>NT_165982.1:2721235-2789123 GCF_000143365.1 Chaetomium globosum CBS 148.51
GAGTTCTTCCATAGTGAGGAAGACCTGATGGTTTTGCAGTTATGGCCCTGCACGCATTAATTCGTGGACCTTATGTGATAATCTCAGAACAGCCTTCGCATTCATGCGAGAATCGTCCACTTCGACATTCAGCATAACATTCCTCGTGCCCCAACCCCCTCTTGTGAGGGGAGGTATAGGGAGGAGGGGGGGAGACGGTACTGAGTTGCGCTCCTTTTTTCTCTTTCCTTTTCTCCTGTTTTCCCCTACCCTTTGGTTGGGGTAGGGAGAGGAAGTGGTGTTAGTGGAGGCTGTTTTGTACCTTTGTTTTGTTGGCGGAATGGAGTTGGTGCGCAAGGGGTTGGATCTCTAGGATCTGAGGGCTGTTGGTATGATAACGATTTGTAACGATTGATGTATGGAGTTTATTTTTTTTACGATTTGGGCAACAGATCAAGGCGCAACGTAAGCCAACTTTTATGTGTGTAAGGTCATTTAGTTACTTCGGTATGCGGAATGGAGAAAAGCGTCAGACAAGGCCATCAATGTTTATAACGAGGCACACCAGACCCGCAAGGTCTGAGATATGTTCCCATTTTCATTATTCATAGCAAGCTTACAAAACATCAAGTTCCTAGACTTACATAGTTATCGAACAAGACGCCAAAACACCACAAATCCCCCAAACCATGGCCTCCTATATTCCGCAACGCCCACTCCAGCAATGCAACTTCGAGGGTATCGTTCATGTCTGCCAGACCACGAGGAACACCAGGAACTGTCCTTAGAATGGGAGCGGCTGAAAGCAAATCGAATGCTCCCATACTCCCACCGAGAAATAGAAAAGAGCACCAACTCTGGCCCTCTTGTAAACTGTAGAATCCTCCGACCTTGTGCCCTTGGCCAAGACCTCTTTTTGAGATGTGAGAAAAAGCTCCAATGGCGACCCTCGTACCATTGCCCCAACCGATAAAGTCCAGGACTCCTGAGCGAGAGCAGCCCTCCCAAGTAGCCTTGCACCTGATGTGATAACCGAGGGAACCGAAAGAGAGAGGGACAAAAAAGGGGGGAAAAGACAACAGGAAAGGAATTTAAAAGGGGGGAAGGAACGTGGGAAGAACGAGGCAACTCGCCGCTGTCCCACCCGAACATACCCCGCCCATGCCACCAGCTGGGGACCTACTCCTCCAGATCATCATACCCAGCGGGATCCATCCTAGCAGCACCCGGCGCGTTGCCGCCCCTCAGCTGCCCCGTGGTGGTCGCAGCGGCAGTAGCCCCCCACCAGTCATCATTCTGCATCGGGCTCCTGGTATTGCGCACCGGCCAGGTGGCAACGGCCGAGATGGCCGCACTGGGACCAGCGTGACCACCCTGCTGCTGGTGCTGGTGCTGCTGCTGTTGGTGTTGCTGCTGCCTCTCCTTCAGGTCACAGAGACGGCGCCTCTCAATGGCGGCCTTGAAGAAGGCGATGATCTCGGCCAGCTTGATCTGCTGGTCCTCCGGGCAGCCGAGGATGTTGAACAGGCTCTGGGAATCGAGCAGCTGCTTGGCGATTACGGTATCGGGCTGGCAGAAGGTGCGGAGGCGCAGGACGCGGGCGTTGCCCTTGGCGGTGTCGATGATGCCCAGGATGGCGGTGGTGGCGGCGGCGCGCGAGTAGAACTTGAAGTCGTGCACGTGGGCGCGCACCAGGTCCAGCTGCGTCTCCATGTCGTACCGGAACAGCACCACCTTGGGCCGGCCCTTGCGCTGCCAGTCGTCGGCCACCTTGCGCAGCCGGTCCGCCTCGAGCCGCCCCGCCGTAAACTGCGCCGTGATGTAGTTGTTGAGCGCCGTCGCGATGACGAACTCGAGCTCGCAGTAGAGGAGGCTCTGCTCCCGCGGGCTGAGCGAGATCGCCAGGTTGCGCGAGGTCGGACGGCTTTTGTGGTTGTTGCCGTTGTTGTCGGACTCGCGCGACTTGCGCTGGGCGCGGATGTCTTGGTTGGTTTCGATCTGCGGCATGGTTAGGACCGAATTAGTGGATAGTTGGTGAGTTGGGTTACTTACCATCTCCTTTGCCTTCTTGACGAGGTTGCCAAGGAAACCACCGCCCCGGGTAGGGGACCCGGCCTGTTCGGGCTTCGATGTGTTCTCGAGCCAGCCGCCTTCGCCGATCAGAGTCTTGGACGCTTTCCGGACGGTCGGCGCGCCCTGCGGAAGAAAGGGAGCTAACGGGGTGTAAGCCAATTCTGGACCACTCGAGAGTTCGTCTGGCGTTGCACGCCGCTCCATCTCCTCTGAACCTTTGTCTGAACCACGGGTCGAGTTCTTCTTGTCCGTGTATTCTTGGAGAATGCTGAGGTGCCTGGGCTCGATGTCATTTTGGATATCAAGGGGGCTGATACAGGAAGGATGGCGGTCTCCGCCCGAGTCCTGGGAGTAGTACGAGGAAGAGTCGTCGGGCGAGACAAACTGGCTAGGCTGACGGACAGGCGAGGGAGACCTCTCGGGCGGGTTATGAACGACGACCGCGGGCTGCTTGCCAATCCGCAGGTTGGCAATTCTCGCGTGGGCTCGTGCAAGATCCGTGTCAATTGGCGCGGGAGCACTCCGAACTCCACGACCGCCGGAACGTGTCGGCGTGCTCTGGGTCACGGGGGTACCCCGATTGAAGCGGCTGTCCTGTGTCTTGCTGGGAGACGAGCTTCTGGTGTGGGCTTGTACGCCCTGGATGGTGCGCTGGCTCTCGGGGGTGGCGAGGTTGAACTTAACGGGCGAACGAGAGCGTCTCCGAGAAGGCGTCGTGGTGGATTGGTACGTCTTTTCGGGCGATCGAGATCGCATCCTCGCCGCCGTATTCTCATCGCTTGCCTGATTCATGATCTCGACGTCCTGTTCGTCATCTCTAGCCCTGCCGCGGGGGAGGGGCGGCGGATTGTTGTCGTCGGGAGACAACCTGATAAAAATGAGCAGAAGCTCTGGACAAGAAAGAAAATGTAAACACTTACACGGCTGTTAGTTTGTCCATCTGCGAGTCGGTCAAACTAAGCTGCAGGTAAACACCGCGGGATCCCTGTTCGCGGCGAGACGAAGGCGAAGAGTCCTTGAAGGATTTGGAAAGAGGAATGCAATTTCCTCGAATTGCCGAGTCTTTCAGATGTGAGGTGCCCATATCGTCGGGGTTGGCGGGGGGTTTGTTTTGAGAAGTCTGGCGCGAAAGGGTTAGAGGAAGGTGGGGGAAAGTGCGGCGTGTTGGGAGGGAAGACTTACAGAGAGAGTA
Organism: Chaetomium globosum CBS 148.51; assembly: GCF_000143365.1. Classification (NCBI taxonomy): domain Eukaryota; kingdom Fungi; phylum Ascomycota; class Sordariomycetes; order Sordariales; family Chaetomiaceae; genus Chaetomium; species Chaetomium globosum. The sequence continues at coordinate 2,724,480 of NT_165982.1, forward strand.
GGTATGATGTGGCCGGGGACAGTGGAGGCTTCAGAGGGCAGATTCACAACCCAGTTTGCCGTGCGAGAGGCGTAGTAATCTTTTTCTGTTGGCGAAACTAGTTGAGAAGGAGCTCGAGAGAGTGTGTGGAAGGGAGTTTGCAACTTACGGAGCGTTCGCAGTGGCTTGTTCCCGCTTGTGACGGGGGTTGGCGTTAGCTCGGCGTCTGCTGTTACAGCTATTGTCCCAGTTAGTAATAGGGTCTGTTTGGGAAGAGTACCTATTGTGCGAGTGGATGAATAGGAACGGCAGAGCTAGAGCCAGGGTAAACGATACTCACCGCCCTCGGCGAAGGAGCTTCCACTGGACTGCGATTTGAGGAGGAATGGCCCGATCTGACTCGGCAACTCGGTGCTCGTCCGGTGTCCCATGTCCTTGCGGGCCCGACTGCGCAGGATATCGTGGTTTGGTGTTTGGGGATATGGAAGTGTCCTTCGAGAGAACAATGGCAGCGTACCTATCGGGCCAGTGGGAGATTCGAAGACCCTCTCATCCGATCCAGCACCGCCGGGCGGAAACAACACGCGGGGCCCCGCCTGGTGACCGCAGTGGCGGTCATGTAAGCAGTCCGGGTTCGAGAACAAGGACCAGTTGTCGTCCTCATCCTTGGTGGCCACACGCAGGCGAGGATTACGTGTTTGCGCGCTCGTGCTTGGGACATTGCCAGTCCCCATCTGCATCAGGTAGTCTAATGGTTCAAAGGCGTAAGGTTAGGTTTGGAGGCGAGTAAGGTCAACACAGGAGACGAGAAATGGACTTGCTCTCGACTTCCTCAAACTGCTCCCTGTTGCAGTCGACGCCATGGTCGGCTGCATGGTCGACATCATGGTCGACCTCTTCCTGGATAGATTCCAGGAGGGTAAACTCCGCCTCGCTGCGACGCAGGGCCCAGCGTCACCATCTCCGGCCTCGCCGGCGAGATGATCAGTCGTCTCGCAAGGCAGATCTCGTGGATCGACTGGCGCTGGTCGTTGTCCATTTTGCTATAAAAAAAAAAAAAAAAACGCGGCTGGAAGCTGAGCCGCTCTCGAGGTCTGTGGTGCTTCCGGGGTAAAAGTTGGGGCGAGGATGGGGCTTTGTAACAGGAACAGGAACGCCTTGTTCGGCCGAGGAGGGAGCTGGGCGGCGCTCTTGGGACCCACGACTAGCATTTCGCAGAGGGCGCAAGGAGGAAGGAAGGCAAAGCGGGTCATTTGTTCGCAGAGGGGAGTGAGAATTCGCATCGACGGAATTCTCAGGCCGTGATGTCGTGGGTAAGGCCGCAGGGAGATGAGATCGCAAAGGCTTCTGCACCCCCGTTCTCCGCTATTACTGCACTGACGGCCGCATTGTTAAGGCAAGTCTTTAAAGACCCCCGTAATATGGTGAGCATGATCATAGCATCATGATAGATGTGAAGTTCGACCAGTGTTGAGGTTGAATTATTAATTAAACGGTGGTATAAAGGAGGTTGTCGTGTAGTCATTGCAAAAAGGAATAACAGCCTGTGATCCCACCATCCCATTTTCAACATACCTAGTGAGCATGTTAGCATCTGGTCTATATTTCACGTTATTCTGGTAACAGCCCATCCTGTCTTTGATGGAAACTTGGGGCGGTTCCCACATGACAAAGTCTGCGAGGGTCTGGTGCATAGGCTCAAAGGAGAGGGAACAACCATGACCAGGCAGCACTGCCCTAACGTCGCACACCACATGATACTAAATTCGGGAACAGATCACACAGAATGAACTCCTTGACTCACGGATTGGCATCCCCCCATATTTGCCTAGGTAATATCCATACAAAACTGGCAATGGTGGCGTTTATTTAGTCTGGGTTCCGATTCCAGCGAAAAGCAACATACCTCGAAGACACATATAATGAAACTCTTCCTTTTTTTGCTTCTGTGGCCGAGATTTGAGGCCAAACTAATAGAATAGTCAAGGACAGCCAAGCTTATCAAGTTTCATCCGCCCTATGTTGTCAGAAGAGAGGTCGATGGGCTTCGATGAAAGCGTTCAGTGTCCACCCAAGGTCGCTATTCCGGGTTTGCCAGCCGTGGTGCCACCATAATATTTGGCCCCAGCTCCCGTCCCCAAAAGCCAGTCGCGGCAGAGCAGCCCAATCCATCAGATCCAACACCAGTCGAAGACCGGACTCGACATTTCCGGTTGACCACGAGCACCTTCACAGGCTAGTTAGAGAGCAACGGACTCCTCGTTGGCAAGGGGTGCGGCGTTGGCATAGGTTCATCGCACGGTAACGGTGAGACGGCAGCGGATGGCGGGAATCAGTGAGCCAGATGAGGAGGACAAGGGCGACCTCGCCCGCTTGATAAGCCGAAATGCAAAGCGATTGACCTTTCGAGAGCACACCGCGATTTTGACTTCACCACGACCCCTGTCAGTTCACCCTTGCCAAGGTCGACATCGACGCCACACGGGAATACGTCGTGAGCACCTCGAAGGGCCTAGCCGCTCGTTGTTACCATGCGGCTCTTCCCACGGCTTTCGGGTAACGGCGACGCAGGAGGGCGATCGTTGATGGAACCGCCTGGCCCTCCCCCTCCCCCCGGTCAAGTGCATCGTTCGGTGGATTGGCAGATAGTTGACCATATGTACTGACAAGGTATTATCGGCTGCGCTACGGTGCAGTCACGCAGGGCGGTAGGAGAGCCGGCCCAATCGCAACGACACGCGAACGACGACAGCCGCCCGAGTCTATGGTTGCTATCTGTCGGTCCGCTAGTGGAACCCCAAAGCTGGCAAAGAAGCCGAATCGAAACCGGCCTTGACCCGTTTTTCCCTTCCCGATTATTAGAGCCGTGGGAACCCCACAACGGCCCCGCTGCTCATTCCCGTGTTTAAGTCCCGACGACGCCCCTCCCCTCGCGCCAGCCAGCCAGAGCGGACATGGCGAATCTTGCTGGAGAAGAAAGCTGGATGGACAGCGTCACAATGCCCAGGAACCCCACATTAGGATAAGATGTTGCGAGACCGACGGTTCGAGCGACGGTACCAGGGATCCCCCCCAATGGCTTTCTTTTCCTTCGCCTTCAGCCGCCCGCCTTGCCGGGTCACACATGATCGCTCATCACTCGCCCGACCCGAGTTGACGTGCCCGGTCGCCCTCGCTTTCTCCATCACGCCGAGTCAGCCTCCCACCCTGGCTCTTCCCGAACTCCTTGCCGCGTTTTCAACTTGTGCCATCCTAATCGCGTTTCACCAGCCAGCGATGTGATTTGATCGCGTCTCCTCTTGTACTATCTCCGTAGTTCTGGACCGACGTTCGGGTCATAACCCGGATCCCGGAAAGCTGTGAACCGTTGTGTTCAAATATCTTCCCACGCCCCCCAACTTGTTCTGGGGGTTTAATCAGCCTGTTCATCTTCGGTAGTTACATCGTCCAAACTTTATCCTTTCCCTCTAGATACCCGAGTGTCCTTTCCTTCCCATCCTTGTTTCCGCATTCCGACCTTCAGAAATACCCAGTGAATGATGGCCGCCCAAACGGATAGGCATCCCAGCCCTAGCCACTATGACATCGGTAAGCTGATACGGGCTGCCTCGAGCACAATGCAGAGCACTGACAAAATTTGGCAGTCATTGTTGGCGCCGGCCCTGTCGGCTTGATGTTGTCGACCTGCCTGGCAAGATGGGGCTACAAGATCAAGCACATCGACAACCGGGCGGAACCCACGCCCACCGGCCGAGCTGACGGCATCCAGCCCCGCTCGCTCGACCTGCTCCGGAACATGGGGCTCAAATCCGCCATCATGGCCCATAAACCCGCCCGGGTCTACGAGGTCGCATTCTGGGACCCGCCAACTACCGGCAAGGGCATCGTCCGGACCGGAACTTGGGCGAGCTGCCCCAGCTTTATCGACGCCAGGTATCCCTTCACAACACTTCTTCACCAGGGCCTAATCGAGCGCGTGTTCATCGGCGACCTCGAAAAGAACGACGTCAAGATTCAGCGGCCGTGGACCATCAAGGGCTTCACTTCCAACGAGAAAGAGGACCCCGAGTACCCCGTCACCGTTGATCTAGAGCACGTCGATGGAACTGGCAAGGAAACCGTCAAGGCAAAGTACCTATTTGGTGGCGAGGGCGCGCGTTCGTTTATCCGTGACCAGTTGAAGATTGGCATCAAGCACAAAGACCCCATTGCTTATGTGTGGGGTGTAATGGACGGCGTTGTCAAAACAGACTTCCCCGATATCAAGGTACGTTGACTCCTCCCTGTGAGTGAATAAGTTCCCTTGCTGACTTGGGATAGATGAAATGCACAATCCACTCCGAGAACGGCTCCATCATGGTTATTCCCCGCGAGAACAACATGGTCCGCCTCTACATCCAAATCGCCTCCTCCACAGACCCCGATTTCCACCCCCGGAAGACCGCGACCGCCGAGGAAGTACAGGCGTCCGCAAAGCGGATCATGCAGCCCTACTCGATCGAATGGGAGAGGGTAGAATGGTACTCCGTTTACCCCATTGGCCAGGGCATCTCTGACAAGTACACCCTGGACCACCGCGTGTTTCTCGGTGGCGATGCCTGCCACACCCATAGCGTAAGTTATCCGGATTGTACGGCCTGGCGGAAGCAAAGACGAACTAACCCTGTGCACAGCCTAAAGCCGGTCAGGGCATGAACACTGCGTTTTTGGACGCGCAGAACCTGGCGTGGAAGATCCACGCTGTCGAGGCCGGGTTTGCCGACCGCAGCCTGTTAGAGACATACGAACCCGAGCGCAAGAACGTGGCCGAGACCCTCCTAAACTTCGACAACAAATACGCCAAGCTCTTCTCGCAACGCCCGCCCGCCGCCGTCGAAGTCGCCGCAGCCTCCGCCCAGGCCACCAACAGCGCCCAGTCAGGAAACGAGTTCATCAACACCTTCAAAGAATCCTGCGAATTCACCAGCGGCTACGGCGTCTTCTACAAAGCCAACGCCCTCAACTGGTCCCCCTCCCACCCGGCCCAATCCCACGTCATGCACCCCAAAACCACCAAGCTCGTCCCCGGCCGCCTCCTCATAAACGCCGACGTGACCCGCGTCGTCGACGCCAACGTCGTCCACCTCGAGCAAGAAATCCCCCTCAACGGCTCCTTCCGCCTCTTCATCTTCGCCGGCAAGCCCGCCACCACCGCCGCCGCCCTCCGCGACCTGGCCGCCAACCTCGCCAAGAAAAACTCCTTCTACACCACCTATGCGCGCCGCGACCGCGCCCTCGTCAGCCACCACGAGCGCCACAACCCGCACTCGCACTTCTTCACCGTCGCCACCGTCTTCGCCGCGCCCCGCCCGGACATCGAGATCGACCGCGACCTGCCCCCGCTGCTGGCCCGCTACCGCGACCACGTCTACGCCGACGACCGCTGGGACCGCCGCGTGCCAGATGCGACTGCCTGCGCGCACGCCAAGATGGGGCTGGACCAGGAGCGCGGCGGCGTCGTGGTCGTGCGTCCGGATGGCTATGTCGGCGTGGTGGTGGCGCTGGAGGAGGGCAGTGCCACCGTGGATGCGCTCAATCAGTACTTTGGCGCGTTCTGTACGAAGAAATTGGGCGAGGCGCAGGCGCAACTTTGAAGGAGGGGGGGGTTATAAAGGGGGGAAGGGGGTGAGGGGTGGGATGAGGAGCGAGAAATAACGACCGTGTCATGATTAAGTAGAGAGAGAGACGGGGTATCGACTTTTTCTTGGGTGTTTTCTTGGTGAGGGAGACGGGTGTTTTCCGCTTGATAGAGGACGGAGTCCTTGAGTTGAGTTTGTTGGGGATTTTGGAAATCGTATCTGTATATATGTATATATCTGGCTTGCATAGAGTGATGTACATAGCTTTCTTATTTCATTATTATTTATTATTATTGTATCACCTCGCCGCTCTCCCATCCGCATCACCTCTGTTGAGTCAGGGCATCATTTCAGACTGGGGCATATCTAAGCCTATCGATGCTACTTATTCTGTCTTCTCCGGTAGTTCGCGATTACAACGGTGTAGTCGCGCTGTATATACAGAGCGGTTTACAAAGGTGTTTCTCTCATCGTCATGTTTCCACACAGCCTTCCCTGCGGCTCTTCACTTTCACTTGGATCCATCGGATGCTCAGGTCAAGGAACAGTAAACTCGCATGCATTGATGGTATTGAATCCTTCACATGAATCCCACGCTCACTCGCTAAAACGCCCATCGGCTCCAGTATAAGTAACTGGGCAAAATATCCAAAGAAATTAATAAGTCATGTGCAAACTAAAACTCAAAAGGCCAGCCCACCTGTCCCATACCTTTGTTTGTTAGCCCCCTCCATTTCTTCCCATGCGCCAGATCCCGTCATGTTCCTCGTGTGCAGAAAAGATGCCAGATTCATCCCATAGCCCGTTCTCCTCCCTTTCCCATATTCCGCGCCATGTATGATCCAGCTCCTATTATCTAGGTGGGAGGCCAGCCAAGGCCGCTTGATGTGCCGCTCGCCCCGACCACTTGCAGAGTGCAATGGTGTCGCCCTTGTATGTACCAGGCAAATGAGAACGGTCCTCGCCGACTTTCGAAAGAAACCGCAGAAAATAGAATGGCGAAGAATGAATCGGGATAGTGAGTCGGGAAAGCAACATCAGGATAAACAATGTCGCAAAACATAAGGTGCTACTTGAATGTAGCCAAAAAACATGATACCTAGATTCCAGCCTGATGACTCAGGTCGGCAGCAGCACGGCCGACACCTTCCCATCCCAGTGACTTCGAATAAGAGGTAGGAAAGATGGCTACCCCATGTGTTGAGCCGCCCCCATAATACCACCTTCAAATAATCCGCCCAAGACATCTCCCGGCAGGATCTCCAACCACGGCGGCATCATCTCGCTTTGCAGCCCAAGCATATCAAAGTTAACCTCTTGGCTGTTGAAGGTGATGGTATCATGGATGGGGTTTAGACCCATGTACGAGTACGAGCCGGACACCAAGCCGCTCTGCGCAAAATCTGCCTCGTAGCTGTTGTGGTGGTTATGGTCGTCACTGTTGTCATGGCTGTGGTTAAGACCATGGCCGTGACCATGGCTGTGCGACGCATGTGACGGACCCATGCCCGAATCTGTTGGCGTGCTGGACGGTGAGCGGTCATGCCCCATAACGTCGTACGCTGTGTGCATCGACGCGGAGTAGTTGTAGGACGAGTGATGCAGGGGGCCGTGACTGGGCCGCAACCCATACAAAGGCGGCTTGATCTCGTGGTGTAGGCTGCCCTGGTCGAGATCGCCGGGGGATGGTGACTCGTACTTCAACATCGACTTGCCGACTGCCGGCGATTGCGAAAGCCGGTGCGCCTTGGACGAGTGCGACTGGTAGCGCACGGCCGAAACATTCGGCTGCAGGTATGCCGGTGGGAATGCGGGGGGTGTTTCCGGGAGACTCTGTCGAATCGGGTCGTAAATCATGTTGCCCGGAGGAGTTGCCGCAGACACTGGGACGGATGACGGTTGCGGCGGCACTGACGTGATGGAGGCAGAGGCAGGGGTCGCGGACTGTGCTCCGAGACTGCCCTGAAAGAGGACAGTAAGATTGGAGTTGGGGGAGTTCGTGGTGCCAGTAAGTGAGTATGCGATAGGCGGAACATTGGGTGAGGCAGGATGCTCAAATCTCGACAGGCGGCTCAAAGGGCCTCGCCGCGCCATTTTCATAGCTTCGTACTCCTCATTGGTGAGTATCTCACAATCCCAAATGCCCTTCGACTTCTGGTCTAAAGCCGTGAGGATGTAGCCGACGCCGCCCCAATATTGTTCTAGTTGCTGAAGGGACTTGTGGCAGCGCTGGTAGTTTTGGTTGGCGGCAGACGCAAGGAGCGAATGCTTCAGAGGGCGAGGGTCATGGTTCGAATAGTATCTTCCAGCGGGCGACTTAAATTGATCGGCTTTAGGGTCTGGTGTTAATGAAGCCTCTCGTGAAGGGTTCTGCGAGGTGTTCGCGACCGATTCCATGAGAAAGGCGCATGCGGCAATGTAAATGGGCTGTGACGTGAACGGGTTGCCAATCAGGCTCTTGGGGTCGATCAACTCGGCGAATGCCAGGATATCGGCGATCGTTTTGGCGCTTGACATGGACAGCTCGCGACTGTTTGGCAGCTCTGGGCTGTTCGCCAACAGCTGGGTTGGGCTCAGGTTATGGAATGGCGTGAGCAAGGTGGGCTGATGAAGGATGATGACCAATGCATGAAACCAGAAATGCAGCAAGATGAAGTTGGTCCCTTGATTTGCATTCACATATTCGCGGAAGTTGACAGCATTGAAGTGGAGGCGTTGATCTTGCTTCTGGTAGATTGCCGTGAGATCCCGCTCCATGATTTTGAGCTTGTGCATCTTCTCCTCGGTGAGGTCGTTGGCATTCCGGATGTTGTTGAGGACGTCCGAGGCGCGGCCGTATAGGTGGATGATCTCGATGAAAGGAGGAAACGGGTCGGGCCAGTTCGAAACGGGGTCAACTGTTGGAGGTGGAAGTGAGAGCTCGTAATCGTCGTCGCGGAAAGTCACAGGCCTGCCCGTGCCTGACGAAATCACGCGGTCCAAGACGAAGACCGACCAGAATGTGTCGATACGTTCCTGTTCCACTTCCTGTTGCTCATCCGGGCTCAGGGTCTCCTCATCATTATGGTTATTGTCGATGCCATCCGTGCCGTCGGGGTCTTTCCGGCTCCAGCATCTCGTGTACCAGGGGTCGCGCTCACCCTGATATTTGACGCCTTCCATCTTTTGGAGCCCAAGATCAACGGCCATCCTGATGGCAATGCCGAGGTACATCCACAGCGCGCTATCCTGGTCGGCACCAAACCCCTCGTACGCCACCAGCAGGCAAGCTTGGACAGCAGCAACTGAGGGGCAGGGGAAGGTGTCGACAATCGCCGCTTTGGCTCGCTGGGCGAACACATGGCCATATTCAGACCGCTTCAGCTTCCCGTCGCGATTGTTCGTGAAAATAGGCAGCTCGGAGAAACGGGCGGCCAGGGCACACACGGCATCAACCAGGATAGGCTCGATCCGCTTTTCCTTGAGCATGAGCAGAAACCGATCCTTGCGCAGGAAACGGTAGTTGCAGCCAAGATGGAGAAAGAAAGTATCAACGAGGGAGATGATCAAGGAATGAACTGGGCCGGAGCTGTTCACGTCGTATATCGGCAAATCTTCCAGTGTCTCCACGGCCGTCTCGTGGTGGTTATGGTGGGTACCGTGGCCGAACAGCGACCCGGGTGAGGTGGTCGAGAACGAGTTGCCCCGGCTCTTTCGTCTGCTGTCGCGATACACATTCACCACCATCTGCTTAAAGCCAGGGACAATGGCGGTGGGACCGAAATATCGAAAGTAGGGCACGCGGTGGCGTTCCAATTGCACGGGCGACCGGTTGTTTGTGCTCCGGCTGTCCTCCGAGTAAGAGTCGTTTCGAGGCACGTTGGGATATCTCATGATATTGGCCGAACTCTGCGGTTTGCCATCTCGGTCCCAGTCGTTGTTGGGCTCATGGGGGCGACTTGCGACGACCGTCGTGCTTGAGCGGGAGTCGCTTCTCGACATGGCGTCCTGGTCGACAAACCCGGCGGTCGGCGGCGCAGTCTTGTTCATCCAGCGCCTTCGTTCCCGCTCGTCATCTCCGTCGTCCTCCTCCAGAAAGGCGCTGCCGGTGCCATTGTTTAGATTGGGCGTGTCCGCCGGTTCGCTTTTCGGTACCACAAACTCATCGTACCCAGGTTCCCCCCTCTTCCTGTCCACGAGATCCGTGTACCCCAGACACACGTGCCCATTCTTCTTGCAAGTCGAGCAATCCGGCTTCTCACCTGCACATCGCGTTTTCCTCTTGCGGCATGTCAAGCAGCTGTGCACTCTTAGAATCCCATCCAAATATAGTACCGAGACCCCTTCGCCGGCGAGAGCAGCGGCGCGTTTTGGACCATGGGGCATGCCGGGGTGACCGGAGTAGCCCAGGGGGCGGGTATGAGGGATGGGTAACGAGAAAGGGCATTGAGGGCAAGGCAAGCAGATGGAGGAATACGTACGCTGCATTGATCCTCCGTCGCTTAGACGGGGGTTGACCTTGGTTATTCACAAAGCGGATCTGCTTCGGCGGTGGCGGCACGGCTCCGGTAATCGGGGTGGTCATGTCGGGCGCTCCTCATAGCAAAACCATGTTGAGCCGGCTAAGGCACTGGGGCGGACTCGGTGAGATGAGCCCTAGATGGCGGGATACCCGCGCTCCGGCTGGAGCAGGAATCGATGAGGAGGATGTTGGGATTTGGTGGGGAAAAGATGTGAAGGAGACTGAATGTGGTCTTGGCACTGCAGTGTGAGGAAGCGGTCCCAAGGCCTCGGGGCTCAGTCGTGACGATCAGTAGATGCACAGCATGATCATAAGGCGGATAGCATGTAGGGAGCCTTGGAGGAAGTCATCTCGGTTTGCCGGTTGGGAGAAGAGAGGTGTACGAAATAGAGGCCAGTCAATGCGGTGGGCAACTTGTGGCGGCCGAGGATCAGCGATCCTTTTGCGGAGCTTCTGTGCTGGTTCTTCGCGTCATGTGCCAGTTGGCTAGAATTATCTTTCGGAGTCGGCGTACCTTTGTCCGTCAATTACGGACAATGGAGCCTGAGTAGCGCACCGAATGGTGCGATAAAAAGAATGATGGAATCCTCAGGCTCAGAATTTTGAGGGGGAAGGGGAAAGGGTGTGAGAAGCCAAAGAAATTGAGGCATGGGGGGCGGGGAGAAGAGCGGAACAGAGCACGGAAAGAGCCCCGGGCAAAATGAGAGGTGCCGGCAGCTTTCACGATGCCTTGCAACGGTTGGGCTCCCCAGGCAAGCGAGAGAACGAATGATAGCCGCCCAAAAAAATCACCAAAAAAGACCAATAGCTGAAGAACAGATCAATATTAGGAGGGGGTTGTGCTGCCAGTCGGCTGAGCCGTATTTCGGACACATGCAAGCCGACAGTAGCTCCATGGTTCCTGCTTGATTCCTGATTCCTGGCGGTAGCTTCCATCATCGTTCCTGCTTGATTCCCGATCATGGCTTGTCTTCCACGACCCCTCTTTCCCGTCACCCCGTCACCCCGTCACCCCAGGCCCACCCTGGGTCTTCGGTCACAGCGCCGAGCCAAACTGAAAAGTGACAGTCAGTTGAATGGGAGGTGAGATGCTTGGCTGTGTGTGCCAGTGTACCCTCCTCTCCTGTGCCATGGCCCTGGAAAGTCCTTTTGTTGCAGGAAGCCGACCATGTCGCCTGGCCATCTTCCGAGTGCGCTGCGGAAGGCAGGGGGCGATAACTAACGGATGGTACGATGGTTTCGTCTCCTTTTTGCTCGATGCGCTAAACTAACTGGCGGGTCCATTGGCCCATGCAACTTGCCAATTGCGGGTGCAGCTCTGCTTCTCCAAAAAATGACTTGTTTCGGCACATTCATTGCAGGGCCGGGCAGGCACATCTACCTATCTTTTTCTTGCCCTCCTCGTTTCTTTTCTCCAACATGATAAAATCCGGCAGCGTCCCATCCGATGGATAGCGCCAGTGTTAAGATGATCTGTGCACGACGGCCCCACAACCTTTTGCTCGAACCCACTTTCCCCATCAAGACCCCATTCTAGAAGTCGACCGTTTCGACGTTCAAGTTCCAGTTATAATCTTCAAAAAGGGAGAAATAGCAAGATAAACGAGGGACTCTGTCATCGTGCTTGACATACTGCTAGTCGGCTGGGACATCAACAGATGCTTGAATTGCGGCTTCTCTTGCGGCCTAAAACAGCTTAGCGCTCTAACTATCGTTTTCCCGCACGGAAGGGAACCCAGCGTCCCGACCCGGCCGAGTCAGGCCTGCCTGCTTCGGTCAACCAACCGTTCATTTTTTTCGGCAACGGCTGACGTTTCTATCCAAAATCCCTTCGTTTTTATTTTATTTCCAGCTTCAGCGCATTTCTCCGCCAACTGGGACGGGATAGACGGAACCGTTACACAGCTTGGCCTCAAGTGGGCCCAGTCATGGTCATCTTGCGTCGATCTCACCATTCCTCTGAGCTTTCTCGGGCCTTTTCATTCGCAGCCTCACGAGCCGTCGTTTCCAAACTTGAACTGCTGATGGCACTCTAACCCGTGACATGATCCGGATAAGCGACGTTGGGAGTGGGCCGATGCCATGGCAGAACCCCAGAGTCGGACATGTCAATCTGTGGATAACCCCGCGTCGAGACTCTCCAACGAGACCCGGCGCTGAGGTATCCCATGGTATTCCTTGCAAACCGACATACTTTATGTAAGATTAGTCAAAGTCCACAACCCTGATTGCAACCCGTTCTCGAGCCGACCAGCCGCGTGTCCAGTCAGCAACATCATTCGGATGCATGATGGGGTCATATCTGCGGCGCTGGACTCGGCGCTGGGCCTCCGGAACCAATGACGGCCCCGACCGGCCCTCGACAAGAGGAGCAGGCCGGAACAGACGGCCACGCCGAGTTGAACATACTGTGTAGTTACTCAGTAAGCCGCTCGAGTTGAACCCATCATCCTTGTGAAGACAGAATCCAACCCTTCTCCTGATTCCCGGTCTCGACCTGGTCTTGAGTCAGTCACGTCAGTATCGTGGAGGGCTCATCCCCAGCTTTGAGCCAGCGGCGCGGATGCAAAATAGCCTAAACGGAAACTGGCCGAGCTGGCCAAGTCCCACATGCACGTTTCAGCAGGCAAGACCCTGCAGCGATCTTCCAAGTCCATCCTTCGCCACGGTCTGCCCAAACTGGGACATGTGAAGCAGATCGATTTTGTCAGGCTCGCAGACTCCAACCGCACTGCTATGGTGCATCTTGGGGCTCAATGTGGTACAACTGGGAGCTCAGGAGCTCTTATCAACTAGAACCAGAAGATACACGACATCTCTAGCCAAAGGTGAATGAGTGGGAGGCCCAGCCCCATGTATGAACCTGGCAATAGAATAATAGTATTCTCCGATACAACAGATTCTGCATGCTTATACCAAATATACATATGTACGTCGGTAGTTTTGTAACAACAATAACAACTGAACTCCCCTTTTCTCCCCCGTCTGCCCTCACTGCCTGCGCCAGTAAAACAATACCCTTCCCCATACAACCCACTCCCCGGGGCGCCTTATCGACCGGTCGAGTTGAGTCTCAGGCTTGCGCCACGTTCCCCGGGATGGACCGGTTCCCCCGTGTCACCAGCCTGCAGCAGGTGATGTACTTGAACACGCCGTCGACGTCCACCAACCCCTTTCTTTATCCCCCGGCCACGCCCAAAAACGCCGTCCCCTTGTGCCAGCAAACCCCCAAAAGCGTCCAAGCAAATCCCTTTTCTGTCCATCCCCGTCGGTGTACACCCACCAACTGCCTCACCCAAAAACAATACTAACCCCCATCTCCCTACACACCCTCCTCCACAATTCCTCCCCATCCTCCTCACCATCACCACCACCACCACCAACAGCCCCAACTCCGTTTTCACCACCTCCCTCTCCAACACCACCGCCACCCACGCCACTCTCCACCTCCGCATCCGCCCGCCGCCAAACCTCCCCCAGAATCCCCCTCGCCCGCTCAATATTCCGCATCCCCTGACGCTTATCAATCTCGACAAACGCGCGATCGGCCAGGGCGCGGTCGCGCGGGGTGACGGCCTCGCACGCGGGCACGAACAGCGGCCAGAGCAGCGCCGACATGGGCCCGCGGTGGCAGACGGTGGACACGCAGTGCGTGAGCGCGAGGTGCGTGTGCGTCTGCACCGAGGGGTGCGTGCGCGGGTGGGAGAGCACCGTGCGGTACAGGTAGACGAGGGCCGCGTGGCGGTAGGCGAGCGCGTTGTGGTGAATGGAGGAGATGCGCGATTGGTCGAGGGGGGAGGCGGTGTTGGGGTTGGTGGGGGTGGGCGTGCTGGTGTTGCTGGGGGTAGGGATGGGGATGGGCATGTCGGCGTCGGTGAAGGCGTGGGTCTCGGTGTCGTCGGTTTCGGTGTCGGCGGGCCCCGGTTGGGGGGAGGGAAGGGAAGTGAGTTGGGGATCTATGGGTATTATTGTTGGTACTGTTGTCTCAGCGGCCGTGTCGGCGTCAGTCTCGGCATCGGCATCGGCATCGGCATCGGCGTCCGGGTTAGCGTCGGGCGTGAAGTTCGGCGGGAGCTGGGGCTGCCATTGGAGGAGGGCGGTTTCGATGGCTTGGGCGGTCGATTCGAACTCGGTGCGAAGGACGGCAGTTTTGGAGGGGTTCCCGTTCGTCCGGACGGCGTTTTCGAGCTCAATTTTGAGGGCGCGTAGGCCAGCAAGGCGGTGGATGATAGGCCACAGCGTCGTGGCCATGCCGAGAAGCGTGTCGACGTTGCACAGCGGTGAGATAGAGGGCGCGCCGAGCGGAGGGAGCGGCTGAAGGCATCCCGGCGTCGGGGTCGCTGAGAGTGGTGGCGTGCCATTGGAGAGTGCTGTGATAACGTCGTAGAAGCGGAATGCCTGTGCCATGTAAGCTCGAGATCGACTTCCATAGTGCTGGGATACTTGGACATGGATCAACATACTCGCTCTAAGAAGATACTCGTTGAATCTGCCGGGTCGGCTGCGCTGCCCATGATGGTAAGAGCCCTCTTTGAGGTGGCCTGCTACAATATTGGATTGCCCTTTTTGAAACGAGCTGCGTCACTGTCAGCTCCTCGCTCAGTTGTCACTTTATATCGTAAGACTCACGCATTCGTAGTACACTAGCAGCATTATCGCTGCCAATATCTCGTTTCTGCTGACCTTGCTGCTATTATGGATTAACTCCGCAACGCCTCGGATCGCCATGTTGTGAAAATACAACGACTTCTCTGCATTCTCTACGCCCCGGTACTCCAAATGTGCGCAGGCAAGCGCGAATATGGCGTACGTGACCGGGGAGTTTCCTCGGGTAAGTGGCAGCACCAGCTGCTGGAAGGGGTTGCCCGTCTCCTCGCGGAAGACGATGAGATGCGATAGAACGTTGCAAAAGTGGTCCACAAGTGCCCGCCGATTTTGCCTGTCCGAGAATTCCGAGAAGGTTGGCGAGAAGAACTCTAAGAGGGGAGAGGCGACAGGGCAGGGTGCAATCATGGCCAGGTCTGGGTGTAAGGACTTCGACCGTGGGATCACTGCAGTGCTGGTAGCGGCTTGGCCGTCGTCCGAGGCATCCTCTCCGTGGCCGTCCAAGAATTTGCTCGGTGCGAGGGATGATAGAGCGTAGCCCTCAAAAGTGCTGTCTGATGGGCTCACAATGACGGGGTCATCGAGGGAGTATGCTAATATGCTTCCAAGAACCCCATCGTCGTGGCCATAGAAATCTGACTCGTGACTGTAGTGGCTGGCTTGCGACAACCTTCGGGTCATTAGATGCAGGCCAGAAGGGCTTCCGGGCGCCGCCGAGTCGCGGCGCCTTCGCTGGCGCGGTTTCACGGCTTCGTAAGCGCACTCTGAGCCCTGCTCGTCGCAGCGGCCGCATTTTGGCCGCTTCTCGTCGCATTTCTTCTTCTGTTCTTTCCGTCAGCTCGAAGCCTCCAAGCGAGGTAAATGGCTCTGCGGTAGGGCTGTTCTGAACAAACCTTTTCCTTGCTTCATGACGGTTAGAGTGGGGGTCACTATGTAGAAGATGGATCATGACAAAATGACAAAAAATCCCTCGAGTTTCACGTACCAAAACGTACAGCCTATGTGAAGGGCGGTGAGGTTAGTACCTTGGTGTCGAGATATTGAACCGCCGGGATTGACCAATGCGGGCTTTAAGAGACCACTTCAAATACGTACCGCCTCTTGATCGCCTCTTGGGCTGTTTAGGGGGGGCGAGTCTTGTATACAACAACATCTTCGTGTCTGCCGGTGAGTTGTTCACCTTCCAGTAATATTTCCGGGCTTGATCCTTCAGGTCGTGCTTCTCAATGGACAACGCCTGTCCTCTGTTTCCTATTTCCGCCATTGGAGATGAGGATTGTGATGGCCCGGTAGGTTTATAAGTCACTGCTGTAACCACCCATACCGCGCTGTGACGACAGCCGGTGGCAATTGCTGATCCTTTCGGGGACTTGGAAAAGAGAAGGTTGGCTCGGTTGTGCGTAGACAAGAGCGGGATGAGGCGAAGGTTAAAACGAAAGACAATCTCCGACGCCACAAAGTCAGCCCTAAAACCATCACTTGTCGTTTGGGAAGTGGAAGCAGGCTACATAGTCGGACGACGGTGACGACGGGCAGTGAGTAGTTCACACATGACAAAGTTGGTTTGACGTAGGTTCAGGGTTCCGGGACAATGGTCGGATGGGGTCGAGTCGAGATGAACGATCCACATGTTGCTTCCAGGTTCTCCTCCTGCCGTTCACGGGGATGACCAATCGGGATTGCATCTGGAAGCTCGGCAAGGTGAGGTCTGCGGAGAAAGGTGTGCGGGGGGATGGGGATCGGGGAGGGTCTCCGGTCTCTTCTGGGCAACGCGTGCCTGGAACTCCGAACCTGATGGTCTGTTTCAGGGATAAGGCCCTGAGCTCGGGCTCACGAGGAGGTGAAAGGGGCTCGGTTGTGTCTGTCATTTGTTACCCTGACGAGCCTGGAGAGCACATCACCCCCCTTGCCCCTGGGGCTGGCTACCCGAAGTGCATCCATATCGCCTATGCAGAGGCATTCCTCTAGTGTCGCATTCATGCAAAAGCTTAGATGGTGTCGGGCCATCTGCCGGACCGCTCAACGCTCTAGTCTGGATCTCGATGGCCAGAAGCGATCGCCCAGAGTGTTGTTGATTGATGGCAAAGCCGTAATCAGGGCGGCAGCTCCACTGTCGGGGAATTGCTGGGTAAGGTACAGGTTCCCCGGGATCCCGCTGCCAGGGGGACGCTTTCAGTCGGGATGAATAATAGGCTTAGTGGTAGTTAGGGTGCACGATCCGCTTCCAAACGGGAAGATCTTGCGAATAAACGGTCATCCCGTGACCAGGCTTCTGGCATCCAGGAACAGTCATCTCGTGGGACGATGAATTGACTTCGATTGAGCCGGATATTGCGCCGAGGGACGGCGATGTTGGGGGGCTCGGAGGGCATGGAGGGCATGGAGGGCATGGAGACACAACATTCCATTTTGGCCTTCCTGTTGCGATGGCGGGGAGGTCCGTTGCAGCTCCGCATTGTCAGTGCATACCCGTACCCTGTCGCTCTGTCGCGAGAAATGCCCGTCACATGAATCGTATCGCTTTGTCGTATCCTGATGGCTTGGGGCATAGGATTCGTCCTCGTGATCCGGCATTTTAAGCGGCAGACGCAGAGCCAAGCTCAACCGGGAAGGGATTTTGTGGGTGAATTCGAGGTGCTCGGGCCGCCAGTCAGGGTTTCTCAACTGCCCGCAGGTGGCTGCGGCTGCCCGACGGCGGGGTCTGCAGATGCGGATAATCCCTTTTCCCCGGATTTCCCCAGCTTTCATCTTCTCTTTGCTTCCAAAAGCTCCGCTCATCAGCGTGCCTGGCCCCCGCTCCCATCGTGGGCCATTGAGTACGGAGGCTTGAGGCGCCATCCTTGCTTGCATCTGGAGACTCAACGGCGGGCGTGCAAACATGAGACAACTTAGCGCCGTGACGAGATGCATATATGTACGGACGATGGCGCCACCACGCTCTCCGCACTAGCTGCCGCGTGGTTAGATGCGAGATCTCAACAAACCCACACGTAATCGTTAGTCTGACCGTGCCTTTGACGAAGGACAGGTACACGACCAGACCACCCATCCATCCCGCCAAGGTTGTTTGTTGCAACGGGAGCAGGCAGGGTTTGGGCCAAACCGTCAGACAACCGAGGTACGCCAGCCACAAACCTGAAAGGGTGGTCTCCGCCGAGAAGCTTGACCTCAGTGGTGAGTAAGGTCGTGGAAGGAAACTTAATCAACGCCAAAGGTAAGCCTCGTCAGTTACTGCCTGTGCTGCTCTTGTGACGTCCCAATTATAGGAGCGATGTCCTACGAGAATGGTTACCTAAATGCACCATCGGCTACTCTTTGGACCGCTGCCCCGCCCCTCCTTCATCATCGACTCTCCCGCTCCGGCATTCTCCCGCTGCAGTTGGTTCCTCACTCGCATACCATGTAACGCTCTCATTGGTGGCCTCACCCACCCTCACCAGCGCAGCCCGCTGCTTCTCGGGGAATCAGCAGTATCTTACGACCCCAGGATTACCTGGCGGTGATTTTCCAAGCCGAGGTGGCTGCCCATTCGGTGCGTCCGTGTATGACGACCTCGTGGATGAGCCAATCACCACAATGCTGACTGGGACACAACCTGTCGTCGTCGGGCCCAGCGCCACGAATCCGACTATGAGGGGGGCCAGTCAGATAAATGCCCTAAAGGGAAGGAGGACGTGGGATTGCTTCTTCCTGCGAGTCGCTGCAAACGTCCAACTCAGAGGAGGGCAGAGGAAGGTGTTAACTCAAAGAGAGCCCCTTCATCGGCCCTGTCTTGTAACTAAAGCGGGGAGCATGACGATCGCATCTCGCGTGTCTGGGCCTGCGGCCGTCCGCCCATTCGTTCCCGTGAGGGAAGAGCTCATGACTGGTAGGTACCTTATCGACGTGCCGACATGCTCAGCCCAACCCACAATCCCAATCAATTTGGCCTACGCAAGTGGAGGAACCAGTCAGTAAACGACCCAATACTTCGTTCCGCAAGTCCTTCCCGTTTCCAATCTCTCAGCCCTACCTCTGGGCTCGGCGTGGTTTTGGTGTGGAAGACCCCACCAACGCGCTGAACTACAACCTAACGTGGGAGCGTGGTGAACTTTGCTTCCCATCACACCCCCCAAGTGGCGCCCGGAAAGCTCAGCCCCCTCCCCGCTCAGCAAACTAACAAAAGGCGCTGCCTGCTCGATTTGGCCGCATTCGAGAAAACGCCCCAAAATCTTGAACGAGAGAACACGCGGCGACACAACAACGACCGGCGTCGATTATACATACACAGTACAGGGCGCATCCCGTCCGCGCCGCCTGGTCCCCCTGCGCATTCCCGTCCGAGAACCCTGTTCAACCAATTGCCCGACCCTAGTGCCTTGATAACTAAGCGCCGGTAGCGCACCCACGAGTTCGCCAGCGACCCAGGCCGCCATGCCCAGCATATGGTCCTGTTCGTCGTGCGCCGTTGTCCTCGTCTTCGCGGTTCTCGGGAGAGATGCATCGGCGTCGCATGTGGGGAGGGAATGGAGGGATGTGCACAGAATCCCGAAGGCGCAAATAACTGCGCACCTGGACCTGGTGCGCCGAGATGATGGAGCCTGCCCGACCGAGCACACGTCTTGCGCCGCGTCACTGAACGGCGGCTGCTGCCCTTCTCGATATGCCTGCGCGGTAGATTCATGCTATGCGACAACTGCTGGACCTACAACAGCTTGTGGGAAATCAGGGTTCTACGCGTGCACGGTCAACGGACGTAAGTGTTCCTGGTGCTGCGATCTAGCAACGAAACCTAACCCAAGGGGGATGAATCTAGCCGGTTGTTGTCCAGTCGGTTTTTTATGCGGGGAGGACCAACTCTGTGTCCCTCCTGCCGGTACGACGTTCACGAACTTGATGTGTCCGACGAATTACTTTGCCTGCCCAGCTTCGGATGGATGTTGCAGGAATGGCTTGGGATGTGGTCCAGGTGCCTACTGTTATCCGACACAACCAGTAACCACCACGGTGACGCAAACCTTGACGACAACATCTGGCACAGAAACCGTGACCGAAACCGAGACAGCCGTGACGGTTATCACCCCGACCATTCCCACCGAGACCGTTTACGACACAGACGCCGCCGTCAAATTCATTCCGACCAGCGTCCCCAAGGTCCCAGCAAGTTCTCCATCCAGCGAATCCAATGGGGGCCTGAGTGGTGGCGCAATTGGAGGCATCATCGGCGGCGTAGTGGTTTTGTTGATTGTGGTGATAGTCGCGGCATTCCTCATAATCCGCCGACTAAAACAGGTCGAAGACGTGATGGAATCCAAGCGCGGCTCATCCAGCGGCAAGAAATCCCAATCCCAGTCACAGGCACAAAAGGAGCACTATGGCCGCCAACTGCACTCCGACATGGACGACATGAGCGTCGACCCCCTAATGGTGCCACCATCCGTCACCACCGCCAACAACAGCACCTCACCGACCCCCCAACCAGGCGGAGGCGGCGCCGCCAGCTCACGCGGACGCGCCGACTCGGCCGGCTTCACCCCATCCCCCAACATGTTCCCCGACGACCGCTCGCGGCACGCCAGCCCCGACTTCAGCGCGGGCTACTTCGACGTGCCCCCCGGACCAGCCCACCCCTACAACACCCCCGCCGCCGCCTCGCTCCAGCAACAACCCATGCAGGCCGCGCGCATCCGCGCCAGCACCGACAGCGCCAGCACCACCCACCACCGCGGCTACGCCTACACCCACTGGCGCCAGCAGAGCAACGCCAGCGAACTATCCGCCGACGGCAGCGACCACAACGGCGCCGGCGGCATGGGCAGCCCCTACTTCGCCCCGACGGGCGCACCGACCGCGCCCACGGCCATGCCCGAACTCGACGGCTCCGGCGGCTTCGTCGAACTACCCGGCGCCATTGCCGCCACCGGTGGTGGCCACGGGCCCGGGCCCGGGCCGACGGTGACGCACCACACCACCACGGGCGGCGTCAGAAGCCGCTCCAGCAGCAACACCAGCATCGGCGGCGGCGGCGGTGGTGGCGTGCGCGGGCATGTGAGGCGGCGGAGTGATAGCGTGCAGGGACCCGGCGGGGGTGGGGGTCAGGGGCTGGATGCGGCGGCGGGGCTGGAGCCGTTGGATGAGGGCGCGGAGATCCATGGGTATTATGGCCGGCGCGATCAGCAGGCGGGGCAGACGGCCGCGGGGTTGGATGGTGGCGTGGGTGGGCAGTGGGATGGGAGTGGTGGGTATCACCATCCTGGTGGGGGACAGCCGCCACAAGGATCGCAGGGGTTGTAGGCGGGGAGGGGCGTGTGAGGGTTGTGAGGGTTGTGGAGGTTGGTGTTTTGGGGCCTTGGCCATGGTTGGTGTTTGGTGATGGTGCTTGGGATTTTTGATGGCTGATGACGATTGTGGATGTGTTTGATGTCCTTCAAATCTTCATGTCTCTACTTTTTATCTCTTCTTATTCTTTTCTTGATGTTCTCGGCCGTGTTTCTCAGTATTTCGCTCAACATTGGATACCCATCTTGGCCAGGTTCGAGATATACACGCGTTGCCTGGTCGACGGTCTTTATTGGATCACTGGACATGGTTGCTTCACTTTGTGTTCTGAAGCGTCTCTTCATCACTGCGTTCTCAAATCTGTATGGTGGATGATATAGAGAGATATTGTAGGTATATGTGTGGAATTGAGTATGCTTGGTCCGTGAGGCTACTCCTTACTCTCTTTCTTGGTCTTGACACCCCGTCTTGTCTTGAGAGCCCGCCCTGGTAATGGACTTCGTCGTTAACGGAAGGAATTAGGGGTACACCACGACCACTATGAAGCGAATGCATGTTGGGGTTCACGAACTCAATCTGGCGGTGATAACAGCTCCGGCGCGACGCCCATTCCGTCCTTGCCCCGAAGACCACTCTACCGACAGTCCCTGCGAAGAGTCCCTGTGTCGAGATCCGCCTTCTCGTCTCCCCCGCTCGAAACTGCACAGGATATATATCTCCGAGGCTTTCGACTGGAATCGCACAGGGCCAACCCGGTTTTCCGGAGAAAAGGTCTATTTTAGGCGGTTCCTCGTCACCAACAGTGGCTCATCGCCTGCAAGGTCCTACGAGCACTTTATCCAGGCGCGTCTTTCCGTCTCTTGGCTGCGGTTAATTGACAACGAGAGGCTGGTTGCAGCCCGTTGAAGACGGCGAAATGCTGCCGGTTTCCGCTCGCTACCTACCGTACCGGCGTATTCACCAAGAAAGGAGAAAGGGCTCACCTCGAATGCGATCTGCCCTGCCGCTTCAAAACGGCGGTCATCAGATGAATTTCTTACCGTAATGGAGGCTGAGAAGTCAGCGCGTACGTATAGAGTTACGCAGTAAAATATCCTCAAAGTCAGCCACAGCCACGATATCTGGTTCTTTCGGGAGGGCGGGGACGGCGCCGGGGATCGAGTTCGTCCTTCCCTTCACCGTCCCCAGCGGGTTCTCAACATTCATCCGTGGGCTGGACCCGATTAGTTAGCGGGGCCGACGCGGACTTCGTCAGCAATATTCTGCTCCCAGAGTCGCATCGAACCGCCAAAGCGTCAGTTACCCCGCAGGGGCCCCTGTCGCTTCGAGGCTCGAGGGCGCAGGGGAATTAATTGAGAGGAGGGCGATGGCAAGCTGCAGCACTCAGCTCTTGATCGGCAGGCACAAAGAGCTTTTGGGATACCAATGATCGCCGGGAAGGTTCCCAACCATGTGGCTCCTCGAAGTCATGACCGCTTCAACATGTGTTGACGATATATCCTGCCTACCTATCTTGAATGAGCTCCTCCTGCCTCTCAAGGCAGGTCGCTTTCCTGCAAGCCCACACCCCGGCCTAAACCGAATAGCGGCGGAGATACCCAGCAGCCACCATTCAAAGGATCGTTCCGCACCACGAGGCGTATTCCTCCGGTGGATAATCGGGTTAGCTCCTAGGCCGGCCTAGCCTCAGCGTCGCACTGCGCTTGTTCTGGGCTCACAACCAACAATGCACATGCGCGTTCCTGGCCTCGCCGATGGCCATCCGAGCTGCCCGGTTGCGTCTGTGCCCGCTTCCCCTGGCGCGGAGCCATCGGCGCAGCCAGCCGTTCCTGGGACGGGCGTTGCTCGATGTCACCGCCAGGCCTAGGCGTCCGGGCAGCTGGGGGGGTATAAGATGGAACCGACGCCGGGCTGCAGCAACTCGTCCACCTCCCAGCACCTCCTCGCCCCTGTGAAAAGTAAACAACCGGCCCCAACGACGTCTTCCTTGATACCCAATTCCAACCGCCACCATGAAGTTCGTCGCTGCTCTGTCCTTCGTCGCCCTCGCGGCGGCCGCCGTTGTTGAGCCCCGCCACTGCGCCGGCAACAACTGCAACCGCGCCGTCACTGGCACCCGGCCCGGTCTCCTTCCCCTGACGGAGCGCTCCTCGCACTGCGCGAGCTTCCTGCTCACCACCGTCACCCCGGCCGCCTCGTGAGTTCTCTCCACCCACACCAAAGACATAAAAAATAAAAATAAAAATAAAAATAAAAAATAAACTAACACACCCACTCACGCCCAGCACCGTCACGGTAACAGTCGACGAGGAGGACCTGCCGACGCCGACCCCGGCCAAGCGGGCCGCGGGCGGGCTCGACGCGCGCCAGGTGACGGTCGTGCCCACGGCCATCCCCGACTACGCCGAGAACTGCGTCGACGCCGCCGAGTACATCTCGGCCTGCTCGTGCTTCGGCCTGACCGGCTCCGTCACCACGGCGCCCGCGCCCACAGTTACGGTGACCACCACCGTGGATTACTGCGAGGATATCTGAGTGGGTGGTTGAAGGGTTTGATGGGGGATTGGGGTTGGGGTTTTTTGATTTGGCTGGCGGCGGCCGATGTAGAGATCAACAGCGACTCGACTTCCTGGCAAAGCTGGGTTGCGGCTTTGAGTTGGAGTTGACTGCTTCCTCGAAGGGAAGTGTCTGCTTGGGCTGTTAGGACCATGTACCTTACCTAGAAACCTAACCCAGGCCTATGAATGACGGATGCCCTTGATTGGGGCCATGACTGATGATTATGAACATGAGCGGACACGCGCATCCTTGTCATTCGCGATTGCATCAATTGATCTATGGTGGCGCTCAAGTGAGATGTTAAAGGCTATGTGGACTGAAATCAAGATTGTTGTTGATATCCGACGTCGTCCTCAATTGGTTGCGGCTCAATCACGCCATCATGTGAGATGAGAATGGTCACGAAGGGAAGCCTCAGCGCAGCCAAAAGCGAACTGTCTCAGCTGTCAGATGGCCCTAACCCTCAGTTCTTGACCCACCGCTCGGGCCACTTGGCGGCCCTCTGCCATTTCTGCAATTGCAGACGTGCACAGACCAAGTAAGTCAGCTATAAATTCTCTTCGACCCTCCCCAGTTCTTGATCTCTTCTTTTCCTTTTTCTTCTTCATACTTACCTTGATTGACTGCGCGGAGATCATGAAAACCGCGCCGTATGGCGGAGAGCCTGCATTGCACATCGTGGTGCTAGCCGTCATGAATTGTCCTTCGGGGCCGTTCCGGTCGTAATTTTTGCTGTCCTCACTCCAGAAATGGATATTCTTTTCACTGTGTGCCCGGCGCTGGTCGAGCCATGGGGAAGAGGTTTTGAGCATGTCGCACATTTTTTTTAAGGGATCACAACACGAATACCAGCTCTCCTTGGAAGTCTTTTTTGGCTCGAATGTGCTGGACGGTAGTTAGCCTACGTTGTAGATGTATCATTTGTCGGTTGGGTTTGGAAGTTATTCTTTCGGGTCGACTCGCTTCTCACTTTGCTCGCGTGTGCAACGATGTGGATTTGACCGACAGCGCGTGTCGCAACCCAACAAATCGCAGCCCAGCCCCAAGCCTAACACATGCTTCGCACCCTTGAATCACAAGCTCGCCTTCCGCATTGAATTGGGGGTCCTCTGACAAGAATAGAGGCCCAGGATTCGGCAGCCACAGGGTCATCCCGCATGCGGCAGCCACCATTTCTCCGACCGGCGCTATCCGACACAGAGCGCGGAACATGTGCAACAACTTCGCAATCAAGAGCTATCAATAAATCCAATTGATATTGTTACCTAGGAATCTAAGTTTGTCCATGCTGTCGAAGGCCGGGGAATTTCCATTCCTTGCCTCCTGCGGCGCGATACATCCATGCATACGTCCATAGAAGACTCGGGAATTTTCAAGGTGCGGGTTCAACTTCAATGAGGCACCCCACAGCGGGGTCTCCACAACCCCACGCTTCTGACGGCCGCTGTTCCTTCCACTGGCCCTGTCTGGGTGGTTGTGGGACTGGAAGTCCTGTCTTCACATGTCAGAACAAGATGTTCGCAGTGGTGCCCCCGTGACGCCATGATTCGTGCCTGCCACAGAGTATTCTCGGGTGTTCAGCCCGAAACACACAAACAGACGAGACATTGTGCCATGTGGCCAACTCGCCGGGTTCGCCGGATTAACCTCAAATCATCTCGTTGCCGGACTCGGGTTCCTTAGTTTCCGAGTTTCTTTGTCAGTGCTAATTATCTCGAGTTGGCCGTTTTCCTACCTCGGTCAGCATCAGCAATCCTCCTTTTCCAACGGCGATTATCGACTGGCTTGCTTGTTCCTTCTAGCGGCACGGCATAGCCTGCCTGCCTGCCTGCCAAGAAACACAACATCGTCCGACATCCATCTTACATCCCATCTTACAGGCACAGTATATTATTAACAAAGGGCAACACGGTCAACTGGACGGCATCCGGCATCTCCACGCCGTGAAGCGGTTCTGCACTAGCCGTCAAGGCCCGGTGTCAAGATGATCGACCACTTATTGGGACGGCCATCTGTCAAGTCGCGTCGACTGCAGGTCCTCGCCGTGGTGGCTTTTTGGTCTGCGTACCTGGCTAGGTGTGTGGTTGGATTCCCGTTTCCTCCCCCATTATGGCCTAGCTAACACTTACAACAAACAGGGGCAACAAACATGGACCTCCCATATTGCGAAACTTGTCGAAGTTACTATCCAGATACCTCACGGCATGGCAGACGGTTGTCATCACCATGATTTATCTCTACGGCGCCCGTAACTTCAGCACCCTCGTCGGCCTCGCGAGTCCGGACCCCCTGAGCAATATGTACGACGCCACCTACTTCCGCGCCACCTGGGTCCTCACAGCCCTCGATGCTGGCTTCTGGACTGCTATGAAGATTAGCAACAAGACCCTGCGCGACCTCGCGAGCATCGCCTTCTCCGTGTTCTACCTGATTGCCGCAGAGCAGGCCGATGAGAAGGTGCGCAAGGTACGCGGCAATATCACGGTCGAGCATATGCGCGTCAGCTGGAACAAGGGCAGCCAGTCGCCTTACCTACGTTTCCTACAAAAGCTCGTCAGCCCGCGTTTCACCAAGTGGCCGCCACGCGAGCTTCGTATCCCGCGTCCCGCCGCGAGCGACTACACGGAACCCGTCTCGGCATGGCTTTACTTTGACGGGCCCTTGTCCAAGATGCAGCAACACGACTGCATCATCTTGGATATTCCTGGGGGCGGCTTCGTGGCTATGGATCCCAGGTGCAATGACGACAAACTATTTGCGTGGGCTGGGAAGACGGGATTGCCAGTACTGAGTTTGAACTACAAGAAGGCGCCCGATTATCCGTACCCGTATGCGCTTAACGAGTGTTACGATGTCTACACTACCATCATTAAGACCCGTGGTCAGTGTATTGGCCTGTCCGGGAAGAAGATCCCCAAGATTGTTATCACGGGCGATAGCGCGGGCGGGACGTTGGCCACCTCAACGACGCTGATGATCATTGAGAGCGGCTCGTCGCCCGTCCGTCGCTTCCAGGGACAGACGGACCTCCCTGTACCAGACGGACTGATCCTGTTCTACCCAGCGCTCGACATGAACATCGGTAGTTGGATGTCAGACGAGCAGATGGCACTGATCAAGGATCGCCGCATGCGCGGGACCAACAAGCGCATCGTCCAGCGCAAAAGATCGCAGTACAACGACCTGGTCGGTACCCCCCACGCGTCTGATGATGAAGACGACACCACGCCGTCGTCCAAATCCCGCTCCAAATCCCGCTCCGGCGCCGAGAGCGAGGATCAGCAAAGCACTGCGAGCACGCCGACTGCACATGTTCGCGACCCAGCGCCCGAGTACGCCAACCTGGGACCAACCACCTGGAGCAATGTGCACCAGGGCCCGCCGGCCCCCCCTTTCCCCCGCCGCAATCACCACCAGCCCACCCACCACCGGTGCAAGCCCCAAACCCGCATCCGATACCACAGCAGCCCAACCGGGCGCTTCTCACCGCCCGGAGCCCATGCGCACCCGCCTCGCCACATCCTCTATGATCTCATACTTCAACGACCGCGTGCTCACTCCCGAGATGATGCGCGCCATGATCATCCTTTACGTCGGCCCGCACAACCGGCCCGACTTTTCCCAAGACTACCTGTTGTCGCCTATCCTCGCCCCAGATGTCCTCCTTTCTCGCTTCCCCAAGACCTACTTCCTCACCGGCGAGCGTGACCCGCTGGTGGACGACACCATCATCTTTGCGGGCCGCCTGCGCAGAGTCAAGGCCGCGATGCTCGCCAGCGGCGGGCAGCGTCTGGAGTACCAGGACAGCGATGCCTTGACGGAAGGGTTCGACGAGAAGGCCGTCGCTGAGGTCGCGCTGATTCCGGGCATCAGCCACGGGTTCCTTCAGTTCCCGAGCGTGTACCCCCCCGCGTGGAAGCTGATAAACCAGTCGGGGGGGTGGGCGGAGGAGTTGTTTGCTGATGCGGAGAGGAAGGAGGGAAGATCCATGTGGGAGGTGCGCGGGCGGCAGATGAAGAGGCCGTTTGAGGGCGAGGGCGTGAATGGGAGTGCGGAGGGTGAGAGGAAGGGGGGTGATGGGAGGCATCATTCCCGGCGCGAGTCGAGCGGAGATGAGGACCAGCCGTTGGAGATGATGAGCACGACGAGGCTGAGGGCGAAGAGCATCAAAGAGGCGGCGGCGGCGGCTACTGGAAGTGGAAATGGGGAAGTAAAGGGGGAGGGAGAAAAGAAGGCTGGTGTGGCAAATGGTGGCGCCCGGGAGTCGAATGGGCTACTGAATGGCCACCGCCAGTCCCCTGCTGGCAGCGAGGATAGAAACGCCGACGCGAGCCCGTATGAAGATCCCCGGCTCGGGCCGGGCAAAAAGAAGCCTGCGAGACGCGCGAGGACAAAAGCGGACGAGGATAGGAGCCTGGTTAAACTGGCGAGCACGGAGGATTTGCTTGGGAGGAGAATGCATGGGTTGGCTGGGGGTTTGACGGGACTGCAGGATGATCTAGAGTGAACGAATGTTAGATACCTTGAAAGGAGTGGGGAGTGGAAGTAGCGTTATTGGAGTATAACTTAGGCGGTCGCTTGCTCGGATAGACGAGTACGCCGATGGGTAGTATATATTACGAGTATTGTTCTGATAAAGCAGGTGTGGCTTGTGCTATCGGGTGCGGTGTGGACTGAGCTACTTCCAGACAGGAAGAGTCAAGTGTGTTGTTTATGTCCTGGTTCTTCCTGGCTGGCTTCTTACAAGTCGGCACGCAAACGCAAGTAGGCACCCAACGCACCTAACCTTTCGCACCCCATCCCTTATATTCGAGTACCTAACAAAAATATACATACAAGCCCCCGTTCCTCCCTAGCAACCCTCCCCCCCGCCTCCAACCCCTAAATCCAACCTCCCTGCCAAGCCACTCTCTCACTCCAACACCAAACTCAGTACACCTCACCCTCATCCGCAACCGGCGACGCCGAGACATCATAATCCCGCGCGACAATCTCGCCCTCATCATCATCATCGCCCTCCTCCTCCGGGACATCGACGTCGTCAAAGGCCTCGACGCTGTCACGTCGCTCGATGACGTCGCTGTCATCGTCGTTGTTGTCGTCCTCTGCAACGTCGGGGTTGTCGACCGGAGGCGAGGGCATCGGGTTCTCGCGCGCTTCGATGTCGGCGGTGGTGCTGTCGTCGTCGTCGGCGACTTGGGGGTCGTCGTAGGGGGGGAGGGGCATGTTGTTGTCGCGGGCCTCGATGTCGTTGTCCTCGACGACTTGCGGGTCGTCGTAGGGAGGGGAGGGCATGTGGCTGTCCCGCTTTTCGATGTCGGTGTTGTCATCGTCGTTATCGTCCTCGACGACTTGCGGGTCGTCGTAGGGGGGAACGGGGGCGTGGTTCTCCCTCTTCTCGAGACCGTCGTCATCACCATCATCCTCCTGCACCTCTACGGCCTGCGGGTCGTCGTAGGGGGGAGCGGGGGCGTGGTTATCCCGCTTCTCGATGTCCTCGTTGTCGTCCTGCGGGATGTCCACGACGCTGGTGTCGGCGTCGGCGTCGAAAGGGGGCGCGGGCATGTGGTTGTCCCGCCGGGCGACGTGGTCGTCCTGGGGCCCGTTGTCCACCGCCGGAGGGGCGGGCATCTGGTTGTCGCGGGGCGCGGTACCCAGGGGGAGGGCAGCTGCGGCCGCGGCGAGGGCGAGGAGGAGGACGGTGGGCTGCATTTTGGTTTTTTTTTTTGTCTTTGTTTTTTTTTAAAAGTGGTTTGATTTGGTTGGGTTGTGTTATAGAAGGAAAAGTTATTGGCTGGTTGTTTAATGGGAAAGGAGGGAGTGTTGGTTGAGGATGGTGATGGTGATGGTTAAGATGGGGGACTGTCTCATTTTATACATTTTCTCTCATCGATGCCATCATATCTGTCTTCTTCACTCCGTCTTGGATTCTGACGCGGTGTTGAAGATGCGGAAGCCGACGGGTGGAATGCTGACCCGGAAAGGTGTTGTGCATGTTACAAGCAGAGGCTTGGCGACGGCGTAGTGGTCGTCTCTGGCGAAGGAAGCTGAACGGTGATGGGGCGGCCAGTCGGCACTAGCGCTGGTCCGGCCAATAGTAACCGGAGACGAATCTATATTGGGAAAGTCAGGCACGGCGTTGGGGTTGTCTTTTGGCCGCGAAGTATGCCGGTTCTGACAACGTGGAGATGTTGATGGATTATTGACTCAAGTGGTTAAGCGAAAGTAAGAGGGGAAACTCGACCGTTTTCTTATGTCAAGTGTCAGAAAACAGTCCATAACTAACTCACCTCTCGGAGGCTGTCGTATTTATAGTAACGGCCTTACGGCTGACCTGGAGACAACGCTCAGTTACTTACTTTAATTTCTTTCTAATTCATGCGCATTTCTATAACGGATACCGAGCCCATGATACCACGTTGAACCCGTCGAACGAACCCTTCATCACAACTCCCCGAGGACGTCCCAAAGAACCTCGGCTAGCCTCCCCCCCTCCCGCCAAACATCGTCGTGATTACCCGTCGCCTCCATCACCTTCACATCCACCCGTCCCTCCCTCTCCAACCGCGCCCGCATAGCCTCCAGCTGCTCCCACGGCACGAGCGTGTCCTCACGACTCTGCACCAGCACAACTGTCTTCTTGGCCGTTGCCTCGTCCCCAATCCACTCCCCAAGCCATTTCCCCTCCGCAGTCGCGGGACAAACATCCCTCCATGTCCCCTCATTAGCACCAAACGCGCCCTCAACAAACTCTCTGTACCCGTCTCTCAGGTGCGCATACCCCTCAGGCGGCGCGGCAATAAACCCAGCGAGGTCATACAGCCCGTTAAAGCCCACCAGCGCAGCCGGCTTGTCCCAACCACTGTTGTCGTCACCGCCTAGCCCCCACCGCGCCGGGTCCATGACGGCCTGGAACGCGAGCGTCGCGCCGCACGAGTGGCCGGCAAGCACCCACTTGCTGTTTCCCTTCCCCCTTTCCCCCCCCCTCCTCCCCGCCAGCACCCCCCTTCTCACCCTCAACCTCACCACCCTCACCCTCACCACCCTCAATACAATCACCACTCAAAATGCCCAACCGCCCCAAAAACGCCAACCCCGCCCTCACATCCGCCACATGCCCCGGATGTCTCACCCCCCTCGCCACAGCATCCTCCGCACTCGCCGGTGGGTGTGCCGGGTGCGGCGAGAGGCGGTAGTTCAGCGAGATGAGGCCCGCGAAACCACAACCCCCATCATCATCACGACGGGACCCCGTCTCTGCTGAGGTCGGGGTTGGGGTTGGGGATGAGGCTTGGGCGCGCAGGAGGAGGTTGGTGGCGGTTGGGGTGAAGGAGGCAGAGGTGATGGTTGGGTCGCGCCAGGCGCCGCCGTGGATGTAGATGAGGTAGTGGTTGTTGGGGGAGTTGTGCGGGGGTGGGGAGGAGGCGGGGGGAGGGGTTGTGGTGTTGTTGGCGGGGATCCAGACGTCGAGGGTTTGGAGGGTGGTGGTGGTGTTGTTGTTGTTGTTGTTGTTGTAGTTGTTGTTGTTGTCTGCGGGCAGGTAGGGGATTCCGGATTTGAGCCAGCCGATCGGGGACGACCCGGTCGTGGCGCCGGAGTTGGTTCCGGTGTTGACTCCGGTCTCCGTTCCAGTGCCCGGACGGTACACGGGGGACCACGGCACAGAGGCCCAGGCGGACCAATCCGCTGCAGCGTTTTCGTTTTTGCCGGCGCGGGATTGCATGGCGGGCTTTGCTGTTGATGGGAAGATCGACAAAGTCAAAGTTGGGGAAAATCGGGGTTGCGTTTATTACGGCAGTGGCTTGCCAAAAACCCCCGCCCCGCAGTGTGCAGTTGTTGGGTGGTTGGTTGTGAGGTTGCTTCTTTCTGCCCCTCTGCCCCTCTCCCCCTCTCCCCCTCTGGTGGGTTGGTCCCGCTGTGGATCTCTTCGGGGGCTCACCCGAGGCCACCCGCCCCGATCCGGGGTGAGCCGGGATGTATGCCGACGACGGGGAGGAGGGTGGATTTTGGCTTACACAAAACTCAAAAAGGCCGGGCTTGGATCGGGGGTTGGTTGTTGGATTCCCACTGGGTACTGTGTGGATTGTGGAAATTGTGGAAATCCAAACCAACCTAACTCCCTACTATCTCTTCTCAGCTGGGCCTATTGCCCAGAGGATTCAGGGGTTAGGGGTATTGGGGCACTCGGTCATCACTCCGGAACACATCCCGAGAGACATCCCGACAACCGTCGCAGAACGCTGACAGGCGTTGCCAAGTGGGCCAAATCGGGTTACTCGCCGATAAACAGCTGAGCCGGGCTTCGGATGTGAGCCGATCGGCCCCGTGGAGATCGCCAACAAAAAGTAAGTACGCACATACATACACACATATACATACATACAGTGCCGCACCCTGCCCACCTGCCCACCTGCCGTACACCCCATCCCCTCACACCCTTGCATATACGTGAGACCGAGTATATCTCGTGCAGCGTATAAGAGCAGCCTCCCGCCCGGAGTCCTGCAGATGGGAGCTACTTATTGAATCGTCAATCTGGACCGGGCCACCGGGTGCTCTCTGGCCTCGGCCATATTTGTGGCCGCCGGCATCCGAGGGGATCTCCATATCACCGCTGCTATGTTAAGCTCGTGGAGGCTCTCTGCCCGCCCTGCAAGGGAGTCTACGGCTGGACTCCTGTTGGTGGAAAATCCCCGATCGCCGTCACCGCCTTGTATGCTCGGATGTTGCTCCGGCAGTAGTTTAATATAGCCTTCTGCTTGTTGGAATGCGGCTGTTATACTCTAATACCAACGACAGCCCAGCCAAGACATGTGCGAGCGACCGCCTTCTCCGGGTCCGCATCTGACATCCAATACCTAGGTCTCGTGTAACGGCCTTCTAGACCTTCGTGACACTGCTTGTATGGTTCCATCCCATGTGCCGAACGGATCTCTGCTGATCGCCCGCGTCAGATTGAGCCAGTTCTCCAGATCCACAGATCCAAAAAGAGCTTCGTGATTGCCATCGCTGCCAAGCCGCAGCTAGAGATATTCGATGTGACTTGGCAGAAGGGTATGCCCATATCGATACCCAGCTGCCCAAAGCCTAGCTTACATTAAGTTTCTTCCCGTACGTCCGGCTGTGGTTTGTTTGGCCTCCAAGATCGAACCAATATTGAGCCATCGCCTTAGTTGTTATTGTTTGTCCCAGGATCGGTGCCATCTTGAGTCTCCGAGACGCTATTTTCGTTCATGAATCGGACCATGCACAAACTGCCGACGGAACGTCCTTCTATGTCAAGATTCGGCTATACTTGGCGTTTCCAGGCAAGGCCGACACCGGGAATGCTTGTCTGAAGCAGCGATGGACCTCCGTGGCACCATGCCGGCGTCGACTTGTGATACCGGTAACGGGCTAAAATCGATGTTCGGCGGTGTAGGGAATAGACGTCCTATTATTAGCCCACTCTTTTGCCTCATTGGAGCGCTTGGGAATTGTAGTACCAGACTATGCAGCTTGTAGCATCTAGGCTATGCAGCAAGAACCACATCCCTCGAGCCACGCCGCCGGCATTCACTCTTGTCGTCTGACCTGTCCGAGTTGATGACCGCAGCCTCCCCCTCCACGCGTTGTAAGCCACAAGTGCCGGCGTCAGAGCTCGGTTGTTGTGGAGTAGATGTATACCGCTCCGGAGCTGGCCATCGGCTACGGCGGAGACGGCGTGTAGGATCGGGACGGTGGTGTGCTGAAAACGGGCATCAGCTTCGAGGAGAAAGGCAGAGGGGTTTGTAGCCCATGTACAAACCGCCGCCAGCAATGCTGGGCCGGCAGGTTGACACAAACGAACGCTTATACTGCCGAGCCCTGAATATCGGAGGCAACAGTCTCGTCGATACCGTGGGGGAGGGTCACGGCAAAGAACAATGAACATACCAGCAGCTCCTTGCCGCCGAGAATGCCCCTCCCTTCGCTCTCCCTGCCAGCTCGCTTCAAAAGGGACATGGTGTCTGTAGACCTTTGAGATTAGGGAGTAGCTCGGTTGGACACTCTCCTCGAGGTCTTTGACGGCTTCTCTACCGCCAGCAGCAGGTGAAGTAGCCCTAGTTAGCGCCGATTCCCCGAGAAAAAGATGGTTAATGACAAAACTGAGACAACCTCCATTCAATTCGCAAATCGTTACCCTATGGTATGTTCATTAGCCCTCTTCTTCTTTTGGTAGGGCCCACGATGCGGGTGGGAGGAAAGCGCGGTTCAAAGCCCGGCATCGAGTTTGCACCTCTGCCTCGAGGTTCAAGGGAACTAGACGACTCCGGCTGCCAGAAAACAAACCTGCGAATGAGATAGCCGCTCCATAAACACGTCGTTGCTCGTGTTAATTTTGCGTTGCCAGCCTGACTTGGTAGCCTGTCCACACTCTGTTGTTGTTCCTCCCCCCTGAACCCCCTTTCTGTTTGGATGATATCCGGCCCCAACCACCTCAACACCTCACCAAAAACCACAAATCACTTCACTCGATCTTCACCTATTACATAGGCGCGTTAGCCTCGCCCTACCCCATAGCAAACATGCCCACCCCTCGCCGTCCCACCAGGCACAAGCCATGCGCGGGCCTTTTACCACCCCCCCACCACAACACAAACACACAGCAACACAGCACAAGTCCACAGAACCACACGGAGAATTATCCCGTCGTCCCACCACCTAGCACGACGCTCAACAGTGATGTAGCGTTGCATCCCATCTGTACCTCCGTACAACGGACCCTAATGTCCAGCTTGCACAGTCCAGTCCAGCCCAGCACGCTCTGGAGGAGGGGGAGGGCGATGGAGGACGAGGAAAAGTGTCAGCTGTCCGATACAGGTGGCCACACACGACCAGATGGCCAGCCAACAGCTGTCCAAGTTGTGCAACCACCAAGGACCGCACATGCAATCGTACGTACACACACACAGGCACTGCAGGACCCCCCCAGCTCGTGGGCCGTGGCGACACGACCATGTCTCAGCGTCTCAGACATGCTAGTTATGCTGTCTCTTGTTTGTTTTTGTTTTTTGGGGAGGGGAAGGGGGGCGAGAACAGAGAGGGGAGGAGGGGAAGGGCGCCGGCCCGAGGAGAACAGCGCTTCGGGTCGGGAGAGGCGGGCGATGTCTCACTCCCCGCCTCGAATTGTCTTGTCTCTCTTTTCTTCGAGTGGGATCGAGGCTGTTGGTTCCACTCGGGATTTGGGTGGTTCAGCTGCCGCTTGTTAGTGTAACCCATTGTTTTTGCTTTTTCCCCCCTCCGCCTCTCTTTCGGACTTGCCGTGGCAAGACACATGGCAGAAGCAGAAGCAAGCTGGTGCTGAAGCGGCACAGCAACAGCACGTCGCTGCCAGGAGGCGGCGAGGACGTGATATTACGAGGTACGGGGTAGTATTTCGCCGTCTCGAAGGCTGCACAGAACAATGAGCAGCGCCGCGGGCACGCAGCAATGATCCCTGGGGAACCCCTCCAATGAAGATTGTTCCCATGATGAAAAAGAAAAACCTTCCATGAGCGAAATTGCAGGGTCGCTCTTTCACGCGTGTCGGCGGGATGACCCTCGTTTTTCTTCTCGGGCGGCTGTTGGCCCCTGCTTGGGCTTCGAGAAACCCCCCGGCACAGATCCCACAGCGCGCCCAGGCACTAATCTGGGGAAACGGAACCGGCTGCAGGGCCGGAGTCGTCTCCGGGGTTTCCATACCGTATAATACGGTAATACAGATACCATACAGAACACCTGCACAGAATTCCGTATCGTCACCAACCCCTTGCTCTTACTGGCGGTAGGTGCCGGGCCGAGCGGCGAGTGTCGAACGACGCTATGTGGGACGTGGAGCGGCCGCAGGAGAGCTGACTGGGGATGGGTGTGGACGCGGAGAAAAGTTAGCCAGTCAACCAGGGGCGGCATCCCCCTTTTGCTGCTAACATCAGGCGTTTTTTCAATGGGTTAGCTCTCGTTCGGAAGGACGGCGGCGAAGGGATTCCCGAAGGGGGGCTAGCGCTTATCTGCACCTGGGCGGCGAACACGGCAGGGTTGCCGGGGGCCATCTTGGATCCACGGATCTTGCTGATCGCGGGTCCTGCATCTCGATCATTGGCCGGGGCGTCGCCTCTTTGTTCGCTTGGTCTTGTGCTGTTGCCCACTCAAGCCACTGGCGAGGGCGCGCATCAAGGCGAGCGGAAAAACATGGTACTGGGCTCGGCTGGGTTGTCGTCTCCGCGTCCTTGGGAATTCGACCATGTCCTGTTGCAGAGGCGAGTCATTAGGTTAGCTAGCTCCGTGGCTGCCGGCTTGTCTGCGACATCCATTGTCTCGAACGGGCGAGGGGAACGAGCAAAGTGCCGACCGACAAGGCGTTCTCCGAACACACGTGGAACAGGCTGCGATCTCCGGCCAGCCACCCAGCTTCGAACCAGCCTTGTATTTGCTTCTTTTTCCCACGGCGGCGGCCAACCAGAAGAACAGCGTTGTGATCGGCACCAAGAGTTTCGGAAGTCACCCGACAGGGTACTGACTCTGGTAACGGGTGGAGTCCCGGCAGGAGATTCCTTCGTCTCCGTTTTGGGTTTTGGCGAACAAGCGGCGAGCTCCATCCACCAAACCATCAAAGTCGTTGCCAGGAGCCGAATACGGCCTCACGGCATCCTCTCCTTGTTGGGTAGGGAGGGACGAAGTAACTTTTAAGGAAATAAGCCGCCGGCTTTCCTTTTTCACGTCCGTTTTTCTCGGTCTTACTGACGTTAAAGGCATGTGACGCCCAAGTTACAGCCACGATGGGCGCCTAGTGAGAAATCTTGCGGTGCACGGTGATGCCCAACATCGATGTTGAAGCTGCGGCCTCCACTCCAACGAGAGTCAGCTGTGAACCAGGACCTTCCTCGGCGACTGTTGTTTTCTCTCCTCTTTTCGGTTCTTTTTTCGCGCCCTGAAATAGAATGACAGGCTAGGAAGTGCAGAAAGACACGCGGTATTATTCGTACTTGGCTTTCGACGCACTGTACGGGATCAAGTCCGCCATGGAGCCGTGTCTCGCTTCCCCGTGGGCCGGGGACCCGCTCCTGATCGGGGGCATCCGAGACCCACAGGATAAGCACAGTGCCCGTTGTGAACAGAAAATAATCTCGGGATCCATCGCTCGGCATGCTTCTCCGTCTGCCGCTCCATCGACCGTCTCGGGGGTTGCACTGCATAATATCGACGGCTCGGTCGCCAGCAGGCTCTGCCTGCCGCCAATGCATGGTGGGTACTGTACAGAGATGCGATAACGGCAGAGGACACTGGGAGCGGGGAGAACTGGGTGGTTTCTGTTATGACGAATCGCTGAGCCGCGGTTCCGTAACTTCGGACGTTCAACGCCAATCCCGGCCCGCCTCGCTTTTCCCAACCGCCGGCGCCGTTTCACAACAAGCGCTGATTGCCGCTCCAGTTGCGTGCCGCTGCCCTCTGGGTACGCCCGTTGAGGGTGTCTCACGGGGTGTTGCACGAGAAGGGAGAAGTCCCAATGTGTTATCGGAGAAAGCAAAGGACCGCGCATAAGTTGAACTCGTAGGGCTGTTGTAGCGGTTACAACCTAAGGGCTGCCGGGCTCTTCGTGAATCGGTACAGCACAACCGTTTGTCTTTGTCTTCCTGGGTTCGAGGTCCAAACTCGCTGTGGTTAGTTACGGCTTCTGCCGACTGTCAGACCCTACGTCCTATTCCGTGTTCATCCCGGCTCGGTCCCCTTTCTTGGCTAGTGCCCTAGAGGCAGGTTCGGTTCGGGATGCTGCAGCGGTTCCTTCCTCCGATTGCTTGCTTCTGTACATCTCTGGAGCCGTGTCTCACGCCCGTCGTTTGAAGGTGCCGATCTGCGCCGGGCAACATTCGCCCGATCATGGGAGGATCTTAGCTGCCTCGGAGGAGGTCGTTTCGAATCATCCGCCTGGCGTGCCCTTCTCGGAAAGTTCAGAGCATCTGTGTAACCACCACATGACATGGCTTCTTCCTCGGCAGGATTTGCCCTGGAGATGGTGGGGGAGCGCGGTTCCCTGCCTCATCTGTGATTTGAAGCCGGCGAGTTGGTTCGGCCCCAACGGCGTGGACCGCAGATCATGGCCTTTCTGCCCAAGCCGTGAAACACTTGGTGGATTGCACAGCAGAGGGATTAGGCATAACCGCCGACACTGCTCGGTCAAGGTCATTTCCGTGCGACGGCGTCCTGCATCGGAGCCGCATCGTTGATGGGGTGTCGGCATGATACAAGTAGTGTATGTAAGGTAAGGTACGTACATACGTACATGGATACGTCGGCGGGGGAGACACAACTTACCTCGGTATGTGCGGTATGTGAATACCCCAACAGTCAGCCATCCTTGAATGATTCGGGTATCGGTGTCTTGTTGCCGTCGGTTTGCACTTGGGGTTAGGTGGTTCTTTTTTCGTGGCGTGGATCTACCCAACGAAAGATGTGAGGTTCTTTCCTCTGCGCCAAGAAGGCCCAGGCCCTTGCAACGGTCAGACAGCCAGTGTCTTTTCAGAAATCTCCAGGTTCATCGGGTCGCAACGGCAGAGTTTCCCATCGGCATCTTCCAGGCTTGAAGAGTATCTTCCTTACAAGCAGGTCTTGTTAGTTATACCAGGGAGTGTCGCCCACTGCAAGCTGCACCTTCCCGGTACAGGGGATTTGGCTTGGTGGGGCAGCCTAGGCTGAAATGGGTGTTTCTTGCATGACACCTTCTGAAAATTCCTTTGATGAGCAAAACTTCACAGTTGTGCCTGACGTTTCTCCCTTCTTTGGCCGTTTCGTCGCTCGTTGCTGCAGACATCAATTTGGCCTGAAGCGCCTGGGCCGCCCCGGCGCTGTTGAGCTCAGCTTGCGACTTGCATGGACCAGCATGGATGGAACGAGCTATCCAAGAAGTTTAGCGGATGACTTACCGAGCACAGTGCAAGTTAATCAGTTATTCAACCACATTGAAATGTCTGGTTACAATGTACTGTCCGGGTTGAACCTTGAGCCAGGAAGTCGGAACCTAACCAGGGAATCAGTACACGAGATTTCGTGGTGTGCTCTATAATTAGTAGAATAACTTCTTTCCCGACCAAAATATACAATAATAATATTCAAAGATAGAGCGATTGTTATGTGGGATCTCCCGGGTGATGGTCCCGAAATTAATTAATGATGCTGTCATTGTTCGTGCATCATCACCTTGAAACGGTCGACAGAGTGGTCAGTGACAACCTGACACCTCTTGCCGAGAACGAACATTCGACCTCCCCACTGGGCCGCTTCCATGGCGTCGACCGTCGGGTGCCGGTTGGTCCTGCGCCTGGCCCCGGCGCATGGTTGGCATGGATCAAGGGTCCAACCATTTTCTTTGCCAAGCTGCTGCATGATGGAAACGTTCTGTCCTTCGTCTCCACCCTGCGCACCAATTCGTGAATTCGAACAAAAACTCCAACAACGGTTTTGTGTGTATTTTTTTTTTTTTTTTTTTTTTTTTTTTTTTTTTTTTTTTTTTTAACACACGCTCTTCGGCTTTGATTCTGTTGAATCCGGACGAAAGGTAGCCGAGGGAAACGCCCTCATCCATGAACAAAAAAAATGACCCCCGCAAAAAAAAGGCACAACTCCTTGCTAAATCTCGGCATTCGGGACCCGTTAACTGACTCGAGCAGCTCGTGATTGATTGGTATTATTCGTATTACCGTTGATGCTTCGTTTTGCAAAGCCGATGAGGATGGATCCTTCGACTTCTCAGTCGCAGAGACTGCAACCATCCCAGCGAATTAGTCTACCCGCGTCGGACCATTGCAGGATGCACCGAGGTCGAGAACTATTGGCTCCATCCGAGTTCACAGAGTCGTAATGTCGACTCTTGTGACTGACAACAAACAACAACAAGCGACGGTTGGATACGGTTGGCCGAGTTTGACTTTTGAGTTCTGGTGTTTCGCTGGTCAAGGATGCGACTCTGCCCACACCCACGGAGCCACACCCGCCCAGTGCAGATTGCACCCAAAAGATCCCATCAATTGGGTGTCTTCCTTTGACGAGCCGGACTCCGGATGGTGACGGGACATTTGATGGCACCCCAC
This sequence comes from Chaetomium globosum CBS 148.51, assembly GCF_000143365.1. NCBI lineage: Eukaryota > Fungi > Ascomycota > Sordariomycetes > Sordariales > Chaetomiaceae > Chaetomium > Chaetomium globosum. The sequence goes on from NT_165982.1 coordinate 2,764,082, forward strand.
AGTCCCGCATCGATCCCGCTTTTTGCTTTCTGTCCCGTTTCAGCTGTCATCCCTTCCTCGGAGCTTAACCGACCCTGTCATAAGCCATCAAATGAGAGGCGACGACACAGTACCGGCACGAGCACGGCAATGATGGCGCCACCCATCTCAACCAATAGTGATTCAAGCTTCTCAAGGGACTTCGGCTGCCAACCCGGTCTCCGGCCAGCACCGCGACGCAAGAGGCGTCCCGCTGGAGTGGAGAGGTAGTTATGTCACTATAGGCATACCAGCAGAGCACGGCCTTGGCCGTGTCGACGATGTCGCCGAACCCACCAACCTAACGAGTCCTACCTCCACAGCATGCTGTCCCGGCTAAGCAAGATTTCAGCAAGGGATGTGGTCTGGACTGCTGCTGTGAGCGCATAGATTCAGCAAACTTGCTCGTTCAGAGTAACGGTATCTCCTGACACGCAGGAAAGCAACAAACGCCTCGTCTTCCGGTTGCTGGGCGAGCCTGGTCACTTTCTCCACGCGCTTTCCGGCTCGCCGGCTTGGCAGGGCACTCACAACGATGCTGCTGAACACAGCGTTCGCTGCTGGCCATTGGCTCGGCGATAACCTTGCAGCTGGAGACTCAAGCACTAACCAGGTAGCTTCGGTGTCGTTGAGACCAGCGAACTCGCTTATTGGGTCGTCGCCCACCAACAGGAAAGGAGGAGCGCGGAGCGATCTCGTTTCGCCGCCGCGTAGCTGCGACGAATCCTCGTCAGCACACACAATCGGGAAGTTCCCACACGACAGCCAAGGATCGGGAACATCGGGACCGAATTAGATGTCCAAGTTAGCGAGCGAGTCGCGGGCGAGAGTGCCTGGCCCCGCGGTCAAACGGGAGTTGGGGAGTCATTACCGCGGAAGCCGTCCATCTCGTGTCCCTCGGCTGCTAGCGGTACATCAGAAAATAAAAGAGTATTAACGACGAGAGGTTTCGAAGGCTCTCGACAATAAAGGCAGTAGCTTGACAGTGGCTGGGTGGCAGGCGAGATTTGCTACACTTGGATTCCATGGTTGTCTCTTTGACCTCCCTTGTCGGACGACAGCATTTCGGAGACGGTTGATGATGGTGACGTGCGGCCATCGTAGCCGAATCGTCAACTTGGCCGACCGGGGTCCCTGTCACAGGGGTCTGGGGCCCATGGTCGTTGCGCCAGGGCTCGGAATCCACAATATCGGCTCGAAAGCGCGCCTGACCGAACCTGGGCGGCAAATGGCCTTTCACTCAAGCCACATTTCCCTCTTCTGCGGCCGAGGTCTCAAGCCAGGAGGCTTTGGGAGAGACGAGCATCAACACCGTGAGCTAGTCAAGTCTGAGACAGGGATACATTCCCCGCCCGGACCGTCATCGTCTCGCCCACGCGAGCCCTGCGCTGAGGCGGGCGGGACCCGGGCACAGCCGGGTGATTTGTGTCGAGTGTACACAGTTGCATGGAGGACGCTGGTGGCTCTCGGGCACTGTATGCAAAACACAGTCTGCTGCGCTGCTGCTGCTGCCGGCCTGTCCACCCACCCCTGCTCAACCCATGCCATGCTGTCCCCAGGCCGGTAAGAAACCGATTACCGGTAACTCATCTTCAACGTTATTTCGTAACTCTATTACACAGTACAGTCACCACCTCGGACATGGAAGCGCGCAACGGGCATGGATGGTGAGATTAGCGGCACAACTGTCTCCACCGGTGACAGGCACTGGCAGGGCTCGTTCGACCTCCTGGCTGGCGCGTGGTTGTTACCCTCTTTCTCGCTGCTCCAAACCACGCTTCTCGACGGCAAGTGCGCTCGCTTGCTCCTGTTCACGTCGCTCAACCCGTGCCCGCCATTTGCTGCTGCATGTCCCCGTGTTTCTCCCGCCACTACGAGACGGGTGTAAGCGCGCAGCACCTCACCTTTCCTCTCTCGCCAGTCTCGCCGCGTTGCCGCGGGCTCTCTGTGGCCTCGTCCATCCTTCTGCCTCCCACCACACCCCCCCGCTCGCCAACTTTTTGATCGTTTCCGACTGGTGGCTGCAGGCTCCGTGTGTGCCGACTAGGCTGTAACTATTGTCCCGCCTTAGCCAGCTCCGTTCTGTTCCAGCGCGCTTGCCTGAACATCTCTCCTTGAAGCCGCTTCGCACAGCAGACACGCCTGCCGCGCTCGGTTTTGCCGACGCGCCCCAGCCCAAGGACACACCTCACAAACCGCATGCTCCTCGAGGGGCCCGTGCCGGCTCCCCACGGGTGCTACTAATAGAGCCGCCTTATAGCACATGGTTGTATTGCGGCTGTCCCGGTACCAAACGGCTCAGCTGCCGACAAATATTGCTGCTGCTCCTCTGAGACTGCGGGACAAGGACGAGGGCAGACGGGTCGCGGATCAGAGCGGCATTGGGGTTGCACGGCGTTGCAACACCGCACAATACTACCCCGGGACTTTTCGAACACAGCGCGACTGGAGTATGCTCCAAACAAGACTCACCATCACCACTTTTTGAGACGCTGCAAGTGCTCCTGCTACTTCCTGCTGCTTCCTGCTGCCGCCAACACCGCCGACACCCTCACTGGCTGCTGCACATCGCCGAAAACACTCAACTTTGCAGGGACTTGCGGGGTGCCGCCAACCGCAACGGCCAAGTAAGAGACCTTGCGTCCGTTTATGGTAGCTTCGAAAGCTCGTCTTCTGTTTTTTGTGGGTTGGTTGTGTGTATGAGCGTGGAGTTTGTGGAGCTCTGTGGTTCAAGGTTCTGTCTCCTGACAAGGGGCCCTCCGCACTTTTATTCCACACTATACGCTTGTGTGTGGTGTGGACTGAGAGAACCAGGGTGCCCAGAGAAAAACAAGCGAGGAGCAGGGCAGGCCAGGCTCACCTTTAAAGTTGCCTCTTCAACTCCTTCATCCCCCTTCCCCCACCCACCCCCCAAAACATATTTCCCGTCTGCATGTTTTCTTGACTGGCGACCCCTCCAGCGTCCATCCTATCGGAAGAGTCTGCGGAGACGGGTTCCGAATCGGGCTCCTGGCAACAGGGCCTCTTAAAGCAAGCCGACACCATGGCGTCTGCGACGCACAACCCGTATCCTCGATCTCCCAACCCCTCGGTGCGGCCCTACAACTCGTCCCTCGCCGCCTCAGCCTCTTCACCCAAGCCGACCGAACAGTACATGGGCGGCCTGATGAGGTCAGGTGCGAGCAACGCCACCCCGAACGCGAGACCGAACCAGGCGCCGCTTCACGCCATAGGTATCCCACCACCGCTCCCCTCGGTCCACCAGCTTCCCCCGAACTCTTTCCAGTCCTACACGCCCCTCACGTCTAGCTCATCCATGATGGAACGGGAGTCGCTGCCGTCGGGTGAGTCGGTAGCTGGGACGCCTCGGGCGCATCACGCCAACCTACCGTCCAACAGCAGCACCTCCCAGGCACAGAAGCGAGCTTACCGGCAGCGGAGGAAGGATCCCAGCTGCGACGCGTGTCGTGAGAGGAAGGTCAAGTGCGACGCAACCGAGACCACCAGCTGTTCCGAATGTTCGAGCCGGGGCGTCAAGTGCCAGTTCACCAAGGAGACCAACCGCCGCATGTCGTCCATCAAGCAAGTGCAGGACCTCGAGAAGCAGATGGAACGGATCCGGCGCGAGAACCACAGCCTCCGCCGCATGCTGCAGGAACGCGACGGCCGCCAATTTGATATGGATGTAGACGGCGTCGAGCAGCTGCCGCTCCTGCTCCCGGAGATCAACCAGCAACCGAAGCGGAAGAAGAGGCCGACGGGCGTCCAGGACCTTGCTAGGGCGAGGTCGAACCTGAGGACCTACTCGCGGGGGATATGGAAGCCGCCCGCCCCCTATCGACAGTCTGCGGCACCCGAGCTGCGAGATTTCCAACAGCTCTTGCCACCACGACAAACCACCGAGGCGCTGCTGCGGTCCTATTACACGTCGACGCACTCCGTGACACCTATCCTACACTGGAATACGCTGACGCAGACGGTTGACGGCCTGTACCGGCCCGGGAACCCGCTACGCGCATCCCAGGCCTTCATGTCTGTCTTCTTCGCTGTCTTGACGGTAGGCCGGCTTTTCATGGCAGAGAACGACTTGAACCGCGCATACTCGGCCACCCAGCTGCTCGAGACGACACGGACACTGATCGACCCATGGAGCGATGATTATGAGCTGGACAACGCACGTGCGCTCGTGCTGGTCACCATGGCCTTGAACGAGCTGAACCTGAAGTCGGCGGCGTGCAGCTGGCTGGGACGTGCGGTCAGGGTGGCCCAGGATTTGGGCCTCTACACCGAGCCGGGGACGGCATCTTTTGTCGAAGCCGAGATGCGCAGGAGGACGTGGTGGACGATCTATATCCTCGACCGGAGCCTAGCAATCGAAATGGGGAGGCCCATGCTTATCGACGACTCGGACTGTGATGTCCTTCTACCAGCCGCCATCGACGATCATCACCTATCGGACCGCGGCCAGAGGCTCCCGGATGGTGCTGAAGGGCTCACGCATTCGCTCCTCGCTGTGGTCAACGTTGTGCGTTCGTACACGGCGCTGAACAGGGCGCTCGCCTCGCCTGTCATCGCACCCACCCGCCTCGCGACCTTCGATCAGCATTTTATTTTGTGCCGGCGCGCATTCCCGCCGGCCTGCCAGCACACGAGCACTGTATCTCTGATGCCCTCCTTTTTGAATCCCTTGACCTACCTCCTCCACGCCCGGCTCCTCCTTCATCGGCACAATCTCCTTCCGTCATGTCCACCCGACGTCCGCTTGGCGGCCACCGAGCAATGTATGAACACGGCGCTCGAAACCGCGGCCCTCCTCGCGCGTACACCGATCGCCTCGATTGCCGAGGGCGCCACCGCGCTCCTCACCACCCATACCTTCCGCTGCACCCTCTTCCTGCTCCTCACGGGCTACTTCGAACAAGCATCCGCATGTATCCGTGCCCTGGCCGCCATCAACAACCACCGCGATGTTGCAGTGTCCTGCGGCCGGTACCTCGACTTCTTCGTCTCTGCGCTAGCCTCCCGCCGGGCCGAGATCGTCGCGTACCTCTCGCAGGCTCCTTCACCCAGCCACCCTCCGTCGCCCTACGGCCCGCCGCCGCCACCCCAGCGCCCTTCCCCCGCAGCGGTCAACGAGGCCCTCTTGCGCGACGAGGAGCTGCTCGCATACGTCAGTGCCGACTTACAGGCGGGGATGGAGACGGCGTGGGTGTGGACGGGCAGCAGCGATCGCGAAGTGTCAGCGCCCGTAACGGTGTCTGGGAAACCCGGCTTGTCCGGCACGGAGGCGCGATCCAGTCTGACGAGCGAGGAGAGGTGGGACTGGGGGCCGGGCGCGGAGGGCTGGGAGCGGCTGGAGAGCTCCTTGAGAAGGTTTGCGACCGGCGAGATCGCAGGCACGTCGCCGACGTCGGCGGCGCCGAACACGAAACCACCACAGCAGCACCAGCACCAGCACCAACAACAGCACCCACATCCTCACCAACATCAGCACCAATCCCCGCATCACCACCACCAACATCTACATCCGCACCACCATCAGCAGCAACCACCGCACCCGCAACAGCAGCAACCACCGCACCCGCAACAGCAGCAACCACCGCACCCGCAACAGCAGCAACCACCGCACCCGCAACAGCAGCAACCACCGCACCCGCAACAGCAGCACCAAGCGTGGAACACCTCCGCCCCCGCGCCGCCACCTCTCCCGCCCGTCTTGGCACCACACCCCCAGCACCAGCACCCACACCAACATGCGCACCAACATCAACACCACCACCAGCAACAGCAGCAGGAGAGGGGGATCAAGATGGAGATGGGCGGGCACGACGCGCGGGTGGAGATGGCGACGTTGCCGCCGATGGTGGCGCCGGGGTCGGGGCCGGGGCCGGGTTCGAGACTGGGTCAAGGGGGGTCGCCCATGTCGGGGAGCCCGACGGCTGCGGGGAGTGGGAAGAGTAAGAATGAGGAGAGGATTAGTATTGCGAATATTATTTGAGAGGATATTTGTTTGGGGGGTGGTTTGCGTGATGGGGGCGGGACGGGATGGGTTGGGCTGGGAGTTGGTGGGTTCGGTGATGGTGGTGGATGTTGGTGGATGCTCGCGAGAGTTGGTGGGTGCCGGAAACGGCATGGGGGAGGGATTGGGAATTGAACCAGGAGGGGCGCGGATGGGAGAAACGACGGCCGGGAATATCACGACGATACGACGATTATCCACACGAGCGGCCTGTCAAATACAGCTGCCGTCATGGCCGGGTCGATCCCGTTGCCCGTCACTCTTCGGTCGGGACATAGGAAGTCGCCTGGTCCGCGTTTGGTCCCCCCGCCAACGATTCCAACGATCCAAATCCAAATACCAACCCGTATGTAACCACACCGCTACATTACATCCAACCCCGACAGCCGCCTCCAACCAAACCCAGTTCCCAGACACATACATTTACGCAACAGGCGTACACATCATTCATCTCTTCCTGCGGCGACAGGAAAAGGACCGGCGGCTGCGTTCCATTGCTTTGATACCATATACCCCCCAGATCACCGGGGTGGCAACAATTTTTTTTTCTCTTTCCCTTTCTGACTTAATATTGTTTTATTTTCTTTTCATGTCACTCACTTTTTAGGGAGACAACCAACAACAGGGTAGGGGGGGGGGGTGGGGAAAGAAACGGGAGGGGAGAGGCTTTTTGATTTTTTTGGGGGGTTTTTTTTTTTTTTTTGGGGGGGGGGGGGGGGGGGCGGGGAGAGCAAAAAAAACAGAGAGAAAAGCTTGCGTGCTTTATGGTTTTCCTCCTTTCTTTTCATGTCGGGGTATGGGACTATGGGCTGTGCTATTTATTCCCCGAGCCTGCCTTGTACGGCGGTGGCGGCAGCGGCTGTTATGTATAGACAGATGGTGTGGGCGATGGATGGAATGGATGCATTGAGCCCTTGGGCTGGGAGACATCTCGGCTGCAATACATGACAAGAGTTTCAACTCGCGGGTGTTGTTCAGCCAGTCGGTTTGTGTGTTTGTGATGTGATGTGTGTGTGGTGCGAGCACTAGGTTTTCCGTTGTACGACGTGTGTGTTGTTGTAGTCCGACGGTCTGGTGTCTTGTGTTTCGTTGCTTTACTGACTAGAGGGGGGTTCTTGTGTCACTGACGGACTAGAGGAGGGGGGGGGGCTGTTGTCTCTGTGTGACTGTACTTGGTTTCTAGTTCGGGCGTAGTAGCTGCTCTTCTCCTAGTTGGAAGCTTGGGTTGCCTACTTTGATGTCACCTATCCCTTTCGCTGGTCTTGGTCGTTGCGTGTCCCTGAATCGGCAACATCGGCACATCGGGTACCGTAACAAGGGCGTCTGCAGCACCGTTTAGCGCTGACGGTACGAAGTCGACTGCTCCGTTTCCCGACAGTGACGTCACAGGGGCCACAACGCATTGGCGGACCGCCCCGTTGACCAGTCACATGGCGGGCTAGGATTGCTTCGTCAAGGGTCCTCGAGAGGCTCCATTTCGCGTTGCCGCCTTCGTCTTTCATCGGTTTTCTTTTCTCAGTTTCGACAACAAATCTGGCATCACTGCCCCGACTTCACCGCCAGACCCGGCCACACGAATTACACGCTTTTTATTTCTTTCTACTTTTTCTACTTTCGGGTCCCGGCGACCGCAGACCGGGCCTGCTTTTGGCTCAAAAATAACATGCGCCTGCAGTGATAATTGTTGGTGAATTCTTATTTTATTTTTATATTTATTTTTATTTTATTCGATGTTTTATTTCTTTTATTATGTTGTTTTCGGGCATCGATATGTGTGGCGTGCTAACACGATTTTTATGAAGAAGGAAGAGCGAAGAGTGAAGACCGGAAACTAGAGACCGGAGACCGGAGAGTATCCTCCAAAACTCCACCGCCGATAGAGACTACCCGGGTCTTCGACAACAGGAGGGTTACGGTTCGACCGCTCGACCGTTCGACTAGCCCAACTCCCTCTCTCCGCCACGAGCGATGCTCTGGCAACGGCTGAAGGAGATATGCATCTACTTCTGGAACTTCCGCTACCTGCCGCTGAAATACCGGTGGCTCCTGATCAAGTTCCGCCGTCGCTTCCTGCCGACCCAGACCGGGCTCGGTCTGCGTAACGCCCTGCGCCATGCCCGCTCGCTCAAGCACCCGCCCGAGCCCCACCCCTACCTCTTTGTCCTGCGTCTCCTCTGGCCCTTCCCGACCTGGGACTTCCGCGCCGTGCTCCCGCCGCCCCCGAGGGCCATCATGGCCAACCCCGAGGGCGTCCGCTGCCGGGTCCGCGACCTGATCTACCTCCGCTCCATGCCATTGTGGCGCGCGCGCGACACGCCGCAGCGGTCCTTCTACCGCCTCTACGAGGCCTTCTGCGCCGCCGACGGACACATGATCACGTACGAGACCGAGTATTTCTGGCGCCGGTCGTCGCCGCGCTGGGCCGTCGCCAACCTGCCGGACCCCGAGTGCGCCGACCCGGAGCAGTACGCCGTCATGGCGGCCCTGGCCGACGTGCTGGTCGACTCTTTTACGTGGCGCCTGGAGCTCGGCCTGCGCCGCACCGACCAACCCATCGTGCACCGCAGTGCGGACGCGCTGCCCTTCACGCCCGAGACGCATCCGTCGTGGACGGCCAAGGTGCCCCCCCTGCAGGAGAAGCTCGTTATTCACCCTGAGGAAGACGTGTATTTCGACAGCCCCCTCCACCGCCGCAACGTTTACATGGCCACCGGGTGGTTCTACACCGTCTGATAGGCCCCCCGAACGAACCTTTGACAGCCAACGCGCGACCAGAAAAATTTGTCAAATTTGTCTTGTTTGGTGACAGCTTTGTGCCGCCCCCCCCCTCCCTCGGCTTTCCCAGCTAGGATATGATCTCCGCCCTCTTTCCCCGCATTCCAGCTCAGCACCACACCCAGTCGTTCTGGAGACCCTGGTATTTCCACTTGGCCGTGTCCGCATCCCAAATCATGTCCGCAATGCCCACCTCCCCGTACTTCTCCGCGTAGAGCTCGGCGACCTCCTGGATGGCCTCGTCCGTGGGCGGCAGCTCAAACCCGTTGAGGTTGAGCTCCCGGATGTAGCGGAAGCTGATGGGCGGCTCCCCGGCCCGCCTCATCAGGCGCACGAGCGCGGCGGCGTCGGACACGTCGACGTCCTTGTTGCCGCGGCGGTCGCGGGCGTGGGCGATGCGGCGCACCTTGCGCTCGAGGGCCCAGCTCAGGCGGCCGGCGTAGATGACCAGGTTGGCGCCCTCGTAGATGGTGATCCCCTGCTGGACCGACTCGAGGAACAGGTCCATGCGGCGGTCCTTGGACACGAACAGCTCGACCTCGCGGTTCAGCCAGTCCTCGATGTAGCCGCCCTGCTCGGCCACCGCCGAGATGGCCCGCTGCAGCTCCACCAGGTAGTCGGTCGCCGCCGCGATGTTGGGGTCCAGGATGCAGTCGATGTCGTACGACGCCTCCCGGTTGTGGCACACCCGCACCGCCAGCGACCCCCCCACCGAGATGAGTCGCAGCGGCGCCACGCTCATGAGCAGGTCGCTCGCCCCGATCTCGTCGTCGAGGGATGCGAGGGCTGGGGAGGGTGGGTTGGTTAGTTTGGTGGACTTATATTCACAAACAAAGTGTGGGGGGTAGGGTTACAGATGCTAAACCAAGCAGGCATGTCCCGGTTCAAATGAAATACAAATACATTAGATGAGAATTCACAAGTCTGTGAGAATACAAACGAAAGAGAGAGCAGAGAGAAGGAATCGTAGTATACCTTTTCCCATTTCGTCGTATGTCAACGGCGCCTGGTTTTCCCGAGAAAACGCCATCGTCGCCCGAGACGCATTGATAGCACCTTGAATGAATACCTCGGAGGTGTTTGACGTCGAACTTTTGGCGCCGGAGAGCGTCCACAGCGTACTTTGCACGGGAGAGAAACGCTAGGTTGTTCCCCGCTCGATAGGCCCCGAGAAACAAACTGCCATCCCCACCATCTCCAACATGCACATCCACTTGCCGCTTCGTTGATTGGGCAGTTGGGCCCCTCCGTTTGAACCATTGCCTCATTCGCCCGCCCTCGCTGCCTTTTTCAATCTTATTCCAGAGACGAAAAACACCAGCCAAGACTGATGATGGTGTGAAAGTGGTAAACAAACATCAGTTGGATGCCAGTTAATCGAGCACACCAAAGTGACATGCATTCTTACCCACCCATGAAGACATCCTCCGTTGCAACCGTAAGCCATCTAAGAGCCCAAATATTAACTCAAGGCACCCCTCAGGAACGAATATATTGTCTCTCCACTCCATTAGACCAGCTCAGCCTGCCTGTCGTTGGTGTCACATGCCTGTTTTGCTCACCGCCGACCGCCTTACCCAACGAGCCGGCGAATCTCTTGATGGATAGCCGCCCGCGCGACGGTGATTCCTGCTCACGATCGGGTCAACATCCTCGCCGTTGGGAGCCTTAAGGCAGTTCACAACGGCTCCGAGAAGCAAGACGGATCGTCATGCTACCGGGCACCATCGCCATTCACTGACAACAACGGTCTATAAAGGGGCGCCTTCCTCACACCAAGCGCTCCACACGTTGTCAGTCAGTACACACATCGCAGCAACCAACCAGTCACCCACCTCACAGCCTCACTTTTACACCACACCACACCCACAGAACCACATAAATCCCAAGCCCGCCAAAAATGAAGCCCACCCCACTCATCCTCCTCCTCACCCTCGCCACCACCACCACAACCGCCATCCCGGCCCCAGACCAGCCAGCCGCCGCGCTGCAGCAGCGCAACACGGACACGCCGCCCTCTGACGATACCACCACCACCACCACCACCACCACCACCACCCCATTCTTCTTCTCGGTTGACGACAACGCCAACGATAGCGGTCTTGCCGCGCGGGCCAAGTCGCAGAAGTGGAACGCGTCCGGCGGGTGCAAGACCAACTGGGGCGGCCGGTGCCTTAATACCTGCAAGAAGGAGGCCAAGAAGAAGGGGTACTCGTGCAAGAAGGTGGTGGATCATATTTGGAAGTCGGATTGTTGGTTGGGGTGGTGTGTTTGTACCTGTTATTGTGAGCACTGAGGGGAAAAAGAGAAGGGGGAGGGGGGGGGGGTTGTGTGAGTTGGGGGAACGAAACGAATACTAGTTAGTATGGGGTTAGCTCGTTGCTCGTTGTGTGTGGGTGAGACATGTGTGTGCTACGGGGCTGACTAGACGAGGGGATACAACCGATGGTCGGGGCCGCGGTACTTCTCTCCAAGGGTCCAGCCCAATGGGTGGCCTGTACAGTCGATGACTGTTATTGAAAACCATCGATAACCTCCTAGTCAACAACACCCATCCCACGAGTGGCAGGCCCGGCCAGGATATTGCCAAAGCCGATAGATATCACAGTGGTGAAACACCAGCTTCGAGACATCCACGACCATACCAAGGCAAATCCGGCGCAGCACCTCCGGCTCGAGACCCTTGTCATCGGTGGCCAGATACAACTCCATCACCTGCCCCCGTCCACGCCGCGAGCGGCTTTAGATTTCCACCCTGCCATCTTCTCGCCTATCCCAGCCACCCGTTGGACATAGCGCCGCCGCACCTCCTCGCCTATAGCCGGCCAGGCCTTTGCGAGCGTCAGGTCCGGGACGCGGGAATTGACTAGGCAGTAGCGGTCATCTACCACCCGTTGGGGCAGCGAACGGCGGGGAGCTAGTAGGGTAGTGGCTACTCTAGAGAGTGTAGGAACTGGGGCTTGGTGTGGTCAGGGGTGACGTGCGGATGCCGGCAGACTGGTCCCCCGCGGCGTATACTTATGCTCGCTAGGGTGTGTTTTGGCTGTTGGGAAGGTAGCGGTCTCTCGCCCGCTGAGTACCCTAGCGGGGTGTTGTCGTTAATGGCCCGAATTGAGTCGTTGAGGTGGGTTTTGGGTGATGACATGTTGCAGATAAAACCTCCGCACAAGAGATCCACTCAATGCCTGGTTCCCTGTTATGTCGCGTGGAAGCAAGATGGAGAAAACAGTTAGACAGCGCTGCATCAAGACAAGTGTGATGTCAATTCCATCTCCTGATTCGCCAAGCCCGATCGACAAGACTGCATAAAACAAGCTTTGTGGGAGCAGTGCCGGAAGAGTGCCACAACGAGCCCCGGTTAGGTTGCTCTCCACCCCTCCTCGCCCTCGCATCCACCCCGAGAGCCCGGCACCTTCCAGGGACTGGATGCATCGACCTGACTAAGGTTGTCTCTGACAGGGTTTGCCAATGGGAAGAAACCTGGGAAGAAACCGGGCAGAAGAGGAGGGGAGGATGAGTGAGTGCATCACAGCTGCCCAATGAAACAGCCCATTGAGGAGCACATTGCCCGGCGGGAAGCAGCTGCTTTGTGCTGCACCTGCCAACTGGAGCTTGACCCCTCTTTTGCGTACCTCTCCGGCCTGTGACGCGGGGCGGCCTCTTTCGTCCCATAGTTCCTTTCACTCTCATAAGCTTCGTTCTCTTACTTTGAATCTTGAATTCGAAAGTTGCTGCTAAGATAAACCCCTCTGGTTCATCGAGTAACTCCATCAGACCGGTCAGTGCCTTGCCGATTTCCATCTACTGAACCCCACCTCCCCGATCGGGAGATATCCAGCGCCCAAACTTCCCATGTGCCTCGCTTGCATCCCCCTTTGACTGACAAAGTTGAACAAAAAAGAAGTTTACACGTACGTTGCCACTTACAAAACCACCTGTTGACTCCCGATATCTCAACAGCCTTGCTGCTTGTGGCATTGATACATTCTCCTATCTGCACACAGCATCATTCCCTCTCAATCGCAAGCATGGTGCACCTTCAAACCATCAAGCCCAAGGACGACGTGAACAAGATTGTCGACGGCATCAAAAAAGTCCACCTCCAACTGGCCAATGACGACGACAGCTTCACCACGAGCGTCTACGGCTCGCGGTTTGCCGCCCAGGATCTGCCCCGGCACGAGATGCCCGAGCATGAAATGCCTAGGGAGGTCGCCTACCGCATGATCAAGGACGACCTGAGCCTGGACGGCAACCCTATGTTGAAGTGAGTCCTTAAATCACACAATTTGGCCAGGACGAGGCTCACCCCAGACCAGCCTGGCTTCGTTTGTCACGACATTCATGGTAGGCATCCAATCGGTTGGTAGAAAAGAAATTGGCTTTGTGTTCTGACAACTCCCAGGAAGATGAAGCCGAAAAGCTCATGGCCGAGTCCTTTTCCAAAAACTTCATCGATTATGAGGAGTACCCCCAGTCGGCCGACATCCAGAACCGCTGTGTTTCCATGATCGGCCGCCTGTTCAACGCCCCGGTCGGCTCTAGCGATGCCGGAGCCGTTGGCACGTCCTGCGTCGGCAGCTCCGAAGCGATCATGTTGGGCGTGCTGGCCATGAAGAAGCGCTGGAAGAACAAGCGGGTGGCCGAGGGCAAGCCGACCGACCGGCCCAACATCGTCATGTCGTCGGCCGTGCAGGTCTGCTGGGAGAAGGCGACGCGCTACTTTGAGATCGAGGAGAAGCTCGTCTACTGCACCGCGGACCGCTACGTCATTGACCCCGAGGAGACGGTTAACCTGGTCGACGAGAACACCATTGGTATCTGCTGCATCCTGGGCACCACCTACACGGGCGAGTATGAGGACGTCAAGGCGGTCAACGACCTGTTGAACGAGAGGGGACTCGACACGCCCATTCACGTTGACGCGGCCAGTGGTGGGTTTGTGGCGCCGTTTGTTGTGCCCGATCTCGAGTGGGATTTCAGGCTGAACCATGTCGTCTCGATCAATGTGTCCGGGCACAAGGTAAACCTTCGCTCCTCAAAAACACTAACTATGCGTATATTGACAGCCCCCGTAGTACGGTTTGGTCTACCCCGGTGTGGGCTGGGTCGTCTGGCGTAGCGCCGAGTTCCTCCCACAGGAGCTCGTATTCAACATCAACTACCTGGGTGCCGACCAGGCGTCGTTCACGCTGAACTTCAGCAAGGGGGCTAGCCAAGTCATCGGCCAGTACTACCAGCTCATCCGGCTCGGGAAGCACGGCTACCGCGCCATCATGAGCAACCTGACGCGCACGGCCAACTACCTGTCCGACTCGCTTGAGGCGCTCGGTTTCGTCATCATGTCCAAAAAGTCGGGCGAGGGCCTGCCTCTGGTCGCCTTCCGGCTGCCGCCACAAGAGGGCCGCAACTATGACGAGTTTTCTCTCGGCCACGCGTTGCGATCGCGGGGCTGGGTTGTCCCGGCTTACACGATGGCGCCCCACACCGAGAACCTCAAGATGTTGCGCGTGGTGGTCCGCGAGGACTTCACCAAGAACCGGTGCGACGCCCTGATTGCTGATATTAAGCTCAGCCAGCAGCTGCTCGAGGAGATGGACCGCGAGAGCATCAAGAAGCAGCAGGACTTTATCCATAAGCACCACACGGCGAGCGGCAAGGCGCCGCATAACCACCCCAAGTACCGGGTATGTCCCATTTTTTTCTTTCATAGTTATTCTGTGATATGACAAGCGCCGTGTTGCTGACTGTGTGATTACAGAAGGAGAAACACTCGATCCAGGGGAAGACCGGGAAGACTCACGCCATCTGTTAAGAGGAGGGCGGGGTTGTCCGGGGCCCAGGGGCTATTAACCATACGAATCATATACCTCCATGACGTGCGACTGATAGCGATGCTTTGATTTGGTTGGAGCTGATAGGGAAATTTCTCGCTGCATTTCGTGAATAGTTTGAGTCATAGATGATATGATGATGCTAGAAACGAATTGACTTTTTGTGGCGTCTCTGTTCCGTGTGGTGGCTGAATGTGGCCAATGGACATCTGCTAATGCCTGCTAGATAGCTCTAAGAGGCCGTTGCCAAAGAGAAGTTGACCGGCTTGACAATTGACAGTTTCGTTCTCCTTCGTTGCTCTCTCTGTTCTGAGTTCCGAGAACCTTGATAGACCACTACATCGCGCCAAGCCCCTTATCGATAACATAATTCCTGGTGGTGTGGGTCAAATCCCAGCTCCCGACATCGCTTTGAGGTTTTTGAGTGAAATGAAGCATGACTCTTGTTGACACCAATGCTGTGACTAACAAGCTAAGTCGTCGCCATTGAAGGGATATAAGTCGTCTACTTTCGGGGAGACTTCGTCACTCCAATTGATTCTCGGTCATCTCACCGGAATCTGACCTCTTCCCTCGACCCTCGATCGAGTCCATTTCTTTCCTCGCCTTCACCTGAACCCAACCACTCTCACTACCTACCACCGCTTCATTACCTCTCACTTTTCTCGTCTCATAATTCTTTAATAATGGCCTTTCGCACATCCCTGCGGCTCGTCGTCGCTGCCCGCCCTGCGGCAGCCCGATTCTACTCCCAGGCCACCACCGTGCCGACCTCGAGCGCCTCGTCTGTGACGGCCGCCCAGATCAAGAGGGACGCCGCCCTGTCCCACCCCGATCCGGCAGAGGACTCGGCCAGCGCCGCCCTCGTCCGCGAGCACGCACCCTACATGGTGGCCACCTACGCCCGCCCGCCGCCCGTTTTCGTCAAGGGCGAGGGCTCCTATCTCTGGGACATCGAAAACAAGAAGTACCTCGACTTCACCGCCGGCATTGCCGTCAACTCGCTCGGCCACTGCGATCCCGAGATCGCTACTCTGATTGCGCAGCAGGTAATTCACCTCCCGCTTTTCCCCAGTATACCTTAGCAGCCACTAACCCCCCACTCAGGCCAAAACCCTCATGCACGCCTCCAACCTCTACTACAACCCCTGGACCGGCACGCTTTCCAAACTCCTCATCCAGAAAACCCTCGCCTCCGGCGGCATGCACGACGCCACCGCCGCATTCATCTGCAACTCCGGCAGCGAAGCCAACGAAGCGGCCATCAAATTCGCGCGCAAAGCCGCCAAAGCCACCGACGGCAGCACCACCAACCCCAAACACGAAATCGTCTCCTTCCTTAACGCCTTCCACGGCCGCACCATGGGCTCGCTCTCCGCGACCCCCAACCCGAAATACCAAGCGCCCTTCGCCCCCCTTATCCCCGGCTGCCGCGTCGGCACCCTCAACGACACCGCCTCCCTCCCCACCCTCGTCACCCCGCACACCTGCGCCGTGCTCGTCGAGCCCATCCAAGGCGAGGGCGGCGTGCAGGTCGCCTCGGACGCCTTCCTCACCGCGCTCGCGCGCCGCTGCCGCGAGGTCGGCGCCGTGCTCATCTACGACGAGATCCAGTGCGGCCTGTCGCGCACGGGGCGGCTGTGGGCGCATGCGCACCTGCCGAAGGAGGCGCACCCGGATGTGGTCACCACGGCCAAGGCGCTGGGGAATGGGTTCCCGATTGGGGCCACGCTGGTGAATGGGTGGGTGGCGGAGCGGATTAAAGTTGGGGATCATGGGACGACGTTTGGGGGGAATCCGTTGGCGTGTCGGGTGGCGGTAAGGATTGTGGAGCGGTTGGCGGAGGGGGGGTTGCAGGAGGGGGTGGTGAGGAAGGGGGAGGTGTTTAGAGAGGGGTTTGAGAGGTTGAGGGCGAGGTTCCCCGGGCTGGTGGAGGAGGTGAGGGGGAAGGGGCTGATTCTGGGCGTGCAGTTGAGTGAGGACCCGGCGGCGATTGTGAGGGCTGCGAGGGAGAGGGGGTTGTTGGTCATTACGGCGGGCACGAATACGTTGCGGTTTGTGCCGAGCTTGGTGATGAGTGAGGAGGTAGATTCGGGAGGGGTTGGGCATTTCTAGAGAGGATGCGAAGAGAAGGGACCATAGAAAGGGGCAGGTCTCCTTGTTTTTAGGGGAAGGGTGACGAGGGGGGGAGGGTGATAAGTGCACAGGTAGAGAAAAGCTGTCTGTGTTGGCCGTTGTTTCTTTCGATTGGGTTTTGGTGTCTAGATCTCAAGTGTGTGTTCCGCTTTGGATGGAGTTGGGAGTCAAAAAAGCTTCAAGTTGATTGCGCGAGCATGACCGCTCCTCGTTAGTAGTGGGCTCGTAATACGGCGCCATCTCGTGGCAGTGAAGGTGTAAAAAGTATGGCTTGTGGCATGGATACAAGGAACCGCTGAGTGACAAAGCCGATCGACCTACCGGTGCTCCCACGCAGCAGCAAAAATACATACAACACCAAGGATTCCCCAGTCGTCACCGACCTGAGTACTAGTTTGGCTCTCACGAGTTTGACTAGGGGAGAGCGGACGGGATCCCGTACTTTCTCGTGGATATGGTCGTATGTGGTGGTTAGGTACGTGAATAGCGTTTATAAAGGTAGATTCTGGTGCGTGCTCCAACGCATCAAAAAAAACAAAAATACATACAACACCAAGGATTCCCCAGTCGTCACCGACCTGAGTACTAGTTTGGCTCTCACGAGTTTGACTAGGGGAGAGCGGACGGGATCCCGTATTTTCTCGTGGATATGGTCGTATGTGGTAGTCTTGTGCGCAAGTGTTGTTTATGAACGAGGGCTCTAGCTTCTGAGTGGTGGGGAAGGAACGAGGAGGAGGACAGCTCGTGGAGAGTCGGACTCCTATTCAGGCCACTTACGTCTCGGACCAGACCGAGTATGACAAGCGCTTGGTTGTAGCCTGCCTCCCCAAATAAAGACAGGTAGTTATGTAACCCGTTTTGACATGCGTGGTTCGGTGTAAGCTAGTCGCCGAAAACCGATTCACCGTTGACGGGTGACAAGAAAGGCTGGTGCATGAAACGGAGGGCTCGTACGCCCACCGTGGTTGTGTGTGGTTGTGGATGGATTGTGTTCGATCAATGTTGGTCATGGTACCTCGTCAAATGAGTGATAACGAAACACCATCTCTGTGTTGGCGGGTGTGTCATGCCACGCCACGGCTGTCACCAGAGCTTTGCTAAACAGGTGACAGATGGGCGGGGAAACGAAACAGTGACACACATAACCGTCAACCAGCCGTGTTCTAAATACGTATTGTTAGATCGTCCCATCCAAGATGAGCACATGCACGAGATCATCTTGCGAAACGAAACACGCCTCTGGTTGGCCTCCAAACAGTCCCACAAAACACAACGCATAAACTCGCATCCTTCATCACGTCAGGCTCGTGTCAGGGGTCAAAGTCGGCAAGGCGCAGTCAAACAAAAGGTAGTATTCATCCACGTCATGTCATGTATATCCCAAGGGTGTGTTCCCAAATGCCCTCTTTTCTCTAGCGAGTGCCCCAGATCTCTCGATGGTACTGTTACATACAACCAACCGCTTGCCAATCCAAGTTCCAAATAGCAGAAAGCAGAAAGCAGAAGAAAAAATGGTCAAACGCCTGACGAAGGGCCAGAAAAAGTCTTGCCTTCCCTATGTCTCAATGAACGAGTGACAATCAAAGTCAACCAGCCACCTCCGATCCTTATCCTAAGAGGACGAAGAAGACCAGCCAACGGGGTATAGAAGAATTGACGCAATCCAATCATGCAAAAAAGTGAGCCCCAACAATTGCTGGCGACCCAAGGCCGTGGTGCTGTCCAAAACAAGCAAACAAGCACCTGGCTGAGAAGTGAAATGCACGCGCGTCGTGTCGACCCTTAGGCCTGGGGAGCGAGGCGGACCTTGGCCGAGGCGCCGCGGAAACGGCGGACACGGAGCTTGGAGCTGGCAGCCTCGATGGAGAGGGTGCCGGTCTCACCGACCTTGCAGACGGTGCCGGCGGAGACGGCCTGAGGGGCGGACCAGGCGCCGCTGGCGCAGCGCTGGAAGGAGGTGCCGCCGATGCAGTTCCAGGCGCCCTCCTCGGTGCAGGCAGTGCCCTGGGCGTGGCCACCGGCGGTGTTGCCAGAGCCGGAGCCGGAGCCGGATCCCGAACCGGAGCCCGAGCCAGAGCCGGAACCAGAGCCGGAGCCGGAACCAGCACCGCCAGTAGCAGCAGGAGGAGCGACGGCGGTCTGGGTGACGAGGGTGGTGGGCTCAGCAGCGGGAGGGGTGATGAAGACGCCACTAGAAGATGGTAAGCTTGAGATCACAGACATGGTAGTAGTAGTAGTAGAGTTAGGGTACACATACCCAGGGAGCTGGGCAGGCTTGGAAGGGGTGGGAGCGGGAGCAGCCGTGGCCTGCACGGTAGAGCTCGGCGCATCGCCACCCTGGTTGCCGTTGCCGTTATCAGAGCCAGAGCCGGAGCCAGAGCCAGATCCAGAACCCTCGCCAGCGCCAGCACCAGCACCAGCACCGGGGCCAGTGGAGCCGCAGTTGCCGACGGGGGGGCCGACCTTGCCACCGTTGTTGACGACATCCGGGCCCGGGTCGGGGTACTGGACATCAGAACCCTCAGTGGTCTTGCAGCCGTTGCCAATGTTCGCGACGAAGATCTGGGGGCGGGAAGAGAAAGCAGCAGAAGCGCGGGTCTGGACCTCGCGCTTGCCACCGCCGCCGATGGTGACGGCGGCGCAGTTCATGTACTGCTCGCGGTTGCCGATGTTGTTGTTCCAGGTCCAGGCCCAGATGGCCTCACCCTCGGGGGCATCCGAGGGGATGGTGAAGGGGTAGTTGGAGGCGAGAGGGCAGCCGCCGATGATGGACTGGATGACGGTGAAGGTCTTGCCCTTGTCGTAGCTCAAGCTGACCTGGCACGAACCGCCGCCGTGGGGAGCGCCGCCGACAACGGTGAAGTTGTAGTTGCCGCCAGGAGCGAACTGGGCGGTGGGGGCGCCGGCAGCGGTACCGAAGTCCGAGTGGTAGCCCTTGCACGGGTAGTTGGAGCCCGAGTCGGAGAGGGGAGCCGTGTTGGTGTAGTCGACGTTGACGGCGTTGGGGTTGAACTTGGACCGGAAGGGAGCCGGGTACGAGATCTCCATGTGGGCGGCCGCAAGCTGGCTGCCAGCGAGCAGGGCAAGGGCGCCGGTGGTGAACGAGTTGAACATCTTGACGGTTTTTTTTGGTGGTGGTGGTGGTGGGTTGTTTCGTTTGTGCGATCGCGCGCTCAAAAATGCCGGATAGGCGAGTTTGGAAGTTGCAGGGAGCGAAGTAGTCACTGACAGGACCAGCAGTTGTTGTCTTTTGAAATCGAGCGCTGCTCGTGAGCCTCAAGAAGGAATGAACGGGCTTTGTGTGTTGTGTTGTTGTGAAGCTGTTGTTGGCTTGTCGCTATTGAGGAAACAATAGGCTTGTTCGGCTTGTTTTTTTGTGAATCACAATCGAAAAGCACCGGGCTCAAAATTGTGTGTGTAAGTGGTTCCAAAGGGACCGTGTTTGTTGCAAGAACAATGGGAAGTGAAGAAAAGACAATGAAGCCCGTGCCTGGAGCTGTTTGGTTTGAAGGAGAGAACGAGGCGCGATGCCGTGGTGATGAGGAGAGAATAAAAAGACATCGACAAAGGGCGGGGAGTTGCTCCCTTTATCCTGATGTTTCTGTTCTCCCCCGTTCGTCCCTTAATGATTGGGTGTGAGTGGCTGATAGGTCGAGCAGCGCTGGCTTGTTTCGAACCCCACTAGCTACACAGGGTCCGCTCGTCCCAAGCGTTCAGAGAGCCAAGCCTGAACACAGCGACTCTCCCGTTGTGGGTAAGACGCCGCTTGGGATGGCAGGGGTAGCCCTGAAGTGGGGGGGAAAAAGGCCCAGGGGGAGAGACTGGGGCGACGTGGCCACCCATGCCACCCACCGCATTTGTCCGATGTTCGATGCCCAGACATGTGGCCTGGTTGGCCTCGGTGGCCTTCTCGTCTCTTCCCTTTTTTTCCCCTGGCACGAAGGACCAGGAATTGCACGATCAACCCCCGCTTGCTGCCCATCCTGCGGGCCTGTGGCAAGTCGGCCGCCTACAGCGACAAGGGTGAATGGAATATTTCCCGCTTCGAGTGACACTGACAGGATTCTACAGCTTCCCAATTCGGCATCTCTACCCTCCTGCGTAAGTTCTAAGTTCGCAGTACTGTGCCGGCTACACGCCTGCGTCCGTAAGTCAGGTGTGTGATGGCAGCCGCGCGCTCAGTTTGACCTGCAGCGGAGGTGGAAGTTCTCCAGTGACTGTGGTGGGCGTCCCGCTGCCCGTATTCTTGGTGGAAAACTGTTTCTCAGTGAGACAAAAAAGCGTTGGTGTGACAGGTGACAGGCACGGCGACCTTGTTCGCTGGCTCACGTTTGGCTGTCGTCTGTCAGTGGCACTTTTGAGAGGTGGGGCAGCTGGTTCCCCCTTGCCGGACCTTCGCCAGGGCTTTTCAACAACTCTTGCCGAATCGCGGATCGAGGATGGCACACAACCAGGATTCGTCGTGCAGCCAAAAAGGGGAAGGAGGCCTGAGAGAAAAAAAAAGCACAGGGGTATGCCGCTTCTAGCGGCACTTGTGGATCTCGATATGCCAGGGGTGCAGAAAATGCTGTCCAATCAGAAATTGAGGGTACCTGGCCGCATTCGTAGGCCCAGACGGAGGGTTGATTGGCCCTCGAGCGGAGACCACTGCGAGGTGGTGGTCTGGGCAAGATCCTGGGGAACCTGGCCGCAGCCGCCCGACTGGCCGAGTGCATGAACTTGAAACACCGCCCCCTTTCCCTCACCCACCGAGCGTCCTCGAACAAGCCCCAAAAACCCCTGTCTTCCGTCCCATTGGAGCCCGTGTCCGGTCAGTCCACTTGCGACGACAGGCTCGTGCCTCGGTCTTCCAACTGAAGCCCAAGCTCATCAATCACATCGGGACCAGAAAGATAGGCCTGTCTGCTTGTTCAACTGGATAATCGGTGTTTGCTCGGTTTGTGCAGGGGCTGCCCATGTCGGATGCGGCTGCGCACATGGGACGACTTCTTGTCAAAACTCGCAGGCTTGCAAGTTGGTAAAACGAGCTCAATGCTGCATCAAGACGGAAAGTTCCCAATACGACCGTATCGAGGCAGCCCAGCGAACACACTGCCGAGTGGGACTCGTATACCCGCACCCGACGCCTGGAACCTTCTTGTCAGAGGCAGAAACCACAGGCGCCATCGGCTTAACCCGGACGAATAACGGTAATACCACTGTGCACGGAGAAGAGCAGTTGTCGTCTACCCTCTTGGGCACTTGTGTTTCCAACATTCCCAGGCGGATCAACGAAAAAGTAGGCGGACCGCGGGTGGACGAGACCACCTACACCCATTACCAAATGCATCCCACGCGCCCACCCCGATCTAGGCCTTCACCCGCACCCTTAATCGAGGAGTCTGCTAGGTGTGGGCTACCTAAGCACTGTTGAACTGCAGGCAGACTGCCAGGACGTTGTGCTGTGTGCGTCTATTCCGTAAGTCGCTCAGAATAGGAGGGTCAGGAAACAAAGTAAGACAGCATGTGCAGAGAAGAGGGTGCGACAATTTGCCAAAATAGCAGATGTTTCCCGCCAAGTTTACCCGCATCGGAAACCATAAAAAGCAGTCGATGCTTTCCCATTTGCTTGCTTCCCGCGGTGCAAGCGCTGCGTTTGCCGTCACTTGCACTAGTTAACCCCTCCTTGCTTACGTATGGCGGCGAGTCCGCGCCAGCAGCCCCGCCGACAGCCCCGCCAGGCTTGATCTCAGTGGGCTGAACAAAAAGTGGGCAAACCCTCAAAAAGCGCCTTGCCATGTCCCATGCCCATGCCCGTGCCCATGGCTGGTCAGGCGAACCCCCGGCCCCGACCAGAGACGCCAGGCGATCCAGCGCACAACCACCGCGCTTGCACTGATCGTCGAGACCGCCAGCCGCGCGCTCATGCACACATCTCAACCTCAGCGGCTGTCAATCGAGGAATCAAACGAAGAGTAACAGACGAGAAACAAGCAGTTGAACAACACGAGACGGGCCACAGAAGATGATGGAAACCGGCTTGAACCGGCAATCGGGGGCCGAGAATGGAGAATCGAAGACAGCGCACAGAGCCAGAGAATCCCTGAACCCGGGGTTGGGCCCCGCCGCCAGCCATGACATGCACAAACCACCACTTGGCTTTCGTTGACGGCGCAGGAAGCCGCCATGAGGTGGCTCCCCAGGCGAGACGCTGCTCAATTCTTGTGGGAATGGCGACGCCGAGTGAGGCCAATGCGTGTTTGTTTCTAGAATTCAATGCCCGTCGGGAGCGCGAAGAGGATCTCGGAAAAAAGAACGAACAACTTGCCACCGGCGGATAACCGGTAGTCCCGCCGGCAGGTGAAAAGGTAAAGCAACGTTGCGAAGGCAAAACCAACAAATCCTCCGACGGGGTGCCTTGCATGCCAACGGGCCCGACCACCACCCTGAGCGGAGGTTTGCAAATCCTTTTCTATGCGGTAGACCGTTGGCTTCAAAGGCCCGATCGGAGACACAGGAGAAAGTTGAGGTCGTGGTGAGCACTTTCGGACCAAACGAGCCAGCGACCAACCAAAAACTCCATACTTCAAGTCGATCCCTGACTCCCAAACCAACTGCCCCATTCCGCGCATCTCCCGAATGACGGACCTTCCCCGATGGATGACGGATGACCGGGGTCTTCAACATCCCTAACCCCAACCTCATCCCAACCTCCAGCTTCGGGCAACAGCCCAGCTCAGGCCATCAAGGCCCGTCGACAGCAGCAAATCCTCTCGGCCGCTCTATTCATGCAACGTTAACAAGTTCCCTCCTGAAACCCGCCTAATATTGTTAGGGCCTCCTGTCCCCACGCACGTCCCTCGCCACGAATGGAGACCGATACCTCACAGCCACCGTCCTGCTCATTTCCAGATTGGGCTTCAACTTCATGCGAAAAAAAACAAAAGTCCACCAAAGCAAGGGTTGGCGAGAAGCAATTCCACTTCGACGACATCATGGCAAATACCCTCTAGGCATCAGCATTTAGAGTAAAGCCGAGACGCCGGGCACAACGCTTCGCCGGCTTTGCTACTCGATGGGAGTTAGGTTCTCGAGAATCGCCCCTCGTAATCAAATAAACCTCGGAGACGTAACTTGTGATTCGAGATTTAGCAACATGTGAATCTCCGAATCATGAACGCTGGGCAATTGGAATGCGCGCGATGCGATATACCGTCCTTCGACCTCGACGCTCTTGTTGGAGAGACAGGCGAGGGTGCCGGAGAAGCGAGATGTGGCTCGACAGCACTGCAGCGAATACTTTTGCAGCATCGTTCCTTGAGAGTGGAAAGTTGAGACGAACCCAATGAGCCCAAGCCCACGCCACCATTGCCACAACTCTACTAGTATGCTCCCTGTAATGAGAGGGAGCTAGAGCTGCCATCGACAAATCGGCAGTTAAGCACCCTCCGTCACGTACGCAAGCCCGAAGCAACCCATGGATAGACCCGCCACTAGCTGATGTTCTGGCAGCCAAAACCGGTGCTCGAGATTCCACAGTGGCGGTTCGATAGGCAGCTGCCATCAACGAGACGCAGGAGAAGAACAAGTGAAACGCTTCAAGGCCTCGTAATGAGCAAGTGCCTAGAGCGGATAGCTGCCGGCGTGACTACGCAGTTGGGCAGGTCCGGGGCCAACACGCATCCACCGAAGACCCAAAGCTGCGTTGGGGACTCCGCCGTGTTTGCTTTGGGTGGCGTTCACCGACGGAGGGAGGATCTTCAACATGGAAGCATTATCCCTAGACACACCACATCCATCCCCGTCAGTAACAGTCAACTGGAATATCGAGTGCTCAACATGAATGCAATTTCAACAACACGTAGCCAAGACCACAGGTAGCTCGATTATCAAACCATCAACTTCCAAATAACATCTGACTGCAATGTACGTACGTGCCACGAAGACCTATAAACCCGTAGCCAACCCACGCCACCCAACGGCGCGGAAAAAGGGGCACGACCTGCCCGGGCCACCCCGCTCTCTCTCACCCCTCAGCAAGCGGCGTTGTGCACGACGTACAATGTGCGATCCTTCTCCCGTGCCGCTCCTCCCCCTCTTCTTGATCTCACTCTCCCCTCCCCCCGATCTCACCTCATCGAGAAAACCCCCTTTTACCCCCCAACCCCCCACCCACCCACACCACCTCTCCCACTGTGCCACATGTTCTTCCCCTTCCTTGACCCCTCGACCGTTGCTTTTACCATACCAAGTCCCGCCTCACTCTGCATGCAGCCGCGAA
>NT_165982.1:2789223-2790975 GCF_000143365.1 Chaetomium globosum CBS 148.51
CCGCTCCTCCTGCGGTGCGGTAAGCAGCAGACGAGCAAAGTGTGCTGAGCAGGATATGGCAAGAGTATGGCGAGTCAAGCAAGTAGGTGACTAGTGCAGAACATGGTGAACGGAGTAGGCGAGCGAGCGTGGTAAGCAAAGTGAGGCAAGGCAGATAGAGTAGGCAGCCCACCACCCCTTACCAACACCCACAAGGAATACAGACACACCAAACAACCACAAATGACATACCACTCCTCTCTCACTCTCTCTCTCCAAACAAAAACACAAGTCTCCATATTCCATTTCGCTGCATGCTACCATTTTTTGATCAAACTAAAAGAAAAAAAAAAACACGACCAGAGAAAGGGCAAGTCAAGCGCCCACCCATCCCGCCATCCGCGGCGGTGGCACAGCATGGCATGGCATGGCATACCATACCATACCATACCATACCCAGCAACAAGCTAAGAAGCCATGCCACTCAAGCCAAGTCACCAACTACCTACCACAGCGACTGGACGGATGGGGATAAACCTTGTGCCTCGCTCATACTCATTCATCATCCCTCATCCCTCATCCCTCATCCATCAACCTTCTTTTCTTTTCGTCTTCGTCCCTCTCCCTCTCACTCTCACCCATACCATGCATGACCCACCCCCATCAGGATTCCAGTGAATCCTCCTCCCTCATGTCATGACCTCCTCCAACCAGCACCCCATTCTCCATCCCGCCATCCCATCTCATCTCATCTCACCTCACCAGCGGCCCGCTCTCGCCATGATTTCCCTCGTTCATCTCATAAGCTCGCCAAGGTCAGGTCAAGCCAGACCAGGCCAGGCCATAATCCTCCCCACCCCCTCTTAAAGAATGGCAGACAAGCAGTTCGTTTTTGGGTCCGGCCATGTCGCTGAATGCAATAACAAAAAAACGACTGCATCGCGGTGTAATATGTGTGCGATAAAAAAGCTCAATTGATGGATGAATGGATGGATGGATGATGGGATTGGATGGACGAGGGCAAAAGCTAGTAGTTATAACCGTCCTCTCTTTCTCTCTCTCCCGCCTCCTGCCAGCCAGCCTGCTTGTCTGCCAGCCCGTCTCCTTTCGCTTTTGATCCATCATTCATCCCCGTTCTCCGCTTGCTTCTCATTCCCCGTCAATGCTGCCCGCAAAGAGCAGAGCTCCCCGTCATCGGTGGGGGCTCGGCATGGATAATCCGCTTCAATTTCGCTTCGGCCTGCTTGATGAGGCTCCCGAGTTGGCCGACACTGCCTCGACTTAGCCAGCCCAGTAACGGCAGCACACCTGACAGGTATTTAATCATGCCACGGCAATTCTTAGGAGGCTTAAAACGAGTGAGTTACCCCGACAGCTTAGGCAGGGATTCGCAGACAGGCGGGTAAGCAGGTAGACGAAGCCGCGGCACGACCTTTGCAGTTCGTTTCCGCAGTTTCTCACTGCGGCCGTTGGCCCGAGAACTTGCCCTGGGGCTGCTGCGGCGTGTAGGCCGGTTGCTGGTACGGCATCCCGGGACTCATACCATACACGGCCTGCTGGCCCTGGTGTGATCCCTGATGCGAACCCTGGTGCACCATCATCGGTGCGGTCGGTCGTCCCGGGCTGGGGAACCCGTTGGACCCGGGGACCGGCTGCGGAGGCCCTGCGCCGGCGGGAATAAAGTGAGGTTGAGCCCCGGGATACATCGGTCCCGCTGTCACCATTCCGTTGGGGCCCATAAACCCCTGCTGATCATCATGGGGCCCCCATGTG
>NT_165982.1:2791619-2803700 GCF_000143365.1 Chaetomium globosum CBS 148.51
TGTGCGAGAAGCTGCGAACTGACCCATCTGAGACCGTTCATGTACGGCTGCATCACCGGCTGGCCGTAGGGCATCTGCCCCTGGGGATTCACCGTCGGGGGATACGCCATGGGCACCGGTCCCATCCTAGGGGACGCGAAGGACTGCGCCGAGTTGGAATGCATCATCCTATGATCATCCGGGTTGCTGAACGGCACATGGGGGGCAGGACCGTGCTGGCCGGCGTGCATCTGCATCGGTGGCATGTGTGGCGACTGGCGGGGCGCCATGTTAGGTTCGCCGTGTTGCAGTGGAACGGCAGCTGGTGTTGGTGCGCAACCTGGGGCATGGCGTGCGTGGGGTTGGGTGTGGCGACGGCGGTGTTCGAGAGGGGCAGGCGCTCAAAGTACTGCTTGTAGGTCAGATGCATGGTCGAGTCCGGCGCTTCTGTCTCCTCCTGGAGCTGCCGCCAGGTCGGGAGCGTGTCAAAAGACGGCTTGAGGCCATCATTGTCATCCCAGTTCCGGCCCTGCGGCGGCTGGATCGTCTCGATGTGCGATAGTATGAAGCATTTCTTGACGTCCACCGCTCTTGTCTTCCGCCGGATAAGCTGCCCTTTGATGGGGACCGGAGGGACAGCTGCCTCGGCAATGTTGTTCACGGACGAGCGAGGGGAGGAGCCCGAACTGGGAACGGCGGGGTTGAAGGGCTGCGCAAACGCGTTGGGTCGGAACTCGTGGCTGTTCGGGTTCAACTTGGGGCCCATGAAGGGCGGCGGAGCAGCGTTCATGCGGCGGTTGAACCCTGGGTCGACGCTGTTGGCCGGGCCGGTGGGGGGTAGGCGCATATCCGGCGGGGGATGCTGGCCCATATGAGGGTGCTGCATTTTTTGTTGCTCCACGTTGCGAAGCCGCTGCGCCAGGTTGCCCGTCGTCTGACTTTGAGGGGCCATATGAGGCGGCGGTCGGTTGTTTCTGTTGTACTGATAATGAGGCTGGGGGTTGTACGAAGAGCGGTTGCCCTGATGACGGCCAGGGACTCCGCCTGCCGAACCGGAATGTTGCGGCGCAGCTGGACGGGAGCTCCCGCGCGCGGCATCGGCCGTTGCCGCAGGTGTTGAGGCGCCGGATTGTTCGGCGCTCGCTTTGCCCTGGGTGTCCTTCGAAGTGGTCATTTCCTTATCCTGGGTGGCCACCTCCTTCTGCTTGGCTAGCTCGTCCATGTTATGCTTCGCCTTGTCCTGAATCTGCTTCTGCTTGGCCGGATCTTTGGCAATGATAGAAATCAGGTCCTTGGGGACGGGGGTGAAGAGCTTGAAATTCTCTGCGAATTTCTTCAGCTCCGTCAGCTTGACCTCTTTGTCGGCCTTGGCCCTTGTGGTCCTGACTTTCTCGGCCATGAACCTCTGGGTGGTCGCAAAATTTCGGAACGAGGACAGCACGTCGCGCTCAACATTCGCAGTTGCGCCGGGGACAGGGCCAACCTTTGACGCACCACGGCTGGTGGTTGCGGCGGGCCGGGCGGCGGTGCCATCTTTGGCATCCGCTGCCTTCGCATCCGAAGTCGTCTCCGCCTTGCTCTCAGGCGCTTTGCCTGTGGCTGCGGCCGCGCCTGCGGCCGCGCCTGCCTTAGACTCCGCCGGCTTGTCCGAGACCGGGGTGGCCGGCTTTTCCGCGGCGACTTGGCTCTTCGGCTCGGTCGTTTTTGGTGTCTGCGTGGGCTTCGGGGTAGGAGTGCTCTTAAGTTGTGACGAGATGATAGCAGGATCAACTGGAACACCCTTTACGGTCGCCTGACCGGTGGGCGCGCGCCGGGCTGGCGGTGTGTACTTGTTGTCCCTGGTCGCCAACGGTGGGAAGTCCTGACGGCGTACGCCGCTGTACCTGAAAAGGGGTCAATCTCATGTATCGTAACTGGGCAAGTTTTCCATACTTGTCTTCTTCATCTCTTTGGTCCTCACCACCAACGAAGTCCATCACACGCTCCTCGGCAACATGCGAGGTGGTGGGAAGGGTCCGTTCAATCTCACGCGCCTTTCTCTCGGCAGCCGCCAACCGTTCCTTATACTGGGGGTGGCTCTTGTCAATGGCGGTGGTGTAGATATTTTCGTCGTAGTCCGTCTTCAGGCCAAACAGGCGCTCGTTCTCGGCGAATTGATCCCAGGCGCCGCCAGCGCTGGGTTTCTCCAGCGACCCATCAACTTCGTAACCCGCATCGGGGACCCAGGCCTTTAAGCTCCTCTCCGGGCCGAGTCGTGAGTTAGAAATTGCAGCGTCTGTGCGAAAAGAAGACCGATTGCCTGGGAATAGCTCGTCAGCGAGAGCAAGAAAAAGGGGGAGGTATCATAGTGTCACCGCCTACCGTTTGGAGCACGTCCGTCATTCTTGGCGTTGTTGGCAGGAACAACGCGGGCATCCGCAATGTCTTTTCGCTGAATGGTCATGGTGGGCTGCTGCTCTCTTTTGCTTGTGGTATCTGCAGAGTTCGGGGCCTTTTTCTGCTGCACCATGCTCAAGCGGCAGCTCGCAGGGCTCGGGGCCGTTGTTAAAGGTTCTCTCGAATTCGGCGCCGGACGTGAGGACAATGCGAACTCGCTGGCTCTGTTATGAAAGGAAAAAAAGAAATTGTCAGCGCATGGTCACCAATCAACTCGGCTCTGTATCAGATGTTGCAAGGTTCGACTGGAGCTTTGACCATGGAGTTTCGCAAGTTCCGACTCCGCTGGAGCTTGAAGCAAGCGTGGCCGTTGGTCGGGGGAAAAGGAGGTGAGGAACAGGGGACATAGCGGGGACAAGCGACTGAACTGACCTCGCGGAGGGAGCTCGTCACAGACTGCTTGTTCTGGGGGGCTTGCGACCGACCGGTGATGGGGTTTTTGTTGGAAGTCCAGGCCTTTTGCTGGACGGGGGGTTGTCTGTGCGGGCGGTCGTTAGTCAATCAATGCCCTGTTCCACCGACCCTCTGCCGCATATGCAGAACGAGGTCCCGGAAGTGGGAGCGCGGTGACCCGTGCGATTGACGCTGCAGTTTGAAGGAGGGGGGGATGCATAGGCTAGAAAGGACTGGTAGGAGGTGGATGGAGTGGGAAAAAAAAAGGACGGAATGTCGTTGTTGGCGGGGAGGTTGCAACAAGGCTCTCAAAAAAGTTGGGGATGCGTGGGAAGGGTCTCGTGTCTCACCTCGGAGTCGGGGGCGAAGCGGTTGCCTCTGGGGCTCTCGGTCGCTGGTCGCCGAGCTTGCTGCTGTACAGAGGTCGAGCGGTGGGTGACTTTATGTCGGGGGTGGTGGATTGCGATGGCGATGCGACAACGGGTTTTGAGGTTGTCGATCGGTCTTCCATAGTTCCTGTGCCCTGCCGTTGAGTTGAGCACTCGGGGCAGTTGTCCAGACTTTGGGGAAAGAGGGTGCGGGCGGGAGATGTGCGGGAGCGGCAGAGAGGGTAAGTTTGTACGAATTGGGCGAATCAGAGCTCTGATTGGTGCGTTGCTGGTGGGCAAGCAAAGCAGCGGCGAGCGAGGGGTGGGTGTGCACCAGCAGCAACCCGATCGATTTGCAGCAGCTCGAGGGCTCGCTCGGTCACGACAGCACAACAGCTGTCGAGTTACGACTCTTGATTAAGGCTTCCCTGGCACTTCGTCGATGGCCGTGAGATGCCCGGCAAGATACCGCAGGGTGTCACAGCCACAGGCGGCCAACTGATTTCCCGGTCAAAAAGCTTACAACAGGGGCATCGATGTCGGCCCCGCTTGCCGTGTGGTTGGCGGTTCCTGCCGAATAATGGGTTGATTCTCTGGGTTGAGAAGTAGGTAGTATCGGAGGGTTAGTCGATGGACGCGCGCTAATGTGAGGCGCGGAGGAAGCCGACTCCGAGAGTTCGGAAATGGAGGGGAAGAGTGATGCAGAGGAAAGTAACAACTGCGCTGGGCACTTGAGCGGCGTTCTTGCGGAACGGAATGTCTCGCGGTCTGTCTTGGGCGGGGAAGGGCAGAGAAGCTAGGTTGGGTCGACTGGCCCAGGCGTTCAGTGGTCGGTTGCACAAGAAAGGCAGAAGACCCAAGGAACAGCAAAACGGGCAGCAAAGGGAACCAGGGCGCAACTAAATCCCAGCGGCTCTAGGAAGGTCAGAGAACACAACCTCACATGCAATGACCTGTGACCCGGCAGCGAATGACCCCCAAACAACCCCGTGTTCCTTCGTGGGTTTTGATGGAATCACAGCGTCTGATGAGAACACAAAGATTCTCCCAGAACATCAACTTGTCCAGGCATTCGCTGGCAGCAAGACCTCCGGGAGAGCTTGTTCGCGCTAGTCCTGTTTCAGCGAAAAGCCACCTTGGCAGGACCATGGATCACCAGACAGCCCCACGTGATTTGCTTCTTTGAGTGGATTGTCCTGCCCCTGGCTCAAGCTTTTGGGGAATTGCGACGGCTGACTGGAGAGTGGGAGGTTTAGAATGTTCCTATCACGCACCGTGGATGCTTTGTCCAGCTCTTGACAGACACGAGGTTTTTGAGCTGCGACCAACAGAGGTCGATGATGGCATCGCCTGTTTCAGCAAATCATACCTTAACTAGGTACCTATCTTACCTACGAATATTGAGCTGCCCGACCTCGGGAGCCTCCTTGAATCAATGCACACGATGAGTTGTCTTTTCAGTCTGTTTGACAACTGAAGCTTCCAGCTTAGCAAAAATACAATTATTTGCATTTTGGGAGTCCAGATCTCCCGCCTCTTGCTTATTCCTCTCCTTTTCTTTTCTTTTCTTTTCGTTTACTTCTTTATTTCTTGAGGATTGCTTCAAACCTTGCGTTCTGTTTAACCAACGACACAAAATTCGTCAGTGAGTCCAGAATGACGCAAGTTCACCCCACTACCTACCCTACAACTTTTGGCGTAGACCGGCACACAGCAGATATCTCGGTATCAATGATGATTTTATTTAAACATCCGGAATTATTCCGTCATCACGCCCATGTATCTCATCAATCATTCCTGGGCCTATGAGCCTGACCACGGACGTTGAACCCAATTCTCATGGGATATCTTCAAGATGCTTGTGGGGATGGACGTGTTTCTTGGTATCAAGGGGAAACATGAGGCATGGCAAAGAGAAGCCACCAAATAGGGGCCAGGTTCAGTTAATTCAGCAGCATGACGAATCGGCCATGCCAGTTCCAAGCAATCCAAACAACATCGAAGTCGAACTTTCAGCCATTACTGATTACAACTGCTCTCCCAATCTCCCACCAAATAGACAACAACAGCAACAACAACACAACACCACAGTCACCAACCTCATCCTCCTCCATCCCCACCTTTCCGTTCCAACAACCCGCCCCTCCCCAACCCTAACCTCTTACCTCCATACCAACCCTCCCACTCCCCATACCAACCACCCCGCCCCTCCTCCCACATACCATCTCACCACCCCCATCCAACCTAGTTAACAGCCCCTATCTAAATCCCCACCACCGCCATCAAAGCCATCCCCATCCCCAGCCCCATCACCGCCGGTGCCCCAGCCGCAGCCGCAGCATTGATAGCCGTCGGCGTGCTCGGGGCGCGGGTACTGGTCCTGGTCCTAGTGCGGTCACGGTCCTCCTCATCATCATCCCCGTCGTCGGCGGGCGACGTCGCCGTCCGCGTGGCAGAGGTGGTCAGGGTGGCGTTGCTGCTGGCGCGGGTGCCCGTCACGGTCAAAGTGCTGCTGAGGCTGCTGGGGAAGTTGCTGGGGATGGTGCTGATGCTGCGGGTGACGGATTGTGTGGTGTCGTTGGCGCTGTCGCTGTCCGAGGGGGGTGTGGGGGTGGAGGAGGTGTCTGGGGTGGGGCTGGCGAGGGCGTCGCCGGTGGTGGTGGTGGTGGTGGTGGTGGCTGCTCCGGCGAGGCTGGTGAGCAGGGCCGTGAGGAGGAGGGAGGATTGGAGTTGCATTTTGTTTGTTTCTTTGGGTGGTGTGATTTGGGTTGAGATAGTTGGATGGATGTGTGTATGCACGGCTGGTTTGCGTTGATTTTCGTTGAGATAGAGGGAGAAGGGGGAGAGGAAGAGAGGGCGGCTGGCTCATCTTTAAATCAGGACAAGAAAACGCACTTGTCGCCTGGGAGATCGAGTCTGGATCGCTCGAACGAGCGATGGGAGAGACATGGCTGGTCTGGCTCGGGAATTCTCTTGCTCGAGCCTTCGGAAAGGCAGTGCGGGTTCCCGTGGAAAGAAGAGGAGGCGCTGCTTCCAGCCGCGAGGGAGAGTAGGACACGGCGGATGCCGTGGTCGATCCCAACGCCTCTCCGAAGCTAGGAGCGGATCCGGATGGGATTATTGGGTAATAGATGGGAGCAAACGCCTCATGGACTGGGCGGTGACAGGGCAAGGCGAGATGACTTGGATCGAAGGGGCCTGGACCTTTCACAATTTGCCGATGCCCCTGGATTTGTGTCACCTGTCCGGCTTCAGTATCCAGAGACTTGAAACATCGGGGAGGATGCGAAGAGGCAAGCAGCCAGTTTGATGCCAGAGATGGCATGCAGTCGAACTCGCGAGGGAAAGCACCAAATTTGTGTCTCAGTCCAGCCGGCAGGCAGAGGGAGGCTGGGTACGAATGGTTCCATATTCATCTCCAGGACCCTCCCTACGCTCACTTTTGTCTGGACATGACAACATGACTGAAACTGAAGCCCGCATGGTAGTCTGGAGAAACCACATGACTGTATCCATACGTAGATACGGTTGAGGTTGCACCTTCAAGCCATCGATTTGCGATTTATGTATTTGACTCCCATAGAATGTGCAACTCTCGCCCCCCTGAAGCAAGACATGCCCGCAGGAAGCGTTCCCTAATTCGACACTGGGCTTTTCCCTTGGTAGTTTAGGCCGCATTCGTTTGTGCCTCACCCTGCAGACTGCTGCCGCGACTCGTGGTTATGACGTGCGTGCTCGATGGGATTTCGAGTGGGGATGTTGTTGACGCTTCCCAGATTGTTTCGAAACGCACATGTCGTTAAGGTTGTTTTTGGAAGCTTTCCAGATGTGGAAAGGTCCCGAACACGAGCCCTGAACCCGCATGGGAGTTCAGGGATCAGAAGGTTCTCGAACGAAAAATGGACAGACAACGAGCATCTTGAGGTTCATGCGGAGGCCGCAGCACAGGCAAAGGGACCTAGAAAAAACCAAAGAATTTACTATTTGGAGGTACGGAGAATAAAAGAAAGGAAATACTGCGTCAAAGAACACCATCTTCCGATTTTCCATCAATTAACTGGAGGCTTCGGCGTTGGCGGCAAAGGAATCTTCTGTAGCGCCCCTCCAAGGCCTGATGCCCCGCAAGCCTGGCCCAGCGGTCTTGACATTTTGAGCCAACCAGCGTGGGAGCGCAGCCTGATTCAGCTGGCGTCGGGTGCTGGGTGCCTCAGTGGAGACTTGCGATTGCCAACCCCAGTGCAGTGGGAGGAACCTCCGCACCTCCCAGGAGACAAGCAGTCTCTAGTTTGCAACCTCTCCGTCGTCAGTGCCTCTATCGAACCGCCAGTCCCTGCTTGCCCGGGCTCGAAACGCAACATTAACGAGAAAACACCGGCGCGCGACCGGGAAGCCGCTTCATCCGTCCCCTTCCCCGGCCCCCAACCCCCGAATATTCGGTCGAGCGAGCGATTCAAATTACGCGCATCGACGGTTACCTAGATTGGGCATCAAGAGACAGCCGAAACAGAGAAGAGGATAAGAGGAGAACAAGAGCGGGTAGCGCACGGGGTGAAGCCACCGCAAGACGACAGAGGGACCAAATACAAAATAATGAATCCGTTGCGGAGCTCGCAGCGTCGGTCACCCGGCGCAGAGCCAGGTCAACCCCCGGCCGTCCCTCCACGCTCCATATCACCCGCCGTCGGCGTCGGCACCAACCGCCCTGTTGCCCCTCGTTCTATGGGCTCCTCACGATCGATGCAACCGACGAGCGCGAGCGGGAGCGGCAGCAGGAATGATGGAACCAGACGGGCCAACGTGAGTGCTGCATTGCCGGTTCTCTTTTCTTTTGCAGATCCCCATTCGACCGCCGGCTTCATGCACCACCGGACCACAGGTTTCAAACCCCGGTGGCGTCCCGCCACATTTGCACTCATCTCTCTGGTTCGGTCTTTGCTGTCGTCGCTTTGCGCGTGTTCTGCGATTCGCTATCCACGCCTACTGTTCATTGCTAACCATGTCGCCTAAAAAGTCAGCAGGAAGCAGTACTTCGGTTCCGCTGTCCCAGATCGAGAAGAGCGTCACACACCTGCTCGTTGCCACGAAACAACTCCTAGAGACACTCACACAATGGTCGCGAGGGAACGCCACCGACACCCGAGGTGTCCGACGTTTATGTCCGCCTCGGCTACGAGTTCAATATGGCCTGTCGTGCCTTTACCGCCATCAACGTCGACACATCCGACCTTGGGAACGTACCTGAACTGTTGAGGAATATCTTGGAGTCCACTCTGAGTCAGGAGGCGAGCGCGGAAAGCTTGGAGAAGTACCTGCTCGAAGATTCGCGATATAATCATCAACCTACTACACGGTCCTCAAGCGGAAGCAAACCTGGCTGAGGCAAAGACAACAGCGGGAGAGAGACGGCGGCCCTTCCAGCGGGTGGTTCTGGCGATGGTTGGTCCTTTCTGGCAATGGATTCTGGTGACGGCGCCGAACCCACCAGTCCCCCGGTCCCACCGCGGACGACCAGTACGAGCACAATGGGGAGTGTCGGCTCCGGGCTGACAACTTTACTAAACGAAGGGTTGGACGGCGGATATCGACCAGCCAGCCAGCGTGATGACGGACGGAACAATGCGGCACCCTCGCCTACCAAGCGTTTCCTACAGCGGGAGCAGTCTCGCAGCTCTGTCAACTCGGACCAGTCGAGCCTTTCCAGTAATACGATGCAGAACATCCCGGTCCTCCCCCCCTATCCGGGCGACGAGACCATTCCCACGGGCCCCTCGGCAAGCGACCTAAGCAGCCTGGATAACTTCCCACCGCCACCGCCGCCGCCCAAGGCATCACAGCAGAGCGCCCTGGCGGCGTTGCAGAGAGGCGGCGATCTGGAAAGACGGGCATCACGAAGGTACTCGGCTTACCAAATATCGAAACACCTCGGCACCCAGGGAGCTGTCCCTGTGCTTCCGCCTCAGACTACCCCGGCACCGAACCGAGGGCGTGTTGAGATGCGGGAGTCGATGCGGGCAATGCAGGCGAGGGATACTGCTCGGCACAAACGTAACATGTCCAGCCAGTCGCGGACGGCGACGCTTGATTCGTCTCCTGTCCGAGTTCCAAGCCGTGTATCCGAGGAGCCCGAGGAGCTCCCCATCCAGGTCCCCACCGCAAGGGCCGAGTTGCCCGCCGCCCCGGAAGACGAGAAGTTCCAGCCAAGCGCGACTCTGAACGGACCGCCGTCCGACGTTATGGTAGTAACGGAGACAGAAGGAGACGAGGAACAGGAGAAACCTGTAACGCCAGCTCCGGCGCCGGCGCCCCCAATAGTACGGGCGGTAACTCCCGACAAACCACCGAGCACTTTCACGGAAACGCCACCCCCCACCAAGGACCTGACTCTTTTCCTACAGTACAAATCCAAGGTTAAGAAGTTTGTGCTCTCAGGAGGATATGAGGAACTGTCGATTGGGCGTTTGCAGCTCGCCTTTATCGAGAAGTTTTCCTGGAACACGCAGCAAAACGGCGCCGATCTACCGGACATCTACATCCAAGATCCGGTGTCACGGGTCCGCCATGAGCTGGAAGACCTCTCCGACATCAAGGACCGCACCGTTTTAGTTCTCAACGTAGAGCAGCTGGACGAGGTGAAATGGCACATCGACGACGGCCTCGGCTCGCTCAGGCAGATGATGGCGGAGATGAAGCAGAACGTCAATGATCAAGGGGCAGCTCTGCAGAGCGTGTCGGAGCGGCAGCAAGAGACGGCCAAGGACCTGGCTCGGCTGGCCGCCTCGCCGCCCACCGTCGTCGCAGCTCCCGCAGAATCCCCCAAGCTGGCAGCGGGACCGACACAGGCATCGCGCAAACTCAGCCCCGGCCAACTCTCCGAGGTCCAAAGCTCTCCGCCGCGACCTGGCCGTCCTCCGGCAGACCTACTCCAACTTCCAGTCCGAAGTCCAAGGCTCCATGTCGGCCCTCCGGGCAAAGGCTGCCAACGTCAAGATGGCGGCCACCAAGGTCGCCGTCCCCGACGTGGAGGGCAACGCCGGACACGCGTACGTCATCACGGGGCGCAAGCAGCTCAACCAGGATAGCGACCGGCTGGTCAACCGGGTGGACGACCTCCAAGACCTGGTCGAGGACCTCCGCAAGGACGTGGTCCACCGCGGCGTGCGCCCCCTCCCGCGCCAGCTCGAGGCCGTCACGCGCGACATCGCCCTGCTCACCAAGGAACTCAGCAAGATGGAAGAATCCATGAAGCAGGAAAAACCCATCTGGACCAAGATCTGGGAAAAAGAACTCGAAGACGTCTGCCAGGGGCGCGACGAACTGCGCCTCGTCGAGGACCTGATTGTCGACCTGCGCGACGACCTCGAAAAGGCGTCGGAGACCTTCGCCCTCGTCGAACAAGCCACCAAGGAACAGATGAAAGACGCGGGCGGCGCGGGCGCCGGCCCCGGCGGCGTCATTGTCGCGCGCCAGTTCAGCAAGGGCCTGACCTCGATCCGCGAGAACGCCGCCGCCGTCGACCCCAACACCGCCAAGGAGGGCGTGCTCGGTGAAGTGCGCGCCCTGCAGCCCAACCACGAGAATCGGCTCGAGGCGATCGAGCGTGCCGAGAAGCTGCGCCAGAAGGAGCTGGCGCGTCGCAGGGAGAATCCCCTCACGAAAGAGCTGGCCACGTTTGTGGAGGAGGGGAAGCTGAAGAAGTCGGGCGGGGTGGAGGAGGTGGAGAGGGCGCGCAAGGCGAAGGATGATCGGATTCGTAGGGAGGTGTGGGAGAGGCAGAATGGGATTATTGTGCTGCCTGAGGAGGAGGAGGAAGGGGAGGGGGTGGTTGGGGATGGCGAGGGTGATGGGTTGGAAGCTGGGGTGGAGGAGGGGGAGGACTTGGTTAACGGGACGGCGGGGACGGCGGCGGCGGGCGGTGGGGACTGAGTTTTGTGCTGCTGGTGATGGTGGCCTGGCTGTCTGGCTGTCTGGCTGCCTCTTGCTTCTTGTCGCTTGCCTTTTTGTTTAATGTGTCATGCACTCACTGGGTTTATTTGTCGTCGTGGGGGGGGGAAAGCGCTGTTGAAGGATTATACCCACTGTCTTTTGCCTGCCTCCTTGCTTGCTGTTTGGTTTGTTGTTACAGCTGTGTGTGGTTTTCAGCGGGTTCTTCTGTATCTTTTGGTTATGAGCAAATGCACTGGTTGATGAGTTCTATACATTGGGATATATCTATGGATGGCTTGTGTGTGTTTTGCAGGGGAGCTGTGAATGGCTGTTTGGTCTGTTTGATGTTTTGAAGCTCTTCCTGGGGCTGGCTACCTTACCCCAACCAACGAATGCCGGGCGTTCTGAATGGTGGTTTCCGCCCCTCCTCCCGGGCCGATGGACGGTGGGGTTCCGGGGTAGCATCTCCGGGCGTGCCCCGCACTCGGGGCCCAGTTATGGGATGATAATGCGCGTAAGCTGATCTAGAGACTGGTGAGACCTGGCGTGTTATTTGGTTCAACCTTCCCGGCAGGGTTGAGAGATCTCCGCCGGGGGAAGCAATGGTTGGGTAGGCGCGTTATTGTTACATAGGTAAGCCGCAGCAGGTAGTACTTAAAGGGGGGGACAAGATGTTGGGAAGGAGGGGTTGGGTCCCTGATGTGGTGGTATATTATGTTCCTCTTGGCCCCCTTGGTCCCGGACTCCCCCTTTTTTTCCGCATAAAGAATTCACGGGCGACGACTACGAAAAAATAGGAAAAACAATAAAAAAAAAAATTGTTTTTTTTTTTTTTTAATTAATTTGGTCTAAATTCCGAAACCCCCACACATACTCTTACTCATATTCAATTATGTCATCCCTTTTTTATCACCTCTTCTCTATCTCCCGCTTCCCCTCCCTCCTGCCCTCTCTCTTCCTCCCCCCCCCCCCCCCCCCCCCC
>NT_165982.1:2803800-2817992 GCF_000143365.1 Chaetomium globosum CBS 148.51
TGATGGTTTTCACCCCGGCAGATAGCGTGTCTCCCTCCAACATCTCGGGCATGAGTGACGTGGCGGGGGATCACGGGGACATCGAGCTTCCCACGCAGATCACAACCACACACTCGCCAAGTATGACACACAAATGCAGGGAGCACCTAAAAAAGTCTATAGCAGCCGAAGATCTAATCTCCTCGATCATCATCGTGAGAGACATGTCCGGTACGCACCACCCCCCCCCACCCCAACTCTCCACCGACCCCCCTCTCTCATCACACCACAGCATGGCAGCAGACTGACCCCCCCCCCACCAGGCAAGATCGACTACACCTTCGCGCACGGCCCGAGCTCCCTCACGCCCTCCGCCCCGCCCATCACGCCCTCGACCATGTTCACACTGGCCTCGCTCACCAAGCTGATCACGGCGCTCTGCATGCTCAAGCTGGTCGAGGACAAGATCCTGGAAATCGACGAGGACGTGACGCGGTACCTGCCGACGCTGGGCAAGCAGCCGATCCTGACGGGGTTCGACGCGCAGGGGCAGCCGACGTACGCTCCGCGCCAGACGCCCGTCACGCTGCGCCACCTGCTGACGCACAGCGCGGGGACGGGCTACATCCTCATGGAGGAGAAGCTGGCCAAGTGGGCGCGGGCGACGGGTCGGCCGCTGCCCGTGCCGCTGCGCCATTCTCCGGTGTCCGGGGGCATGTCGGTGGATACGCGGTTTGGGTATCCGTTGTTGTTTGATCCCGGCCAGGGGTGGGTGTATGGGAGTGGGTTGGATTGGGCGGGGAGGTTGGTGGAGAAGTTGACGGGGGCGTTTTTTGATGATTATATCTATGAGAATGTGCTGAGTCGGGTGGGGGTGCCGAAGTTGGCTCTGACTTTCCACCCTGGTCGGTTTGATCAGCCGGTTTATGATGTTATGGCGGGCATGGCGGTGCGGAATGCCGAGACGGGCAAGCTGGAGCATAAGGAGACGGAGTATGATGAGGACAATGAGGGGTTTGGTGGCGAGGGGCTGTATGGGGGGATGGCCTCGTACATGAAGGTGATGCACTCGATCCTGATGGACGATGGCAAGATCCTCAAGCCGGAGACGTTGAAGTGGCTGTTTGAACCGTTGCTGCGGCCGATAGAGAAGGAGGCCATGAACAAGGCGATGGAGAACCCTGACTGGGCTGTCGGGCACATCCCGAGCGGGATTGACTACGACTGGAGCGCGGGCGGCCTGCTGTCGGTGGACGGCGAGGGGCTGGGACACAGGAAGAAGAAGTTCTTGCAGTGGGGTGGTGCGTGGAACATGTGCTGGGTGAGTGCTGCTGGTGCTGTTTCGTCGTCAGGGATGATGTGTGCTGACATTTCGGCAGTTCATTGACCGCGAGGCGGGTGTGTGTGGTCTGGTTGGCACCCAGGTCTTCCCGCCGAGTGATCCGCAGGTCCGGGCGGTTATGAAGGAGTTTGAGGAGCTTGTTTACTCGAAGCTTTAGAGCATGCTAGACTGGGGTGGGGGGCGGCCTAAGGAGAGGTTGATTTGGTACCAGTAATGGGGGGATGTAAGCATTTGTAGGGGTTGATGAGCTACAACAATAGAGATATGAGTGTGACCCGAGAAGTTGAGTTCCCGCTGCCACTGAAGTCAGTTGTCATAACATGGTAAGCCGGTAAGAATGTCGGAAAATAGTTCGTGCACTACTCAACGAGAACAGACAATGTACGCTTACTCTGGGTGCGAAACGAAGG
This sequence comes from Chaetomium globosum CBS 148.51, assembly GCF_000143365.1. NCBI lineage: Eukaryota > Fungi > Ascomycota > Sordariomycetes > Sordariales > Chaetomiaceae > Chaetomium > Chaetomium globosum. Next base: position 2,805,532 of record NT_165982.1, read on the forward strand.
ATCGTGGGGTTGACTGGAAGCGCCGCCTCGACCAAGCTTCCCTGTCCCCTCCCATTTAAAAGGCCTCTCCCTCTCTGTTGATATTTTGGCCTGTGAGAACCTGTCTCTGGTAGTCCCTATGGTAGATGGTTAGGTAATGCGTCCCTGTGCTCTTGTTACTCATGTCCTACCAAGCTACCAAGCTGGCATGGGAGGCGGTAGTTGTGCCGCGGGGTTGCCTGGAGTTTAGATGGCCTTGTTCGTTGCCCTTCGGATTCATCAGTGAACCTAGCATCCGTTGGGGGGGGGGGGGGGGGGGGGGGGGTATAATTTGATGTTTGACTCGTTAGAGTTGGGGTGTTTTCCTGTTATAAGTGTCTCCCCATCAACGTTTGGTGTTGTTGTTCGTGGGAGGTTGGTTCTCCGGAGCTGATGGGGTTGGAGAGTTATTGTGGTTGGAGTTTAAGAGGGGTTTGAATGTGAACCTCGTCTTATTGAAGCAGAAATTGAGCTGGTGACTGAGGGAGGTGGTTGTTCTTTATATGGCGGAGGGTATTCTGGACAACCCTCGTGGTGTCGAGGAAAGGCGGAGCTGCCAGAGATTAGAGAATTTGAAGGTTAAGGAACAAGGAAAAGAAGAGATAGAAACGATATCAGGTAAGTCCCTTCTCCACTTTACTTTTTTTCTTTTTTTTTCGCCGTTCGGTCATAACACCCCTGAGGTGTAAGCTTGGGTTTATGCGACAACACGCAGCAAGTATGTACCAAGTACACAGCAAGCAGTTAATTGCGGGGCCCTTACGAAGTCACCTCAATGTGCCAGTGTCACCATTACAACGAACAAACCAACCCGGCAACCTGCCTGTACCGACACCTCATCCCATCCATCACCCCCGACAATGGCCCCCTCCGAGATAGAAGACAACCCTGCTCCCGTCGCCCCAACCCAAGAGACACCTCCCACCCCAGAGGCTGCCCCACCCACCCCGCGCCAGGACGAGCCCGCCAAGACGATGCCCGACCCCAGGGACATCGAAGAAGGCAGGGATGAATACCGGCCCGGCGGGTTCCACCCTGTTTACATCGGGGACGTGTACGCCGACAAGTACCAAGTCCTCAACAAGATCGGGTACGGCGTCTACTCGGCCGTCTGGCTCGTCCAGCCTGGACGGTCCAGGACCTAACCAAGCCGTGAGTGAGCCGGGATCAGAGTGTGAACGGTTCTGGCGAGCTGATCAACGCCGCAAACCCACCTCCGCCGCGCAGAGACGATGATGAGCACAGGTTCCTGGCGCTCAAGGTGCTGAGCGGTGAGTGTTACTATAATGGGAAGCCCGTGTTCGAGCGGGAGATACTCCGGCATCTTCGCGATGGGGACCGGAGTCGGCGGGGGTACCGGCGTGTTTGTCACCTCGTTGATGACTTTGAGCATCAGGGGCCGAACCGGGAGGCATGTTTGTCTTGTGGTTGAGCTGATGGGGGAGATGACCAGCTTGCCCGAGGTTCTGTTGGCGCATCCTTGGCTAGGCGTGCGTACAGATGGCAAGGACTGAGGTGGTTGGGCGTCTTGAAACCAATGGGTCGGTTCGGTTTCATTGATATTTCCTGAGTTACGAGGCGAACAGTCCAAGACAAGAAACAGCAAAAGGAGATTCATCGGTTTTGTATTTATATTTCCCAAGCCATGATGAATGAGGATAAAGCAGAACACCAGGAACAGCCCAGGCCCAAAACTATGAACCTGCCACCGACCAGACCCCGTACCATCCATCCATGTATGTATATACAATATGACACGTATGTATGCATATCAAAACCCAACACCTCCCTTCCCCCATCCCCCCCTTCCCCTTTTTCCATCTCACCCAAACACAAACACAAACGGAAACACACCAACCCTCCCCCACCACCATCACACTGAACCTAAAACCTCCTCCCCTCCCCACCACGATCATACAACCCCCCCTGCCCCGGCCCCTGCCCCTGCAGACCCCCCTCCGGTCCAGGCCGGAGCTGTCTCGCCAACAATCCCCCAGCACCACCACCACCACCAGCAGGGCCTCCCTGGTCGGCCGGATCCCGTCCGCTAACCGTCCCCCCACGCAGTTGCATCTCCCTCATATGCGCCTCCCGCATCTGTTCACGCATCACCGCCTCCTGTTGCTGCTGCTGTTGGTGGTGTTGGTGTTGGTGCTGTTGCTGGGCTACATATTGTTGTTGTTGTTGTTGCTGTTGCTGAGCAGCTTGGCTCGGATGCTGCGACTGCTGCGATGCGGATTGGGGTTGTGGCGGCGGCCCGCGGGGATCGAAACCGCCCGAGACGGGGGTGTAGGTCCGTGCCGGGTCACGCCCTTGCTGCTGTTGCTGTTGCTGCTGCTGCGCGGGCCCCGTGCCTGGGGTGTTGGTGTACCGCGCGTAGGGTGGCTGTCCGCCACCGGTTTGTGCTGTGGCCGGGTGTTGCGGTTCGCCTCGCCGGACGCCGTCTTGGTGTGGGCCGGGGCCGTACCGTCCGCCGCCGAGCGAGTTATGATGTTGGTGATGCGGATGTGGGGGCATGCCTGTCGTAGGACTCTGTGAGTCGTAGACCGAGGGCCCGCGGGACTCGCGTAAGCTGAGAGGGTGAGGTTGTTGCGGGCCTGGGCCTGAGGTTGGCCAGGTGTGGTGTTGCTGTGGTGGGAGTGGGCTGCTGACAGACGGTTTGGCTTGGACACTGCCATGTTGGGCGCCCCAGGCTGATTGCGCTGGCACGGGCTGCGAGACTTTCGGGGGCGCTTGGTGAGAGGGCGGCCAGCCTGACTGTGATGGATGCTGCTGGTGCTGGTGCGGGTGGTGTTGCTGTTGCTGTTGTTGCTGCTGCTGCTGCTGCTGCTGCTGGTTGTTGCTGCTGTTGATGCTGCTGCTGGCTGTGTTGCTGATGTTGATGTTGATGCATCGCCGACTGCTGCGGTGGCCAGGGCTCACGCCCAGACGGCGGCGCCTCTCGCCTGCCCGACATGGACGGATGTGGAGCATACTGCGGTGTGGGAGACGCAGCATGCGGTTGGCTGACCTGGTAAGGCTGATACGGCTGCTGGCCTTGATAACCCATCTGGGCCTGCTGCGCATGCTGTTGTTGGATGTGCTGCCCGTGCTGCCCGTGTTGGCTGTATGGCGCCTGCTGTGACTGTGGCGAATTCGACGCGCTGGCCGCGTGTTGCTGAGCTGGGTATGAATGCCGCGCATAGTAGTCACGCTGTGCCTCTACAGACGATTCCATACCCGTTATCCCCGTGCTCGGCACCCGCATGTGCTGTGGCTGCGGTGACTGGGTGTGGTACGGCTTGAGCGGTGGAATTGCCGATGGTGGCGCTTGAGCGGGGCCGCGGGTGTACGGGTATCCCGACTCGACCTCCCTGCGTGGTGGTAGCGGCGCGGAGGTTGGTTGACGGACCAGCGGTTGTGGCGTCGAGCTTCGCTTCACCGTAGACACTTCGCTGACCCTCTTCGGCGGCGGCGGATCGTCATCGTTGAGCAACGACATGATATTAACTTTGCGCTCAGGAGCACGAGGCGCAGCCGGGGCAGGTTGCGTCTGAGGTTGGGGCGGAGGTGCTGGGGGAGCGGATGCGGGAACGGCGCCATACTGCTCTTGTATCGAGACTGGTGGCTGTCGCTGCATGTTCGGCATGGGCCGTTCGTTCGCGGGGGGCATTTGGGATGCTTGCACAGGTTCGCCATGCATGCTCCGCATGGGTTGCGCGTGGATGGGCTGTGCATAAGATTGCGGAGGTGGTGCGGCGGTCCGAGCTGGCTCTGGCTGTCTCCCAAGGCGCGCCGTTTCCATCCGTGAAGACACACCACGCGGATGAGGTTGGAATTGTGGGTATGCTTCGGGGTGGTGGAGCGCAGGTTCGGGTTCTTGCTTCATCCGCAGAGGCGCCCTTTCCACCGGCCGAGGGGACTCCCGCTGAACGTGTTCCAACCGCTGCCGCTCCCGGGCGTCGCGTGCTACACGGGCTTCCTTTGTCTGTGACAGCAGCGAGAATTGTTGACCCATATCTGTTGCCCATTGGGCCGGGCGCGGCGCGGGCTCCGAACTCGATGGCATGGCGGTGGTCGCGGGGACGGGCTTCTGAGAGATGCGAATCGGTGGGGTTTGCGTCGGGGCCTCTATTTCTCTGTCTGGGTACGGATACGCGGGATTCGGGGGTCGGAGAGGATGTGTATGCGGAGATATGGTGGGAGTTACTGTCGAACCGCTCGCCGGTGCTTGCTGTGCTGCCGTGGCAGCGGCTAGGGGCGTAGCCATCGTAGTCGGTGTCGGCTGGACAAGCGGATGCGAAACCGGGGCGGCCTGCGCGATGGGGACCTGGAAACGCGAGAAAGGCTGGTTTTGTTGTGGTTCAACCTTTGTTAGCATTGCATCCTCTGGCTCGGCGGCAGCCAAGGGCCGGTGTCCGGTGGACGACACGTCGTATCGCTTCCGCGGTCCTTGTGTCGGCGTCGGCGGCGCGGGTCGCTTCTCGCCTCTCTGGGCCTTGGCGTCGGCCTCCATGGCCAGCTGCTCCCACTCCGGTTTACCGCCTTCCTTTGTCTGTCGGACGTAATAGTTTTTGACCTAAATTTGACGATTAGTGGGACGTGTCTGGAGAGTTTTAGGGGTGGGGCCGTACCATGGTTGCAGTTTTGGTCTGCATATGATTGGCAATTTTGACCCAATCCGTGCCGAACGAGCGGAGCAGGCCAGGGAAGTCGGTCGTCTCCGATACGCTCCAGTAGCTCGACGCTTGCTGGGGGGTCCGGATGCGGTCTGGTCCGGCTGGCTGAGAGATCTCAAAGGTGGGGACGGAAGCGGGCGGCGGGGGCGGTTCGGGGCGGAGAGACGGCGGAGCCATGACTTCAGAGATGGTGGACGGCATCGGAGGCGCTGCTCGATCGGGGCTTGCCAACGGTGTCTGCTGGACCGGAACCAGCGGCGGCTGCATCCCCGTGTGGGGTACCTCGAACGGAAGTGGTATCCGAGCCGCTAGATCAACGGGGGTTTGCGGCGACATCCAGTCGGTACCCTGTGCCTTGGAGTTGGCCCGCGACCTGCCTGTTTTGCCGGGGACGGCGAGCGGTGCGCCACTGGGTGCTTGTGCCAGTTGCTTTGGCCCTTTGGCTTCCTTGTCCGCCTTTGGTTGACGTGGCTTACGCCCGCCGCCGCGCTTGCCCTCCAACTTCTCTGCAATGCCGTCGTTCTTGCCCTCGGCCGTGGTGCCAGCTCTGCGGCGACCGGGGGTTGGGGCAGGAGTAGCACCGTCGGAGTCTGCATTCGGCGTCGCGTCGTTCCCCCACACCGGTGCAGCAGCGCGACGGGGCGGACGCCGGCGCTCGCCGTTCTCGCCTGTTTCCTGGCCCGCTGTGTCCTCTGTCTCATTTTCCGTGTTGCCGAGCTCAGACACTAACGCGCTAGATCGCTGTTTCCCTCGGCCCTTCTTGCGCCGTCGAGGCTGCTTCTTCAACTTCTCCTTGAGGTTGAGATCGCGCTTCTTGGCATAGTAGTACAGAATGCAGGTACCGGGATCGCGATTCCCCACTTCCTTGGAGATCCTGCCCCATTGTTTGGGGGTTTCCAGGTATGCCTTTTCGAACCTCTCCGCCTCTTCCTGGCTGAAGTTGACATGGCCAGGCACGACCTGCCAGGTCGCAACGAGTTTCTCCAGGGGCTGCAGTCCGGCCGTATCGTAAAACGAAACCTTATCCCGTTCCTCATCTGTCCAGAACATTTCGGGAATAACGGCCTCCTTTTCGGTGCGGTACTTCTCCTTGAGCGCCCTCTCCTCTCTTTCCTCTCTTTCCCGATGCTCCCGAATAGACTCCTTTATCGCCGCCTCGAGGTCCAGTTCGGTTGCGAAACGGCCTCCTCCTCTTCTGCCCCCTTCAGGCTTGGAGTCTGAGCTCGCCGCCCTACCAGAGGTCCCCGGTTGCGCACCAGAGCTATTGAAGGACTCACGACTTCTGACCGCGGCCGGATCATCCGATTGAGTGAACCGCAGATATGAATCATAGCCCTTCACATACTCGCGTCGTATGTCGTCTTGAGCAGAATGCGTATCCTCAGCCAGGCGTTGAAGGCGCTGAAACAGAAAGTTGCCGAACTCATTGGATTCATCGGCCAACTTCTGGACGCGGCGGCTTTGAAACCACGGCTTGACGTTGTAGATCGGGAGATCTTCGGTAGGCGGGGTGGCGGAAAACTCCCTGACGACTTCGATGCTCCCATAGATGCTCGCGTCGTCCTCGGTCCTGTCCTCGCTCTCCTCGTCTGGTGATGCACTGCTCCGCTCGGTCTCCGGCCGCTCGAACGGATGCGAGAAGAACGCCGGAATATCTGCGGCAGCCGGCGGGCCGCTTGTCAAATCCGGCGCAGCGGTTGGTTTTGGCTCTGTGTCATGTTGCATGTCAACGTCTTCGTTTAACGGTTTCGATTCCCCGAGAGCTGGCGCAGGGGGCAATCCTAAGCCTTCTGTATCGGTTTCCTCGACCTTTGGCAGAGGCTCGGGTGGGTGAACTGCGCTGTCGTCGGCTTCCACCGTTGGAATGGCCGAGGGCTCGCGGGTCGCTTGTGCCTTTCCGTGGTCCTCCTGCACTTGTGGTTCGGCATCGGGCATCTCCTTGCCGACCACCTCTGTCCCAGGCTTCGGGCGAGGGAACGTGAAGTTGTCAGGGATGGGTCCGGCCAGATCCGCCAGCCTCACGCTGTCGTTAAGCACACCAAGCATAGACTCATGCACTGCGGTCGCGTATCGCTTAACGATACCAACGGGGACCTTATCCACGGCATCCTTGAGCTTCTTAAGCTCCGCCTCTGCTTTGGATATTTCCCGCTCAAAGTAGACATCCATATCCTCGTCGTCATCGGATTCAGAAGATTCATCGGACGCAACGGGCGATGTTTCCCTCGCTGGCAATCGGACTCGAGAGAACGGAACAGCGAGAATGGTGGGCCTTTTCTTCGCAGATTCGGGCGGTGGGATATGCTCCTTCGGGCCATCGGCCTGAAAGTCGCTAGATTTCGGTGGGATTGGGGCTGCCGCTGGTTCGCTTGGGCGGGCTTCCTGCTCGCGGGGCGGTTGTTCCGTATCCATGCCTCCCATTTTAAAGTCGGCGCTGTTGGGGGCTGTTCTGGTCTCGCGATCAACCGACGTCCTAGCCGATTGTGAACCTCGCTCCGATTTAATCATAATCTCGTTCGGCCCGGTTGCGACGTGGGGTCCATATCGCTCAGCGGCTAGAGCGTGTGAGTCTGACCGGGCCCCAGGGCTCCGTGGGCGCTTGTCGAAATCTCGATAGTCTGTGTGAGCGGAATAGCTGCTGGGCCTCGCAGGCTGCGGGGGGAAGTTCTGTGATCTGGCAGTCTTTGGAGATTCCACCTGTGACTTCTTCGCAGTCAGCGACGGGTTGATCCACTGCTTACTAGAGCGTTGCTGCTTTTGCTGCGCACGGGGACCGAGGGGGATGGGAGGGCCACCGTCCGGTAGCACGGGCTTGGACGGGCCGGTCGGCGGTGGCCTTTCATTCCCCACCCCATGGCCGGCGGAAACGGGTCTCTCTTCCGTTAGTGCTCTCGGGCCCGTGGGCGGCGGCTTCCCCGTAAGTGACTGGATTTCGGTCGATGCAGCCTGGCGGCTTGGGACGGAACCAAAAGCGGGTGCGGAGGGGGCGAGGGGCGGGGGTGAGACATCTTTTGCAGACGGTGGTTCGTGTGAAACCCGGTCAGGCTTCGGGCGGATGAGCTCCCGCTCTCTGTTTTCCCTTTCCCTTATTTCGCGGTCATCGCGAAGGTCCCTGGCCAGGTCCGGGTACCTGCTGTCTCTACGATCCCGATCATCCGGTTCCCGTCCCCATCGGCTTTCCTGCGACCGACTTCGTGGGTAACGGTCTCGATCATCGTAAAAGTTGCCCCTGTCTCTGCCGCCTCTCTGGTCCCAATCCCCACGGCCCCGGCCAGCCCCTCTCCCAGCGCCGCGAAATGCGCCACGGAAGGGCGACGGAGCAAACATGGGATCCGAATTAGAAGAGCCCGCGGAGAGCGGCCCATCCCTTGAACCCCGTCTCGCGCGCTCCGCATCTACCCCTAATGGCGCGTCTCTCACATCCCTGAAATCTCTGCTCGGGAGTGGGGACCGTGCTCGCAGGGGCGGCGAAGGCCTCCGAGCGCGAGGAAAGTCGACTCGATCGCGTTGGTCGCGCTGCCAATCCCGCTCCCGCTCTCGGTCGTGTACTCGTTCTCGTTCGCGGCTTCGTTCGTCCCTAAAATGTGGTCGATCTCGGTAATCTTCACGGTCGCGTCCCCCATCGCGGCTGTCATCGCGCCACTGCCGGCCACGGCCTCCGCCTCGTCCCCTTCCCCGGAAATCTCCAGCAAATCCGCCGCCGCGGGGACCGCTGGGAGGATCGATTAGCGCCTTGGGCCCGCGAGGAGGTTGGATTCCCGACAAGGAATCGCGGAAACTGTCCCGGCTGGGAGGAAACCCCGGTGGGTTGCCCCGAGAATCCGGGGGTGGGCGCCGACGGTCGGCATCGGGGTACTGCGGCCCACGATCCCCTCGGTCGCCATATGGTGACCGATCGCGAGGTGACCGTGACCGACGATCGCCGTCAAAGCGGCCACCTGGGTACCTCGACCTATTACCCAGATTTGTTAGCTTCGGCCGTCGAGAGAATATGCGTCATCAGGTCCGCACGAAGAGGACGATTGGTCCTTGCTCTGCGATTGAACGGATGGAAAAACTGGGCCCTTGGGCTCGTATCCTCGTTCGAGGGGGGCACAACAGAAGTTTTCGAGGACGAAGGGAACCTACATTGCACTGCGCGCAGGGAAGCCCTAGGTATCTCAAGTATCGGCGATGACGCGTCAATCCGACCGCATGACTGGCTCTAGGTTTCGGATTCTACTTGATTAGGCGTCGTTATTGAGGTTTTTACTGCGGTAAAAGAATGACGACGAAACTGCTGGTGTCAGCAGCAAGGCGCCGGCCGAGGTGCGCGGACGTCGGGCTGCCGCGCGCACACTACTGTGGCAACTGCACGAGACGGCCTCAAAACACCCAAAATCCAGCTTGAATGTAGAATGGCCGTACTCTCGGGATATAACACCGATGAAGTGACGATAGCGACTAGCTTGTTCGGATGCCGGGCAAAAAAGGTACGCGATTTGGATGGCGGGTTTAATGTTTTGGAGGAGAACCTGGAAGGGGCATCTCGAACCCGGCTGAAGATTGGATGACCCCGTGAGCGGGTCTTGAATCGCCCTCCAGGCCACTCGCTGTCACACAAGCGCCCCACCAGCCGGCAAGCGGGACTGCACTCCAATTCGTGTTGCGCTGCAGGGAGGGCGGTACGTACCGATTTCCAAGTCGGAAACAGCCCTGAGCAGGGTGCATGGCTCTGGGACCCACCTCGGCGTTTGCCACACAGATCCAAGTCTGTGGAGCCACCCGCTATTTCGTGCCGCACGCTAGACCCGATTTGCTGAGCCTTCCACACCCGTTGCAAACGTCCGATTGGTGGGGGTTCGGCTGAAAGAGGAAGAGATTTAAATGTTAGTGCAACAGACTTCAATCCCAGAGAAGCATTGGGCCACTGGGTTCCTGCCTCAAGCTTGCTTTTTGAGAGCTTGAAAGGCTAAGGCTGAAAATCCAGATTCTTCCTGAGAGATTGATTAAAATCTCAGACCCAAAAAAAGAAACAACCATCGGACGGTGCTATCCCCCTGAAAATCGTACAAGAAGAGAGTTGGGACCAGTCATCGAACAAAGTGGAGCGGGGTACTTGTATTCCTGACGAACGACACGAAGTTCTCGCCGGTCATCCGGAAGTGCTAGACTGGCCCTATCACGACAAGCCTGTAATTTCGGAATTACCAGAGCTATCAACCACCATTTTATTTACACACACTATAACTATAGCTACCTGCTGAATAGGTGTGTTCGGTGCTGGTTGGCAGCGACAACTACTTTTCTCCTCACCTCACCTCCACCGAGTGCCATCGAGATGGATTCCCACGCACCCCCCAGCGCCGCCACGGATGCGGTGCTAGTCAAGTCAGTCGAGATGCCAGAGAACGCGCAAAAGGTGGAAGAGCTCGATTTCAACAAGTTTAAGGGCCGGCCCATCACCGTCGACGACCTCTTCCAGGGCATGAAGCACATGGGCTTCCAGGCATCGTCCATGTGCGAGGCCGTCCGCATCATCAACGAAATGGTACGAACTGGTTGAGTTTGAGTTTGAGTTTGTGTTTGTCTGTAGTACGGGGGCCGAGTACCGCGGCGCGGTGCACTTCCCACTAACCGAGTTCAGCGAGCATGGAAAGACCCCGAGTCGGGGGACAAGACGACCATCTTCCTGGGCTACACCTCCAACATGATCTCGTCGGGTCTCCGGGGCGTGTTCCGGTACCTGGTTCAGCACAAGCATGTCTCTGCCATCGTAACCACGGCGGGCGGCATCGAGGAGGACTTCATCAAGTGCCTCGGCGACACGTACATGTCGTCCTTCAGCGAGGCCGGCGCGGAGCTGCGCTCCAAGGGCCTTAACCGGATCGGCAACCTCGTCGTGCCCAACTCCAACTACTGCGCATTCGAGGACTGGGTGGTCCCCATCCTCGACAAGATGCTCGAAGAGCAGGAGGCCAGCCGGGGAACCGAGGACGAGCTCCACTGGACACCCTCCAAAATCATCCACCGCCTGGGCAAGGAGATCAACGACGAGCGGTCCGTCTACTACTGGGCGTACAAAAACAACATCCCAGTCTTCTGCCCGGCCCTGACGGACGGCAGCCTGGGCGACATGCTGTACTTCCACACGTTCAAGACGTCGCCGCAGCAGCTGCGGGTGGACATTGTCGAGGACATCCGCAAGATCAACACGATCGCGGTGCGGGCCAAGCGCGCGGGCATGATCATCCTGGGCGGCGGGGTGGTCAAGCACCACATCGCCAACGCGTGCCTGATGCGGAACGGGGCCGAGTCGGCCGTGTACATCAACACGGCGCAGGAATTTGATGGGAGTGACGCAGGGGCCCGGCCGGACGAGGCCGTGTCGTGGGGGAAGATCAAGGTTGGCGCGGATGCGGTCAAGGTGAGTAGCGTCTGTGTCTGTTGAAGTGACTGGGTGGTTGCTAACTGTCGTCAAGGTCTATGTGGAGGCCACCACTTGCTTTCCGTTTATTGTAGCCAATACTTTCGCGAAGGACGATCAATAGACATTGGTTTGCTCGTGCATTTGCTGACTGGGGGCTCTGGCCCCTTGTGAGTGAGACAATGTGGCTTTCCATCCGACGCCGGGGGCTTTTGTACGGGGGACTTCACCAATTTTTTCTCAAAATGGCGCCACTCTTCTCAACGACCAGGAAAAACTACCATAGGACGACCTGGATTCCCCCGGCCTTTGATCTCATTTCTCCGCCTTTGGGCCATTGTTTGGATTCACGAGGGACGACATTGGAGCTTCAGCTGGGATGCATGTTTGCTGGAGAAGGCTAAAGCTCTCCAACAGCGCAGATAATACCCAGGGCCAGCGTCGTACAGCCAGGTCTGGCGTTACCCATCCGGGTAGCCATCGTATTGGTTCTGACAAGGGTTGTATCTCGGGGATCGTGTGGAGGGACAGGTATCATGCTGCTTAAAAGCTTTTACTGACGAATGGCGCCGCGACAGATTTGGTTGTGTGGCCCTGGAGAAGTCTCAACGTTAAAGACAAATCTGCTTGTTCACTTCGCCGCCCAAGCGCCTAAATGGCAAGGTTCAAACAGCCAACATCAACAATTCCAACATGCACGACTTACGCTGTCTCCTTATCCGCCTCGGTCCTCTTCCGCGCCCCGAGAACGGCTTTCCCAACCGTACTCGCATTCTCCTTCCCAATCTCGCGCGTAATCCACTCCCCCACATCCACCACCCCATCCAAGTCCACGCCCGTATCCATCCCCAACGTCTCCATAAAATACACCACATCCTCCGTCGCCACATTCCCCGTCGCCCCCGGCGAGTACGGACACCCCCCAAGCCCACCAACACTACAATCAAACGTCCTGATCCCATGCTCTAACGCAACCGCGGTATTCACCAACGCCTGACCATACGTATCATGAAAATGCATCGCGACATCCTCATTCCTCACGCCCGCCTTGGCCAAACAATTCAACAACTTCTTACGTCCTCGGCGCAGTCCCCATCTCTGGTCGTATCTCTCAGCGCGATCTCATCCGCTCCCATCTCCAGCAGCTCCGTCGCGACGTGCGCGACGCGGTGCGGGTCTACATCGTACCCCTCAAAGGGGCACCCCAACACGACCGAGATGTAGGCGCGCACGCGCAGGGCGTGGGTGTCCTTGGCGGCCTGGATGACGTCGCGGAAGCGGGCGAGCGAGGTGGCGATGTCGCAGTTGAGGTTGCGCTGCGAGAAGGACTCGGTTGCCGAGGCGAACACGGCGATTTCGAGCGCCGGTTTGTCCTTGAA
>NT_165982.1:2818092-2845976 GCF_000143365.1 Chaetomium globosum CBS 148.51
TAGTCACGCCCTTTTATGTTCAGGGCGAGGAGGGAGAAGGTGAGGATGTTGGGGCTGGTGGGCGCGTGTTGGAGGAGGTGTTGTAGGATTTCGGAGGAGTTGTCCATCTGGGGAGAGGGGGAATTGGTTAGTTAGGGTTGGGTGGTGTTTGGATTGGATGGGATGGAGGGGTGGAAGAGGGGGCGGGGGTTCTGACCCTGGGGTACCCATTTGGGCGAGACAAATGAACCGGCTTCAATGGTGGTCAATCCCGTCTTCGCCAGGCGCTCAATCAATTCGAGCTTAGTTGCTAGCGGGATGGCGCGCTTCTCGTTTTGGAGGCCATCGCGGGGTCCGACCTCGACGAGCTTCACGCGGTAGTCAGATGAGGCGCGCTGCTGATCGGATGCTGTCGCGAATGTCCGGGCATTGCGTACATACGGCCGGCTGGCCAGCAGTCGACGTGAAAGCAGCGCATACCTCGCCATTTTGTAGGTGTTGATCAATCCATCAATGAGCAAGAGAAGGGCTTGATGGCGGCTGTCGGTAGCCGAAGAGGAGGTGCGAACCAGTGGCTGAGCAGCATCGTGAGCGCATAGCATCGGCGTACTGTGCACAAGGCCGATCCAGCTCACGTGATGACATTTGGGGTTCAAAAGTCTCCATACGCCCCACCAAAACCCAGCCGCCTGCATTTCTGACCACGTGCTTTAACAAAAGATATCTCAACAACTAGTAGCCAGAACCAAAAAATGATATATACAGTTAGTAGTCCAGGTCCCCCACTTCAATATTTGGTATACCAACCCCGAGCCTTTTTGACGGCAGCAAGTCGACGAGGCATCGAGTCAATCAGCCTGTCAATCAGGGCTTGATCTATCGCCCTCCACGCCGCCCTCAGTTTCTCCTTGAACTCTTCGACATCAAGTGCGTTCTTTTTGAGCTCCCAAAGATCAGGGAACATCTTCCTCAGGTTCCTTTTCAGAGCTGCCCAAACATGCTCAATGGGGTTGAGATCCGGGCTATGTGCAGGCCAATACATCCATTCGATTCCACGCTCAGCAAGCCACTTCCGAGTCAATTCAGCGACATGGATCTTTGCGTTATCTTGCTGGAAATGCCTTGTACCATCATAATGAGGTAGAAGACCCTCTTGGAGAGCCTTCTGATACGAGTTGGCGGTATACCCCTTGCGAGGGGCATCTTCATCCCTCTCCATAATGACAATGTCACTCCGACCACCTCTCCATACCGTTGCCCATACCATGATCGTAATATTTGCTTTAACATGGTTCTTTAAGTTGACAAAGCGCTTGTCAAACTTCTCCGAAGGAAAACGAAATACCCAAGAAGTCGGATTCGAGGTGTTATTTTGACAAGAACACTCGTCAGAAAAGTATGTCTAAGTCAAATTAGCAGAGGAAATAAGGGGTCAACTTGAAGCTTCATACTCTTAACAACTCCTCAATATCCTCAGGCCACGCACATACCCAATCATACCTCTGCCGAGCATCTTACTTGGAGAGAGGTATTCTCTTTTGTGCTTTCCATTTGCGTAAGTTGTGGGCGCGGAGACATCGGCGGATTGTCGAGTAGGAGACTTTGGACTCAGTGGCTGCCACCAGAGCTTTTTTAGCAAGACGTCGGTTCCTCTTCAAAAGAGTCAAGATATACCGCTTCTCTGATCGCGAAAGCTTCTGAGGACGGCCTTTTCGAGGTTTCGAATCAAAGCTCTGTTGAGTTTCCCAACGTCGAAGGGAGTCCTGTACGGCACCGACAGAGACGCCAAATGCGTCTGCGACAGCCCGGTAACTCTTGCCGCAAGCTACTGCAGAACAGATAGCTGCACGAGCAACTGGAGATAACTCCTCGTTACGGGCACGATTTCCCACCAGTTTGGCCGCAAAATCAGCTAAATTGAGCTTCATGGCGTGGAGTTATTGCGGTTGGAAGAGAAGAGGGGTGTCGCGACGCGTGGAAAGTCGTGTTTAATTAAGTGGGGCGTATGGAGACTTTTGAACCCCAACTGCAACGATCCCAACCGCGAGAGCGAGATCCCGCATCTGGGGCGGCCGATCCACTCTTCCACGCCATTACACGGCCCCACTCACCCACAATTGGTGACTCTGTTAACTAGACCTAGGTAGTTATTCCGTCATTCATCCTAATTCATCCCATTCATCTCTATCATGTATGGCATAGAACTGAATCGCGACATCATGGAATTGCTGCAAACCTTACTTACCGACTTTTGGGAGGCGGGATAGGGCAACTAGCCCCATCTCCCACATATTGCCAGCAGCTGGCTGACCAGTTTTCCTCTCTTCTATAACTATAACTAATTACATAGTAACCCATTTTACAGACCAGAGAGAGGCATCACCATTTATTCACGAATCCTACAAACATTTACTTGATTCTTAGTTTTGGTGTCACTGACAGCTGCGAACTACAGTTGATATTAATTCACACAATCATTTGCACACCAATATGGTCGACCCTTTTTCCCGAAATGCCAATGCACGTTATGCAGCAAGCAACGACTTTATTACCGAGCTTCGGAAATCCCGGGCCATGTCTCTATTATTATACCAATTCCAGAATAGAAGGATTAGACCCATCCAGCTAGACAGCCGCAAGGACTTCCCGGCGTGGAAGGAGCACTTTCTTTCCGCCTTGAACTGTAACGGTCCCAGGAGTATATTGCAACTATCTGGTGACGACGCTACGAGTACACTAAGCTTGAAGAAGAAAAGGAAAGATGAGAGAGTCTGGCAGCTTGTGGGACTGCTTTATGACCATGAGTGCGGTGGCCCGAGCGCATTGCTATTGTACGTGAGCTGGTCGAGGGTTACCGAGGCCCACCTCGGACACAGCCCGTTACATGAATAGTGCAGGATTGAATAAATATATCACAACCGACGTTCCTGAACCAGAAGACTCCCGCGAACAACGCCTATGGATGCGCGACAATCGACATTGACCATTACATCCGCAATACGGTCTCCAACCCGGAGATCTGGAAGTGTTAAGGGGTCTAGGCTGGAACTGACAAGTCATAAACCCTAAAATGACGTACGACAAGCTGGTCCAGTACTTCGAGAGGGGCGCCAGCGGCGGGGGCATCGAACTACTCCAAGAGTTCGCCACGATCCGACGCAGCGACTACCCCGGGATGGTGGCCTTCCTAACACGCGTCCAACACCTCCACCACTGTGGTGACCGCTGGGCAGGGCCCCTGACGATGTGGATCGTAACTACCAATGGCAGTGGGACGGCTATCCGTACCCACAGTTACGTGAGATATAGCTAGATAGATTGGAAGTACCAGCTTACCTTGGTACTTCGAAAAAACCATCACGAATCAATTAATCAGATCCTTGTCGCTTATGCATGCAAACGGTCACCACAACCACCGACTCGAGATCAGCGAGTGCGGCGTATCTGACACGGCCTACCTGTGGCTCGCGCTGAAGGGCATCGAGACCGAGTACCCCGAGGTGTATAGCCTGCGTGTCACGGAACTCAACAACGGGGTTCTGAGCTGGGAGGGCCTGATGTCCACGTTCCGACAGCTGGTGGCCTTAGAGGTCGGGCAACCCGCTGCGATGTCGCTCGCCTCGTGGCAGCCGGCGGCGAGTCTCGCTGAACCTTCGCGGGCTAAACGGCCTTGGACGTGGCAGGCTACGGGGACCCCGGTGGTAGGGAGGAGTTTCCCGTGGCGCTGGATTTGAGAGTTATATTCGCCTCGGGTCGGGTCGATGCTTCCTCTCTCAAGAGTCTCACGCTGGCCGCGTTCCCTTGTCCAATCGGTGCCTTAAATACGTTTTAAGAAACCTCGATGTAACTTAACAGTCGATTCATTAATTTAAATAAAAAGAGTCTTCCTATTTGAACAGGAGTTTTTTTCTATTTGGACAGTAAAGTCCACATTACTAGCTAGATTTACCCCCCAAAAATCGCAATTGCCACACCCACACACCAAAATACAGTGTAAGACACTGGGAAAGGAAATCTTCATACAAAATCACACTCTATCCACCCTGACCAACGCCGACACCCAAAACGACAGCAGCAGCAGCCAACGCAGCCGCGTCCTCTCCACCACGCAAATCTCCATCGCGCCCACCATCACCGCCTCCGCCACCCTCACCACCACCTGTCACCCCCACAACACCACCACCACCGCTACGGAAAAACGGAAGAAAATGACCTCGCGATCGCGAATGACGAAGTCTTGGTGTTGTTGCTGTCTTCAATTGACAGGTATGTCATGTGCCAGGACTTTGCACTGTAATTAGGTGTGTAATAGTGGCAACAGTGGTGTGGGCGCATCAATTTTAGTACGGGCACGGACCTTTACTGTCCAAATAGAAAAAGACTGCTGTTCAAATAGGAACACTCAATAAAAAACACTCCAATTTATTGAAACAGTCAAGAGAGAAAGAAGGGTGACATGATGCCGTATTTGTAACTAAGGAGGTTCAGCAATCTTGAGATTTGTCACTGACATGATCTAAAAGAAAATGGAGATTCACCCGGCCCACCGATATCAGCAGCCCTTTTCTGTCAATTTCAAAACATTGATGCCGCCAGGATATAGATGAATGACGAGAAAAACTGAGAAAAAAAAGAAGGAAATCTCAGCCCAGTCACCACCAACCACCAACCTCTCACCCCCTCTTCCTAATCCCCCCCCGAAGTCTTAATAACCGGCACCACCGCCCCCTTCCCCTCCGCCCCCCCTTCACTCTGCCCCTCCCCAAACCCAGTCTTATGCTCAAACTCCAAAAACCCCTGCAACACCACCACCTCATCGCGATACGCCATCGCCACCGTCGTCTTGCTGACCACCCTCGCAATGGGCTCGCCCCCCGTCTGCCAGACAGACGGAATAAAAAAGTGCCTCGCGTACGCCTTGCTCGCGGGCAGGTTCTTCAAGCTGACCGAGCACACCCACCCGCGGCCGCTCATGAAGAACAGGTTGGAGCGGTGGATGCCCAGCACCGATTTGATGTTGGCGGCGAGCTGGCGCGCGGTGCAGGTGATTTGCAGGCGGGTGGTGGTGGCCGGGTCGAGGGTGGATAGGTCGAGGGTGAGGAAGGCGGTGAGGGGGGAGGCGGGGAGGGTGGTGGTTTGGATGAGGGTGGACAGGCCCGGGCGGGGAGTGCCATTCGTCGGTGAGGGTGAGGGGCGTGGAGGCGAGTTCGGGGGGTAGGTCGATGGGGATGCCGTGGTCGGGTGTTTCGCGGGTGAGGTCTTCCCAGTGGAAGACGTGTAGGGTTTCGCTGTCGTGCTGGAAGAGGAGGAGGCGGGAGGAGTCGGTTGGGTGCGGGAGCCAGCGTGCTGTTCTGAGCGAGTGGGTTGAATGTAGGGTGCGGTTTGGCTCGCCCGGGAAGTGGACTTCTTCGCCGGATGTGGTTGAGATGAGGAAGGCGGAGGCGTCGGGGCTGACGAGTGCCTGTAGGACTGCGTCTGAAGCGCGGAAGTCGAGAATGTGTTCGAACTTCTGGAGCTGGAGCTGGAGCTGCTGTTTCTGTACTGCTGTAGTAGCAGTTGTGGACGATGGCAGCGCCAACCGTGTGGCGATACACCGCCGCGAAGCATCTACACTGAAGAGAACTTTACTCTTCGCATTCCACTCGAGATGGCGAATGTCCACCATACGGGCGTGGAACTGGAACTCGGTCAACACCTTGCCGGTGTTGGTGTCGTGCACCGTGATAGAGCCCTCCTCGCGTCCGCAAAATATAAAGTTCGAATCACCCGCCTGCGTCATGATTGTGATAGCCTTGCTCCCCTCGAAGCTCCGCGTACAAACCAGGTTCGATGCGGGCATCAGGTAGTCGTCGGCCTCCTCGCTTGAGCTATCGTCCGCCAAGTTCTTCTTGATGAGCACCGACGGCTCCCAGACGTTGCAGGTATTGCCTCTGAGGTCGAAGAAACGTAAGCTATTTGAAGCAAAGACGATGCCCATGATTCGCTCCTCGATCGACTGGATTCGGCACAACAGCCGTAGCCCATCAAAGGAAAACAGCGAGATTACACACTCACTGTCTCCCGCAGCGAGTGTATGTCCATCTGGCGACGCCGCCAGCGTATGCGCGTTCAGATGATACGCATGCTTCTGCTCCAGCGTCCACGGATCGAGCGTCACCAGATCTCCGTCCTGGTACGCCACAGCCATCAGATTCTGCTCTGCATTCTCATTGAACGCAACATCCAGCACCTGCGGCGGCAAGCCCCCATCCTCATACCCCTCCTTCTCAAACGTCTCAACCCTCTCATCACTCTCGTAATACGACAGCTTCAGATGCGAGCTGCGATACGCAATAGCCGCGATCCCCAACATGGGACTAATCCTAACCAGCACCGGCACCGTCCTCTTCTGCTGCTGCTGACGCTCCATCCCCGCATCCGAGTCCGAGTCGGACACCTCCTCCTCCACAATCACCAGCGCGTCCAGCCGTGCCCCATTCTTCGCCCGGTACACATACACCTCCCCATTCCTCAACGGCACATATAGTTTGGAATCATCGGAACTGAACCGAAACGAAAGCGGCTGCTCCGGCACGACCGTCGACCACAGCAGCGCCTGCCTGGGACCCCAGACCTTGATCGTCTTCAACCCGCCCGAGACCAGCACGCCCGTGATGTTGCCGTTGGCGAGGCGCCGCACCGGCTCGCCGTGGTGGATGGTGTTCAGCAGCTCAAAGGTGCTCTGGCGGTAGATCTTGATGGCGCCGTCGGCGAGGCCGAGGCCGAAGAACTGGTCGGCGCAGGCGATGGACATGACGCGCGACGAGAAGGTGAAGGACGACAGGCGCTCGTCCCAGTCGTTGTTGAAGGAGCAGAGCACCTTCTGTTTGAACTGCCGCGCGAACTTCCAGTGGATGATGCTCGACTTTGGGCAGAGGAGCGGGATGAGGGAGTAGATGGAGGAGGGTGTGTTGACGAGGTTCGGGCCGTAGATGGCCGACAGCCGGACGAGATCGTCGACGAAGCGCGATGTGAGCTGGTAGTCGGAGTCTAGGGGGGAAGAGGTCGCGACCTGGCGGGAGAGGTAAGATTTGAGGTTCTGGACGGTGCGGGTTAGCAGGGAAAGGCGGCCTGTTTTGGCTGTGCGCTCGATCCAGGTGAGGACGTTGGACGAGACAAAGGTGCCGAGCAGCGGGAGGAGCTGGAGGGTTGATTCGGAGGGAGAACAATGGGCTAGGTGGTAGGAGAAGTTACTGGCGGCGTAGTCATCAAACACGGCGGCACTGCTGTTGGGGTCAGTCTTGGAAGATACAGCTGGAGCGCGGCGGGTGCGAGGCGGGTTGAAGTTGCGCCCATTGAGATGTTGTAGGCAGAGCTCCGCGATGCGCGCGTGGGACCATGAACGCGGGATGTAATAATCGGACTGCTCGCCAGTAAGAAACTCCTTGACGGTTTGGTGCATGACCTGCACGTAGTTGTTGTCAACCGTGATGAGATTGCCGCAGATTTGGGAGAATCTGTCGGCAGTACGCAAGGTCTGGTTGATATCCAAACGCACCACCTCCCTCAACTCTTCCGTCGTCAGGGGTTTCCGTGCACAGACGACCCATTTGAGAACGCAGTGGGCGAGGTCGGCGTTGGGCGATTCGATGATGGTTTGCAGAATCCCGCTGTACATGCCACTCATTTCGGAGGGGACTTGGTCAAGAGTCTTGCGCATGGCCTCGATACTATGAGCTTCGTCCAGGCGCGTCATAATCAGTGAAGCCCAGAGAAAGATGCCGTTTGACTTCTCGATGATTTCCGCCACTAGGTCGCCTTCCTCCTCGTTGAAGTCTGCGATGATAGTAGGCGAAAGCCTCGACCTGACAAAGCCGTCAATATCCCGGAGCGACTCCGCCTGACCAGTGTGCATTTCTACTCTCGCGATCTTCTCCTGGTTGAGCAAACGCTCGACATGGCCGTTAGGACGGCTAGTAATGAATATTCTCAGAGGCACATTTGGTTCGATCCTGGAGAACATTGACATAAGCGTTGTTAAGAGCCGCGCCTGGCACTCGTCCAATGCGTCGATGACCCAGTACTGGGGCTGCGAGAGGGCCATTTTGAAGATACGGCCCAAGAAGATGTTGTTCCAAACCATGATATGGTCGCTGTGGCTGTCGATGGTCTCGCCCTCCTCCATCATGGCTAAGAAGGTGTGTCGGACCTGAAAGTTAGACTCTGCCATCTGCAGCGCCATGGACAGAAGGAACTGCGTGAGGCTGGGTTTCTCGTTGTTCTTGAAGAAAAAGTAGGCGCAATCAAGGTTGAAGGACTCGAGATACTTGATTACGTGCCCCGAAGCGACCGACTTCCCGGAACCAGGTGGACCGTTGAGCCACAAGAACCGGGGCGTCGCCTTTGCCGGACCCGAAGTGATGGCCTTGATTGGAGCGTTGTTGTCCATGAGGTCGCACTCGAGCCAGTCGTGGAAGGCTTCATGGGAGGTCAACCACTCGCAGGAGCCCATGTGTAGCTTGTCAAGCATTCTAATGAAATCGCCGTCTGGACGCTCTGCTACATCGAAGGCTTGCGCAATTTGCTTCATTTGGGTGCGATGGCTTTCGAATTTATCTATGGTGTCTGGGGCTGTTAGATGTGACGTGGGTTGTTGGATTCTTAACTTACAGCTCCTCTCTATCTCCTCGATAGTTGTGTTGAAGCAGCGGAGTAGAATGTTGTAGTTTGGGTCGTCGACAGAATCAAATTTAACGAGGCGGCGGTGGTTCGCCTGTAAATATTGGGTATGTTCGCCAGGAAGTCCTGATCAAAGGTTAACACAGTGGACGAGTTCATAAATTCATAAGACTTGCCCATAATAGCGGAATCCTTTTCAACAATCATGGTGTTGGCCGGGCCCGTAGAGGTTGGAATGCCCTCAAAGAAGGACCAGAGCCTAACGTCGTTGCAGACGTGGCGGAATTCATCGTTGATGGCCTGATTCGTTAGCGGTCGCCTCAGCCCTTGATGAAAGAGGTCTACATACCTGAAGAGTACCCGATCCCGGTATCAGTTCCTTGACAAAAGCTTTTGACCCAGAGCCTATGGACATGGAGATCAAGGTGGTCACAAAAGCGCTCGAGTCGGCACCCCGATGCGGAGTTCCAAGAAAGTACAAGCTGTGGATTCTGCTCGCAATATCCGCGTAAATCGGGTCTCTTCTGGCAAGGAGGTAAGCCTGTCACAAGTTAGACGATGGTTCGTTGCGCGGGTAATATGGACGCATTACCTTCTTGACGACCAAACCCCCCATGCTGTGGGCAACGAGGACAATGGGGGTCTAAAACAAGTTAGCTAGCCATTTTCTTTTTTGGGAAAAAGGGACACCCAGCCGCTGCTCACATTCCCGTTTTTCTTTAGGTTCGGCGAGTTATACAGATCCGCCAGCAAAGCCTGGCCGTAATCATGCATGGTCAGGGTGCTTTGCTGTGATTTTGTCCAATCTGAATCGTAGCCAAAGCTGTGGATACGAACGTGGCGGAAGCCAGCCTCGGATGGTAACCATTCTTTCGGCCAAAAGGTAGAGGGGTCAGATGAGGCACTCCATGACCTTCTCGAGCCTCCGTTCAGACCATGGACCTAAGATGGTTAGCTGTGTCATCGAGAAGCGGTAGTGGGCGACGTACAAAGATGAAATCCACACGTGGTTCTGAAGGTTCATGCAGAAGCGTTAGCCCTAGCGCTCCTTTCACACCCTCAGGAGACTGGGACGCCTTGGGACGAGCTGGCGATGTTGATCGTCTGAGACTCTGCAGCCTGCCGCGAAAGCTGCTCGGGGATACCTGGCGGTCCTGATTTGTCGGTACCAGGAGGGTAGAGGTAGACAGTCCCGTCCTGTCTGATGGGGCCCATGTGGCAGAGGACTGCAAATGTATGTTAGATGAAGCCCATTTTAAAGGACAGAGGAGTTGCCTACTCGAACCGACATGTTGCCCCTCGGCACTACTCGACGGTACTCGTTTACTACTAGGCAATCAAGACTTGGGCGTGTCGTGGTACTAGGGAAAAACAATCATGGGATAGGTGCGTTTCCCAGGACGAAGCGGATATGTTTGGAAGATCAAAACCTAACAACGACGATTGTGGTATTGGGTTCGAGAAGGATGAGCTCGGCGAAAAGAGGGGAACAGATGGAAACGGGATGTGGGGAGTCAAAGTTCTACATGTCATGGTATGGTATGGGCCATGCCATGGTGACTGGCCCACGAGCAAGGCCGAGGAAGCCGACGTCAGTCACATTTTGTGGTCAAGTTATGACGAGATTTAGTGTTTGAGGCCGTCTCGCGGTGGGGAGTCTGAAGTCCGCTTGGCCATGGTTCGGGGCTATGTCGTCTGTTGCGGCTGGACCCATCGTTTGCTGAGTCTGCGCGCACAGCCCTTAGGTACGCCGACATGGTCGAAATGAGCTTGGGTGCGTCACGATTGAGTCTTGAAACGGCGACCTGGTCGTGACCTGGGTCTCGAGTGTAGCTGCGCCGCCGGATACGGGTCCATTTTTGTCGGTTGTTTGTGTACGACAGTGTGGAGAAGAAGTAAGATAGGATGAAAAAAACAATCGATTCGTTTATTAATTATTAAGTCTTCAGTAAATCACCGGAGAACCCTCCGAGGACGCTGAACACCCCGGGCCATAATTGTTGATGCTTGGCGGGGAATTCCTGAATTGATGAGGATTCCCCATTGGGGAAATTCAAGGTGAGCAGGAACTTCAGAGTCGGAAAGTGCTCGCGTGGGTGCCTACCTCGGCGCTGATTACCTCCTAGGTGTACGGTGTATGTGCCTAGGATTCAGGAAACCACAAATTCTCCTTCCTCCATAAAAATAGCCGGCTGCCTCGGGACATTCGGAGCCGTCAAACAGTGAGGTCGTGACTTAACCTTTCAACTTGGAATTGGCAAGAAGGTTCTTTCATTGATCGTGACCAACACCAGCCCTTTTTTGACGCTTGCATAATGGCTGCAGTTGGTTGGGCGACTTGAAACCAACAACCGAGGTCGATGCAGGTGACCAGCTTGCAGCAGCCTGGAACCAGGGCCGATTCTCGAAACGACCCCTTCAATTGGCCGTCGTCCCAAAGACCCAAAAAGCCCCCAACTAGTCCCAGGCCCAACAGCTCAGACGCAGACGGCACAGAAACATGCGGGACCCTTTGCTGTGCCACCCCAACGGGCACAACAACTCGGGACCCCCCGCTTAAATGTCCTGGGAGTCACCTGAGAACTTGCCGGATCTGTTCCTTCGGCTTCACACCACACCGAATTGGATGGTAGGACGCTGACCTCTGATCCATCATCCATCATGGCCACCGACGCGAGAGATGTGGAGGAGAACCTGAAGCTTGACGAGAACCTCCTTGCCGGTAGGTCGACTGCTCTGCTGACTCCTGAGTCTCCCACTGTGTGAATTGCTGCTGATTTTGTCCCGAATGAAGTCCTCCCACAGGGCGGGGAGGTGGTCTCGGTCAACCCGTCAGGCATGAGCGACTACTGCAACACCTATCGCATCGAGGTGAAGATGCCGGATGGCAGCTCTCAGGTCTTTTTCGAAAAGGAAGGGTCGGGCGAGACAGGCCGAGGGTGTGTGGAATCAGCTTGGAGGTCCGAGTCCGCTGCCTACGAGTTCATTCCCGAGCATGTCCCCAGACCCGTCGCCACGGGCACCTACAAGTCCAACACGGACAAGCACTTCTTCCTCGCCGAGTTTGTCGACATGATTGAGGACGACATGCCTCGCGAGGAGTCCTACATGGCCGCTGTTGCCGCGCTGCACAGCCGTAGCATGGGCAAGTCGCCAACGGGCAAGTTCGGCTTTCCCGTCAACACGCGTTTCGGGGATCTCGAGCAGGACAACACCTGGTCCGACAGCTGGGAGGAGTATTGGACGAGACAGATGACCGACTTTTTGGATAAAGAGGACGCTGCCCACTACAACGCGGAACCACACGAGGAGCTCGAACGGTTGCGCCCCTTGTTCTTCGAGAAGGTATTGCCGCGATACCTGCGTCCGCTCGAGAGTGACGGTCGTTCCGTCACGCCGTGCTTGATCCACGCCGACCTCTGGCCGGGTAATGTCAAGTACAAGAGCGACGGTGACACGGCGTGCGTCTATGATGCCTGCGCCATGTGGGCTCATAACGAAGGTGCGATTGCTGTGATTTTTAGTTTGGTTTAACCCGCTGACCATGTGCTACGCAGTCGACCTTGGCGTCTTTCGCAATCCGAGATACCCGCTCGGAAAGCCGTACCTGAAGGAGTACTGGAAGCGGGTTCCGATCTCGGAGCCTGAAGAAGATGTGGACAGCCGAAACACCCTGTACATGCTGAGGGGCCAGATCATGCTGTCAATTCTTTACCCCCACGACCCCAAGCTGCGGGAGATGTAAGTCTTCCGAAGGTAAAAAATAACGGAGGTCGCTGCTAACATTTCTTCAGTTTTGTGAGTAACATGCGCCTCTTGGTGGAGCGGGTGGAAGAAGAGGAGGCTGCTCAAGAATCATTGCAGCCTCGGCTGTAAACAAGCCCTTTGGCGGCTGGTGTTGGTTTGGAATTAGGATTGGATTGTTGGATAAAGGAATTGGATGATGCTTAATAAGAATGCTCAAGAGGGACTGGATGGAGTATGCCTAAGGCCTTAATTCAAACTGAACAAAACGGACCTGGTCCCATGAGTTACCGTTTGTGGTGCGGCAGTTTACGAGCAGCCCTATGCTGGTTCATGCAGGGGCCCGTTGCAACTCGTATGTACGCGCCAGGACCCGGCAAGAACTGCGTGGCCCGGATCCCACGTCAAGACGCAAGAGGGGGTGCGTACCCGATTCTGCACTTTTCGACAACGGCCGGGATCGGCAAGCCTTCCGGGGTGGACACCACTTGATATGCACCTCGCCATCTGCAGACGCTGTTGCATTATGCAGCCCTCCCGCATCGTCAACCGGGCCCACGTCCTGTGATTCGTCTGTCAACCCTTACACCGCTTGCCCGCGTTCCGGCAATTGCCGCATGTGCCGCTCTGGGTACGGTGCAGCAGTCGTGCAGCCCCCAAGTTCCAACCAACTGGTGGTTGTGGGTAAAGAAGGCCTGCCTTTCTGGCCAACTGCCCAAGTGATAATTGTAGAGGTCCCCTAATGTTTCAGCCACGTGAAATTGCATGTTTACCTTTTCAACCCATGCTGGTCAAAACTTAAACTTCCGAGTCCTCGGTGTTTCTGTCCTTGGTTGCCGTACTCCCTCGCCAACGCCTCTCCGGGAGGGCTTACATGATTAGTACATCGCCGCCCAAAATGGCATCTCGGGCTTCCCTTGGGACCTCGGTCATGAGGTCCCGGCCCTCGACCAGCGAAGGGAGATCCGGCCCATCTTCTTTGTCGTCCACCCCCGACCTCACCAGCATCGCCTATGAAAAACAACCACACCAACAACCCCCATCCCTCACAATATCTCCCGCAACCCCCATCCCCTCAAAAGAACCCCCGCTCCAACCCAACAACAACAACAACAACAACAACAATGCCAACGCCAAACCCAAAGACCAACCCCCCTCCCCCTCATCCGACCCCGACCCCGATGACCCCCCCTTCAGCATCCACGCGCCCCTCCCCAAAACCCTGATCACCCTCGCCGCCTCCCTCGCCGCCCTCTTCAGCACCCTCTCCTCCTACATCTACTACCCGGCGCTGACCCGCATCGCCGCCGACCTGCACGTCTCGCTCATGCTGGTCCAGCTGACCATCACCTCCTACCTGGTCGTGGCCGGGGTGGCGCCCGCCTTCATGGGGGACATGGCGGATCGCGGGGGGCGGCGGCCGGTGTATGTGCTGATGTTTGCGTTGATGGTGGGCGCCAATGTGGGGATCGCGCTGCAGGAGAGGTATGAGGTGTTGTTGGTGCTGCGGATGGTGCAGAGTGCGGGGTCGTCGGGGATGTATGGCGCAGCGTATGGGGTGATTGCGGATGTGGCGACGATTGGGGAGAGGGGGTCGTTTGTAGGGGTGCTGTTGCTGATGTGGGTGTTTTTCGTGTCTCGTCTGGGGCGGTGAAGCTAACAACAGTAGGACGGATTTTGCTACAAGCTTGGGGCCGGTTATTGGGGGTGGTTTGACGCAGGGGTTTGGCTGGCGGGCTATCTTCTGGTTCCTTGTCATCTTCACGGGGTCGCACTTTGTTCTGATGTTGTTGTTCTTTCCGGAAACCCAACGAAAGATCGTAGGGAACGGGAGTATCAAGCCGAAGGGGTTCATTTACCAGCCACTCTTTTCGCTGATCTGGAGGAGAAGGGGAGAAAAGGATGGTAAAACGGCAATCTCGGGAGAGCAAAATGGGACTGAGGAGGGAGCACCGCAAAAAAGCAGGTTCCGGTTTCCGAATCCTCTGGCTTGCTTGCCGGTGTTGGCAAACAAGGGGTCCCTGCTCGTCATTCTCATCACGACTATCAACTACGCGGTCAAGGCGGCGTTGCAGACCTCACTTGATGCGCAGTGCGTCGAGTTGTACGGCCTCAACTACATCCAGGCCGGACTGATCTACCTCCCGTCAGGGGTAGGGGGCGCGGTTGGTTCATACGTTGCCGGTGGGTTAATGATTGTCCCGGGCTAAGCATGTGGTCAATGTATTGGACTAATTGGATGTTAGGCAAGTTCATCGACTGGAACTACCGCCGTACCGTCGAAAGATTAGAGAAGGAGCTTGGGGGCCAGTACGACAGAAAGTCCCCTGAATTCCCCCTCGAGGAGACCCGGCTCAGAGGGGTGTACCTTTTGACTGCAGTCACAGTTGTCGGGCTCATCGGCTACGGCTTAACTCTCAAATTCCGATGGGTAGGTGGATAATCTTAGCGGGAACCTCCAGAAAAGAAGAACTAACAAGCCGAAACACCTAGCACATCGCGGTTATGCTGGTAATGCAGCTACTGACTGGGACTTCAACCGCTTCACTGTTCGTGGTAAGCTGGTTCCGCCATGCTCGGTTCTATTGGCTCTTATTGACAACCATTAGCTTTGCGGAACCCTCCTAACAGACCTCAACATGGACCGGTCCGCCACTGCTCAGGCGGCCAGCAACCTGGTTCGTTGCCTCAGCGCTGGCGGAGCAGTAGCCATCTTGCAACCGATGGTCGACAATGTAGGACCAGCAGGGTGTTTTGCGATTTACGCATCTATTATCTTTCTTGGCTTTCCCTTGGCTTGGATATTGCAAAGATACGGCGTCTCCTGGAGAAAGGGGCAACCGTTGACTGCTTAGAATAGTACGCACAAGCCTGGACGGCATGAAGTTGGGGTGATAATCTTATTGTTCTACCGGTGAGCCGAGATGAGAAATAATCATAATAATCAAATTATCTAATAAACCTCAGCGTTGTATCGTGCAAAACCGTGTTCATTCTGATGGCTGATGATCTCCCGGAAAGTTGTTTCTATCGTTGGTGCTAAGAAATACCAACCCAGAAAGCATAAAGTGTTCGAGATGGCAAAATGTGAGAGTCTCGAGTCCACGACAAGTTCGACTTACCAATCTTAACATGGTTAGACTACCTATTTATTACCTATGTTACATTTCACATGATGCCGTGTTTAACCCCCAACACCGCCTGGTCATTAGCCCCCCGGCGTACATGTACAGCTCCCTGGACTTGATGATACAAACACAACAAGGACCGCGGCATAAGCTGGTGTTGCTGCGAATACCTCGGCCCGTCGTGCGTTTGTAAGGATCCCAACACCAACGGCAAATAGAACCGTGAAGGTGGCGATAAGTGCTAGTTGTGTTGTTTCCTCTTTTGTAATGCAGAACACGAACACGCTGTTGCACCCCCCGGGAATGGCGTCCTTCCCGATCGGGTATGGCGCTCCGTCAGATTCGCGTCCTCGCACGGCCCCGCCGCGCCCGCCGCATAAATAGAGCCCCTCCTCTCCGACGTCCCTGTCTTGTACCCTCGACTTTCTCTCTCCCTCAATCGCCTTCGCTCGGTCCCTGCCTCCTCATTTCCTTCCCTTTCCTCCCTGCCCATTCATCCTGCAGCCCGCTGGCTAATGTCGCCCGCGCCCCGATGCCCGTTTCGCCGGGCTGGATGCCTTGTCCTTGCCCTCTTTGGCGTCCCCTAGCCGCACGCCGTCGCCTCGCGCGGCGATTATGCTTTGGGTTTGCACTTCATTCTCCCGAGCCCTACTCTCTTTACCGCTCTCCAATCGAGATATTCTCAGCCTTTTGCTTGCAACTTCTGACTCGACTCCACGCTTGACTCCGGCTCGACCTCGACCTTCCTCTACGTTTGGAGCCACTCAACACCGGCTTGGTTTTCCTCCTCACCTCGTCCATGCCCCTTCGTGTTGCCTGCCAGGGTGCCTCCTTTCGTCCGTAGGATCGGAATCCATGCTTGTCTGGTAGGCCCCCCGTTCCCCTATGCAATTTGCAAGACCTGTGCATCTTAGACCAGTCACAAAAATGCCGCAGGTGTCGATTGCGTTGAACGCTGAGACATCAGGAGGCCTCCTCTCGCTTGGCGCATCTAGGCGTCTCGGTCTGCAGATCGGAGGGCCTCCTTGGTCACAATCGGACCGAATGCCAGCGCGGCTGCGGCGAGGCATGCAGGCGGCCAGTTACGAAAGCGGCAGATTGACCTTCTGACCCGACTGCGATCTATTTCCGGGTCACACACCGCCGGATCCGGGCTGGAGCGGGCAGGGGTCGCAAGGCCTTGCCGGCTGATGCGGCCCCCAAAGAGATGAGGTGGCCTTGCTGCCTTCGCTTTAGCGATGGAGAGGCAGATCCGGCCCGAGGAGGAACTGGTTGGTGGGAACGACGAGATTCTGCCTTGCTATGGGCGGTGCCGAAGACGGAACATGGAGGGGGGAGGCGCATGCGGATGGACGGACGCGGGAAGGGATCGAACACCCGCAAACACTGCTTCGGCTAAGCCGCTCTGGGCGACCTCATGGACCATGCGACCTCAGTCAAGGGTTGTGATTCGTGGCGATACGATATCCTACGGCAGCTCCCCTTTCCCGGGCCTCTCCTTTCTGTCTCGGCAATTGCATAATTGGCAGAGTTACGAGGGACCGGTGAATCAATGTCTCGTCCTCTCTGCCACCCGCGACCCCCGCACCCCCCGGGAACCGCATACGACGAGGCGTTTCACGACTGAGCACGGCACGGCTGAGCACGTTTCTTGCGAACCCGCTGGGATGGTGGAGCGGAGGGGAGAGTGGAGGGCCGGGTCCAGGCTCCATGCTGATTCTGAAGTCGAGTCCGCCTTTCTCCGCGCATGCAAATATATTTCTCTCGTTCCCCGACGCCTCAGCAGTGCGAAGATGGCCAGCTTGCACGCCAAATGCTTCTGAGAACCGTTCTTCTTATAACCTTTGACATCTTCTCTCCACTTCAACAGCGCGGTATCTCACTGGGAGCGCGATGGCAGCAGTCTTCCTCGATCACTAGATCTTTTACGTCCCTCCTGTGGCAGCGGGTCCCGAGCCTGAAAGCCATGGCCTTTGGGTTCGAGATGGGGACCCCTCTGCAGCGATCTTTGGGTCTCCTTTGCACCCACCGCTGCCGCAGGATGCGCACGATCCTCATTGCCGTAGTGCTGGAAAGTCACAGGCGGATGCTATCCTGATCTCAAGCGATGACGAGTTTGATGATCTTGGTGGCCGATCCGACACATCTCTTAAGTCGCTCGACGGGCTTCTACCAGATGCACGCAACAAGGTTAAATCCGGCCGTGTTACTGGTACAGGTATGTGCCTGGATCTCGCATTTCTCGGCAGGCCAGGATGTTGACGCGTCTGAGCAGGCAAAGGTGTCGACGCTGCTTCCGTCGATAGCGACGCGCCGGAGCTCTCGGTTACCAGCATGGCTGGCCTAGAATCGCCTGCCTCGCCTATAGCTCTGCACGCTAAGCAGGACCGACCAGTTCCGGCATCCCCGGCATCCCCGGCATCCCGCCGTACGCTCGTGTGCGCGGGGTTGTCTTGTCGTCAGGGTGACGGATGTGCCAGGCACCCGAACCTGTCTGCATCTTACCGTCGGCTTCGAAATGCCAAGTCGTCCAAGGCCAAGGCGGACAACGAGGGTAGCGAGGGTGACGAGCCCGAGCCGGTCGATGCTGGACTGCCCCTGCAGCCGCCCTACAGCCAAGACCGGATCGACTTTCGGCGCGATGTTGGTGGACAATGCAATACCAATCTCGAAGCGGACCACCGCCTTACCTGTCCTCCGGTTCTAGATGACAGAGGAAAGCAGAATGGGATGTGTCCTGCCGTGCCGCCGCAGGTGGTGGAGAGCCGGGCACGCACACCCACACTGCCGGATTGGCCAGAGCACCGGCGAGCTCGAACCGGCAGATGCCGAGGGACGCCTTCAGCCCCAGAGTCCATGCAGCGTCGCCTCTAGTCGTGTGGCTTGATACACAACAGAGGTCCGACAGCTGCCGCCTCTCTCAACATCATGATCGCCGCGGCGACAGCGCTCATACAAGCGAACCAGAACGCTACCATCCTCTCGTTCCGGACGACGGAGGAGAGCAGGATGAAGAGAGTTTCTGTCGTGCCGCTGCAAGCGCAGGAGAGTTGGGCAGGCATGCCAAGTTTTGTCGGGCGATGAGAGCAACAACAAACGTGAGCTGGGCCAATACCGAGCCGGTCCATGCAGTCGTCCGCCAGCCAGGAGCATGGTTAACCTTCAGCATAACATCAAGTCGTCGTCAACGTCGACGTCGTTGCGAATACTGACGACGAGGAGGAACTGCTCCCCTATTGTAAGGAAGTGACCGCCCAAGCAAAGCAAGGAATAAGGATGGTTCGTCCCGGTCGCGCCACTGAAGGGAAGCTGCCTGCAAGGGTAAACACTTGGTTCCTACAACCTGCCGAACAGCACTCAAGCGGCAGAACACGTCTGCGTTGCACCAGCTCCCAATCACTACAGGCTCAACAACCACCAACCCAAGGCCCAAAGCGCCGCCAAAGCCAGCGTAGCATTTCCAAACCGCAATCTTCGGGAGGGCCCGCTTTAGAAGAGAAGACAGACGAGGCTGCTCTTGCAAGCTTTGAGGAATGGCCACTCGAAGCCGTCCTCAAGCGCGTTTTGGTGGATGGGGCAGCGACTTTTCAGGTAGAGTTCACGTGGAACCCTTGTGCAAATCATGGACGAAATGACCACCCATCCGAAACCCAGCGGCGCAAGTCACCGGCAGGGAGGACTTCCTCGACGGCGCGTGCTCTCCCTTCAAGAGTTGCTTCGATGACTGAGGAGGTTCAAGGCGAAGAGTATTTTAAGGTCGAGGATATTCAAGACCGGCGACGGGGAGAAGACGGGTGGGAGTATCTGGTCAAGTGGGCAGGGTATAGACATAAGCACAATACTTGGGAACCCGCTGCGCATTTCGAGCAATGTCCTGAGATCCTGCAGGAGTTCCACCAGAGGAAGGGATTGCCTACAACCTCTTGAATGTAAGTTTGAGGCTGAATTTAGGGACGGTTGAGGTGATGTGCACCTCAGTATGTCAAATCGCTAGTGGACAGAACAGATATTCATACAGGAGGGCCATTTTGTCAGCGGAGAGGTGCAGGAAGATGATCTGGAGCCTCGATCGTGTAGCGCCCCCACTTAGCCGAGCCGACCCGGCGAAGAGTGCCAACTTGATGACGTCACCCTGCCCCGGCCACCTGCAGACCACCCTCATCGCCATCCAAAATATATCCCTGGCGCCCACAGCCAAAGGCGCAGGCATCCCTCACCACCACCAACAACGAACAGCCTTTCCTCCGTGTGTTTGTTGACGAGATTATCCTCAAAAACCTCTTTCCCAGTTGTGGGGGGAGCCATGGTGGGGGAAATGCTGCACAAAACCATCTGCATTTTTCACAGCTGGAGCCTCTCCCAGGGCCGAAAAAGGAAGAAGATTCAATCGTCCACCTTCACAATGCTCAACCGTAAAGGAAACACCAAGCACAGTCTTAATGTGCGAGATGAAGAGCTCACAGTCGCTGCAGATGGCCCGGCTGACTCGTATGCTTGCCCGCACCATCGGGATCCTGGGGGACAGAGTCGCGAGATGCTGCAGTTTGAGATCCTGCTGCATCCACTCCCCTGGCTGGTCGACAGCGGCGCCTCCGAAAAGCACGCTCGGAAGAATGACGTGCTGGTTGATGTAGTAGGCCACGAGCTTCTTCTCGGCATGCGATGCATTAAATGAGCCCGGCCGCCTCGTCTCATCCCTGTGGTCCTCGGGCAGGGTGTATCCGATCAGTTGGCACAACTCGAGGACGTGGTCTCGCCAGAAGCGGTTGTCGAGGACATGCTCGACGGCAAAGTCAGTGCGCCAACCGCTGGCGGTACACACGACCGGGAATAGCCTGCCACGGTCAAGGCGCGCCCCCGCCTTGGCCCTGTCTGGGACATCGTATGCGATGATCTGCTCGTATTTAGAAACTGATCTGGGTGTCCCAGCCGGTGGTCGTCGTGAAAAAGTGACCACGCTTGGGCTCATTCGACGAGGTCGTCCAACCAGAATGTCGAAGACCCGCAAACCGGGACGGCCCGCCCTTTCCGGGGTACGGAGGCCTGCTGTGGCACCGGCCGAAGTTGGGCTGGCCAAGCCTTGACGTTGTTGAACCCCGCCGAGCAAGGATAACAAACCCACGAAAACCGATGGAGCCACGGATCAACGCGATAGGGTTTGTCGTAGCACTAGGCGAACGAGTGCTGGCGCGCCAAAACCTGCTGCCCACGTTTCCGGCCCCTTGAGCGCGAGCGGAGCCGAGGGGATGCAGCTCAGAAGGCCGGGAACGGCAACCAAGGAGCTGGAAATGGAGCTGGAATGGAGCTGGAAATGGCACACTGCGCCAAGATTACGGAGTACATGGTTCTAAACACGCAGCAGTAGGGCGATCCACTGTGAAGGAACCTGGAGTTGAAGGAGAAACTGAATGTCAAAATACCTTCTGCTTGTTCTGATAGTCAAGGCGCATCAATCAAATCCGAGAAAGGCACCCCGCGGGGGGCCGCCCGCATCCCTGAAGTCCCCAAGATGGCGTCGAACGCGAACATTGAAGACACTCATGACGCGCTGAACTCGCCGCAACCGCGACGCCGACCACTGCGCTCCCCTAAACCGTCCGCCAAAGTCCGCGAAACGTTGATTCCCCTCGAAAACAAGGCAAAACCGACCAAGAATACGTCCAGTGCGGCCACGCGATCCGATGGTGCACCCGCCCTGGATGGAAGGTCCAGCGTTGCGCAGAGGCTGCTGGCTGAGGCCAGCAACACGCGTCAAAACATCGAGGAGCTGAAAATCGTCATCCAACAGCAAACCGACATGCTAGCCAAACTCAGCACCGAACTAGTTTCTGTCAAAACAGAACTGGCCACAGTGAAAGCAGAACTCAGTAACGTCAAGAATTGCGTGGCCGAGGAGCAGAAGCAGGTTGCCGAGGAGTTGAAGCAAGTCTACGTGCAATTGGACGATATCTCGAACAACCTGATTCTCGCTACAACGACCATCTCGACGAGCCCAAACCTGTCGTACGCAAATGTCGCCAGAACCCCACCGGATAGTTCCCCTGCGAACCTAAACTCAATATCGTCTATGGAAACCACTCCGTCAAGTACGACCGATTCGCTGTTCTGCATGATCGACACTTCCAGAGTAGAGAGCGGAGAAGGCGATAAGACTTCGGTGGGGGCAATTAGGACAATCGTTGAGAGAGAAATCCGGGGAAGGGGAGACTGCGTCAATTGGCGATGTCGCGCAGTGACAAAAGATCCAAAGAACCCGAGCCGGGTTAGGATTGCCTGTAGGGACGAGGCCGAACTCAAAATTGTCAAGGAGGTTGCAGAGAAAAAGATGGCAACAGGCACCCGAGTGCTACGGGACGAGCTTTACCCGATCAAGGTCGACAATGTCAACCGCTCGGTGGTTCTGGACGACGAAGGCAACATCCGAACTGGAGCTGCGGAGGCATTCAGTCAAGAAAACGAAACCACAGTGGCGAAGATTGCTTGGCTGAGCAGGAAAGATACAGCGAAAGCGTACGGATCGATGGTGGTTTACGTCACCAAAGGGAGCGATGCAAGGAGATTGTTGAGTGAGGGTTTCTTCCACGCTGGGGGAGAATCCGGATACACACGGGTATTTGAACGCCGGGTGCGTCCGGAGCAGTGTTACAACTGCCAGGAAATCGGACACAAAGCCTTCAACTGCAAGAAAGCCCAGGTGTGCGCAAAATGTGCCAAGCAAGGCCACCACCACAGCGGGTGCAAGGAAACGGTCATGAAGTGCGTTCTCTGCCAGAGGACCCACACGAATGCTTTCAGCCACAACTGCCCGAAGCTTTATCCTACTAGCCAGAAGTAGGATACATTCTCTCGACTTGACAGTTGAGACCACTAACTCTTCTCCCCTTCGACTAACTGACCCCCCAAGCACCCTCGTGGCACTAACCGCAGGACTCGCTTTAGCTGCTGAAGATAGGACGCTAAACACTTGGAGAACATAGCCTTCAAGCGCGCCTGCAATTTGTCAACTAACCACGAGATTTCGACGATAAGTCAGATACGGTTTAGGGAATACTGCATCAGGAATGACAAATTTAAGGGCTGGTACGAGATCAAGGCAGAATCACAGGGAGGGATTATGTAACTAGCATCATGGCCCTTTAGGCTTAGCGCCTCCGGGCGGAATAAATATCCATCCATCCATCCTCGACAATCACGAACCAAGAAATTAAATTTCTGTCAAAAAGTGGCGGAAATGAGGTTTTATGGTCGACATCTATTATGGGTTGACTATTACTACTAGAGCGACGTACCCGCATCTTCGTCAGCAGCTTCAGCAGCCTGCGCTGATTCAGGCATGGCGTCCCATTCCTGAAACCACGGCTCGTGCCTGTGGTCCTGCTCGAGCCGCCGTCTGGTTTTCTCGCCCTGTCGTTCCAGCTTGAGGATGGCCTCCTTCATGTCTTTATCAAGCACGTTCTTGGGTTCGATAAAGTCACTGCGCGCCGATTTCCGAAACAGATGCAGCCCGTCCCAGCTCTGCGCCCTCATGAAGTTGGGTCGAGTCGCTGTGCCGCCAAAGTGGACGCCTTTGAGGTTGACGAGGACGTCCGAGAATTGTTTTCCCTGGCTCTTCTGATCTGTCATGGCGAAGGCCGGCGTACAAAGAGGTCCTGTTCTATGGGTAACCCGCCGAAAACCCGGCTTGCCCCTCCATCTGGTTTCCTTGCCCCGCATTTGGCTCGGGATGGCGACCGTCTTGCTCTTGATCAAGATGGTGCCGTTAGGGAGCCCGGGAATAGCGAGGCCCGCGCTATCGTCCAATTCGAGGAAGACGGCCACCGGCGGTCCAAGGTGGAGAGTCACGTCGCTGGCGAGCGCAATGGTGCTGGCAGCGAGGTCGGGGAAGATGTCGACGGCCTTGAAAGGTGCCCCGTTGACGACCTTCAGCCCAATAAACTGGTTCCGAGTCACCACGACCGACATCCCCTGCGCGTAGAAGAACAGGCCCGGGGTTGGCAGCTGCGAGTCGTCTCCGCGGCGGAGCACGTCGCCCAGCTCTTCGACGCGCAGCCGCTTCCCCGATTCGGTGTCATGCTTGGCTACAAAGATGGAGATGTGTTTGCCGTGGGCACGGGCCCACTGGACGACGGCTGCCATGTTCAGGTCCCACCGGTCTTGGTTCAGGGGCGTGATGGCTCTCAGACCGTCTACGAAGGACGCCTTGCACGACGGTGTATAAAGGCGTTGACTGAGCCGCTGGAAGTCCAGCTCGGTCTGCTCGCCGTTGCGCAGGCGGCCGAGGAAGCCCCGAAGCCTTGGGCAACCATCCGCGCGGACCTGCTCCTGGAGGATGACAACGGTTGTGAACTGGAGGAACAGCCTGTGCGCTGCGAGATGCTCCGCCAAGCTTTCCGGTCTCTGTACGCCATCGGTCCCTGGGCGCCGGCAAGAGGAGGCTGGTCTGCAGGACGGGGTCGAACTGGAAGAAGTCCCCGGAGAACAGGACCATTGGGATCCCGCCAAACGGGCGATAACTCTCTCCCGAGCCAATCAGAAGCAAGAGGTCTACAGCGGGAAAAAAGAGGGCGCGCCTGTACGATTAAACGCTAGTCTAACTAGAGAAACCACCTTTCCTTACTTTCCCAGCATTCGTCAATAACCATCATGAAATGAAAAAAAAAGACAATTACATCGTTGACTCCGCTATGGGGCCTACCTGCAGCCGGCAAGTTCCTCCAGGCTCCTTTGGCGTGCCCGCGCGCAGCGGGCACGGTGGCACGTGCACTACCGGTGCTGCTGCCACGTGCACTCCGACGGCAGGCGCCGTCACACAAGCCGTGAAACCCGAAGTGCGGATATATGTTGCCACGGTTCTGTAGTGTAGCGGTCATCACTCCGGATTCTGATTCCGGCAACCCCGGTTCGAGTCCGGGCAGGACCTCATCTCCTTTCTTTTTTTAAATTTTATCTTCTTTCAAATATAGACAAGCCGGCTGACATTTTTATCTCATTTTTGCATCTTCATCTAATTTTAATGTTTTTGTGAGTACCGTGAAGACCAACGCAAAACCACCGCGGACACAAACGAATGCCCCGGTTTAAACCCGACCTCTCTGGAGAAAGATGCCGAGATTCCGAAGCCGTGGACTCGAACACTGTCAGATTCGATTGGCCGTTTGCCGCCGGCAGCGGCGTCTGCACCGTGTCAACCCACCGTTACACAGCCTGGCCCCGCCACGAGCCCACCGTCCCTCAACCTAACATCCGCACGATCAGACGCCACTGTGTAACCGGTCAAAGGCGCCCCATCTCTCGTTGGACGGACGCATGTGTCAATCTCAGCTCCCTTCCCTCCGAGGCTGTTGAGGACGGGCATGCAGTGCGACCTGTGCGCATCTCCCATCGCCGAGAGTGTCTATTTTTTACCCTTTTAGGTCGCGACCTCGAAAAACAGTGTGACTGGCCCGAACCTTTTGTGAGCTTGGATGATGCGGCAGGTTGCTGTGGTGCATGCTGCCCGGTTTGGCTGCATCTGCCCGTGTCCCTGATCCCAGCGGACCCGGTGATGGTCGTCATCGAATTCGGCCGACGCAGTCAGTCGTCGGGCCATGGTGGTCTATGCGAGTCGCTGAAGAACGCCCTGCGGCTATCGTAAACTCCGGGAAACCGCCAGGAACACTTCCTGTCACCGGATTTCCCTTTTCGGTTGTATGTACACGTCCGCACGTCGGTACGTACATACCTGAAACGCGAAAAGCAGGGATCGGCAGCGTGCCCAGCGGGCTGGACCGCGAACAATGGCGGCCGAGGCCTGGTGGCAGTGGGGATGTTCCGAGTCGTTCCTGGATTCGGAGCCTGTAACCAACGTTGGAAAACAGATGTCCAGGTATTTAGTACGCAGTGTACTTGGGGCTTCGCGGCATTTCGACCCGCATCCCAGGAGTCAGTCACAATCTGCGCCGCGGAGATGGACAACAACGACGTTTTCCGCTTGGCGGTTTATTTTTGCTGAGCTCGTGACGCAAGCTCAGGAGGTCGGACCCCAACCACTCGCTCATTCCGTTTCCCCAAGGATGGGTAAGTGCACTGTGTATAGGTGACGGCCAAGCTTGAGGCTTATCGTACTGAGTACAGAGGAAGCCACATTTGACCTGGAAGTCGAAATCGCGTGTACCTGAGATGACGGTAGCAATGCGCGAGAGGTTGACCGTTTTGGTTGGCGATCGGCGACTTGATCGGATTGTGGAAGGGATCTTCATCCATGCGCGGTGCTCTGCATGGCCGTGGTCTAGACCTCCGGGGTTTTGCAGCCGGGCTTTCTGCTTATGTTGTTTGGCTGCCTCGCTATCCCAAGTTGGCAACCATCCGCACAATCCGTAGTTCGAGGCATCGGGAGGATTTGAAGCTTTGATTCCGAAAGGAAATTGTATGCAGAATTTTGGCCTCGACTGGGAGCCGTGATTGTGAAACAAGGAAAAGCTCCGCAGCCGTCTGCTTGGCGGCGGGGTTCCAGATCGCCAGGGTACTGTGTAGTGGGGAGCACGAGCGGCGGGTCCAGCGATGCCCTGCAGCGGATCACCGGCATTCGGAGAGGGTCTTCGGAGGTCTAGGCCACGGTCTTTTTGTTTTGTTCCTGTGACATCATCTCGCCCAAGAAGAACTGACGGAGAAACGAAACAAATGGTGCTCGACTCGGCAAGTACTTATCGTAGAGGCCTCGGAGTCGTCGTGGCAGGCCTGGGAGGAGAGAGCCCGTGGCGCCCACCGAGCCGGGCCAGATCGCTCCTCAGCCCGGTTTTGTGATTTGTCAAGCGGTTGCAGTTCGGTCTCGGGGCCCGGGGCGTGCGAGTAGCTGGATAAGGTATGCGGTGAGGGAAGAAATTCTGGATTTAACGGCCAATCGTGAGCCACCACATATAATTCTCCGTTGCGCCCGCCATTGATGGGTGATGAGGCGTGTTTCAGGGCATGCGCTGTGCAAGGCAGACATGCCCGTGGTTGCCGATCCGGGCTGGGACTTACGGATCCTCATATGCGATAGCGAGCGCTCGGGAACGCGGCCGGTCGATGTCTGTCTGTAGGGTACCCAGCCTCGCCAGCTGCCCGTCTTTTTAAAAAACCTACCTAATTAACTCGTTATTCGTAATCGTGAGATTGACGATTCGATTTGTGACCGCGCCGGCGGGAACAGAGAAGTTTTGAGCCAATAGCCGGGTGCAATGACTTCGATGGCCGAGACGAGCTGTTTCCGCCAGAAAACAGAAAACCCATGTTTTTCTTGCTGATAGGTTGGGAATCATTCTTGGGGCACACAAGCACGGATGTCTTGCGGAAAGAGGCACGATCGTGGCGTTGGCGCAGGTGGAAGATCAGATTTTGCACCCGAGCCTTGCGTGCTGCTGGTGCGCTGCTTCGATTCAAATTCTGAAAGAGTGGAACCGACCTAATTGACACCGCTGGCTGGCGGCCTCTGCCCGGGCATTTCTGTGCTCTGTGTTACCGTGGCGACTGTCAGCCCACAACAGACTTGACAGCAAATTGAAACATATTATCTCATGCCACGGGCAATGGGATAGGTCTATGAAGTACATTCCGTATCGTCAGCAGGCGGATTTCATCAGCATGACTATCATAACGGTAGCGCGGATGATGGTCGAGCTTTTCTTTTCGAGCCCTTCCCCTGCGCCCCGCCCCCGCAGACCCCACCGTGACGTGCCCATATGGTTGCAATGGGCTGGATTGGGGCCGTTTAACGCTAGTTGGCATCTGCTGATTTCGGCACCACGGGAATGGGTCGCGAAAACGAAAGAGCGTTTGTCAATTTGCTATCGCCCCTCGCGTTTGTCGGGCGGGCTCAGTAGCGCCCACCTGCTCCTGCACCTATCCGTACCGCAGTTCCCGGTGACGTGTCTGCCCGCTGTGGCCCCAAGCTGCCGCCGAGTTACAGGCAAAAGTTTTCCCAGTGGGGTGGGTACTGGCAAGGGTCACGGCCAGGGGCCCACATCCCCCCCTCGAGGTACCGACGTATCGCTCGCAGCCGTCAAAGCAACCAGCCATTCATCTATTTCAAAAGGTATATACATTCGCATCAATAACAGCCTGTTGCCGTATAGGCATTGTATATACACGCTCTCGAAGGAAACCCTCCGGGATTGCTTCCCACGCAGCATAAACTGCCTCGCGTAGTCGGTCGTATGACATCTTCGCTGGGTAGTTGGCCGCGATGTTTTTTGACGGCTGCGAGCGACGCGTCGGTACCTCGAGGGGGGGATGTGGGCCCCTGGCCGTGACCCTTGCCAGTAACCACCCCACTGGGAAAACTTTTGCCTGTAACCTCCGTACTTCGGCTGGCGCGATGTGCATACGATTGGACATCCGGTATGCGGCGGAGGTGAG
>NT_165982.1:2847129-2859423 GCF_000143365.1 Chaetomium globosum CBS 148.51
ATACGCATTTTTTCCGGGGTGTCGCACCCGGCCACCGAGGACGATACACCCAGCAGTATCCTCTTCCCAGGGGTTATAATTTTTTAGTGTGTATTTTTTTTGAAAGAGAAAAGGGGGTGTGACAGCGTCCAATCGCCTCATGAGTTGGCCGTGAAACATGGGGACCGAATCGGTCATCATTGGTTGTAGACAAAGGGGTCAAGTCAAGTTGATAAGTTGATACTTGCCGAATGAACGAAAGAACGAAAGCCAGGGCAAGAGTGCAAGGTAGTTTAACGACTTAAATTTGTCCTGGAATACCCCTACAGAGATAGTCTGTTGACTATGTAAGAACTTGAGGCATCGACTGGTACCGACGCAACCTCAAAACTGGCATCGCCATACTACAAACACCCCTGGGGTATGAGAATCTGTCCACACAGGTAGGGGCTTGCCCGTACATGAATGTGCCCGTACATGAATGTGCCTGTACACGAATGTGCCCGTACATGAATGTGCCTGTACACGAATGTGCCTGTACACGAATGTGCCCGTACATGAATGTGCCTGTACACGAATGTGCCCGTACATGAATGTGCCTGTACATGAATGGTACAACTGACCCCAGCAGCCCGGCCAACACAATCCCTGTTACCCGATTTCTCTTCCCCCACATCGCCGTGAGTGCTCAGGATGAACATTGAGAAGGACATACCTACATGTATAGTACTACCTTTTTTACCCCTGTAGATACCACCGCTCCCTTTGATTCCGAAGGTAGGTGAGGGTGCCTTGCTTGTTCGGCTTGCCAAGGGATTTAGGGCCGTGGTGACCGCGAACCACTTGAGGGCTTGCCTCCTGTAGGCACTTCTGGCTCAGGCTTCCGTCCTCCTCAATGTTTTATTTTAAAGATGGCTCTATCCCCCGCGGAAAGATATCACCCATTCGACGTTCTTCACCTTCTTTTCCATATCCAACCTAATATACTAGCCTTGTGTACACGATTACCGCTTCGCATTCTCATCTCAAATTTTCGCCAATCCTTTGTTCTCGCACGGGTTCAGACGCCGAATCGAAGAACACAGTTTGCCTTCTCTGGCCTTGCGTTTGCTGCATCTTGTTCAAAGGGAGAACTGATACCATGGCGCCGCCTCTGGGCAGTGCCTCAAGGTCAGTCATCTTCCCTGACATTGTCCTCTCCTTTCCTTTTATTTCCCCTCATTTTTACGTCTCTGGCCGCTATTGTTTGCGGGTTGGCGCCGAGGGAAAGTTGGAGGCGAGGAGCATACGACACGACGGGAGTGACCAGGCCAACCCTAACCCTATCCTAGCAGCTCCGGAGCCGGTGTCTTCACCCCCTCGTCTTCCTCCAACAGTCACGCATCGGCCGCTGGCTCAAACAACAGTAACGCATCATCGGGCCAATCCCGTAAGCCTTCATACCTGATGGCATCATACGTAGCCCAGCCTGCAACCGAAGATGGCTCGCCGTACGGACGGCTTGTTGGTCAGCCACGAGGCGAAGCCGACCGCGTCGAGTTCTACACGGCCCGTGCTCAACAAACCGTGGACAAGCTTGGCCGGCGGATCTCGAAAGCCCGATAGTGACGGCCGCAACCTTTTCACGACACTTTTTGACGAATGAAAATCACGGCGTCCATACGATGGGATGCTGTTTCGGAAGCGGCATGATAAAAAATGTGGACTGAGCATCATTTTTGGGTAATTATTTGCAACATCAAGGACTTTTAGGGCGACATATTCCCGGCGGGGAGTTAGTTTGGTTCCTGACACAAGCGGGTCGCGGGCGGATCGCAAGGGCTACCGCATGCACGGGTCGTCGGCTTTCGAGCACCGTGTGGGAGGAGAGGGTCTTTTTGGAGGTCTGGTTTTGGTTGGCCAGGTGCACGCATCGATCGGTCTGCGAGAAGAGAAGGGCTCACAGAACTTGAAGGTCACTGTAATATGATGGCAGGGAAGCGACAAAAAAATCTTTGCATTCACGTACATACTTGAATCGAAATCGGAGTTGGAGCAGATGGTTGGTGTTCGAGTTGCTTCGTGATCCAATGTAAGGTGACAAAGATCGACGGCAAGGTTGGTGTCTCGCATGTCAGGGTGCCAGGGTGGAGGATACCCTTGCCAATACAGAATCCCAAGATCCCCGCCCACTCCTCCCCGCCACCCAGCCCTAGCAGCCCGCCAGCCCACCACCCAAGGCACCAGGGCACCAACAAGCGAGCCTGACACTGCCAGACGAATGTATGTACAAGACAAGCCTCAACAGATTCGCCACTCCTCCAAAGGAATGTTAATTTCCGCCTTGCGATGGTTGCACCTGTTCTGAGACGCTACTAATGCAAGGCAAACAAATCCCGGGGCCACGCAATCCTTTCCACCCGAGTACTTAGCTGACCGCCGCTTGTCAATGTCTCAGGTGCCGGACGAGACTCAACATCCCCGAAGCACGCCGAGGGCTGCGCACTTCGCTGATCCAGTCTGACGGAGGGGACGACCAAACTTACGCGGGATCCTTTGCGGCGTTTCATGCACCGTTTGCAGACTATTCTGTCAGGAGTTGACGTCATTTTCTGGCGCGGGCGTCGACCGTCGACCGTTTCGGGACGGTGTTGATCTGATTCAGAGAACGGACACGTGCGGAGGGCGGTTCCGCCAATGGGATGTGCGAAGTCCTTCGTACCTTCGTCCCTGCTGGACTCACGAACGAAGCATCCCACACCGCTCGCCCCCCACATCATTATA
This sequence comes from Chaetomium globosum CBS 148.51, assembly GCF_000143365.1. Lineage (NCBI taxonomy): Eukaryota > Fungi > Ascomycota > Sordariomycetes > Sordariales > Chaetomiaceae > Chaetomium > Chaetomium globosum. The sequence goes on from NT_165982.1 coordinate 2,849,872, forward strand.
CGGAAGTAGGCTAAAGAAGTCTCGGGAATCACCAAAAGCCGGCCATGTCAAATTTCCGCGACTCTCCACTGCACTGGCAAGACTGGGTCATGCACACTAACGCCGCCAGAGCCCGGGTGTGCATCGGCGCAACTAACCGAAAAGGCGAAACGCCGAAGCTCCGGGTGGCGATGCACACCTGACGGCGCCCATGAACACCGCGGGGCTGAGAGCAGATACATAGTTATTTTGTTTGGATTGAGGACCCTGGTCGTCAACCACGGGCTCGAAAGATTGCGGCTCAAGGGGCTGTCATGCGACTCGTCAGCACACCCGCTTCTCACCGAAAGTCACCTGATATGCACGTGACAGAAACGTTGATTGGTCAGGCTTCGGGCCTTTTAAGTTAGGCTCAGCTTGCCCGGGTCCCTGTAGGTGGAACCTGGAACCCCGCGGTCCCGTGTGTGGCAAATACTCGGGGTGTCTCCGACGGAGACTCTCCGTCACATTCATGACTCACAAGGCTGTCAGCTCGCTACTGTCGACCAACTCATCAATTGCTAAGCAGCCAGCTCCGGTTAGGTATGACTAACCATTTAAGGTTACCGGCTTACACCAGTCGAGGTACCATGCTTTCTAATATCCCTTTAGGGAAATGCGGCTGCAACTGCGCGTCACACTCACGATGGCCCGAAAGGCCGCATCATGCAGGGTGCTCCCAACCACAGGCTTTGAAAGGGACGTTACAGAATGGGGTTGCCCATTCGTCGTGGCAGGATGAATTCCAAATAAATATGAGGTACAGACATACGTATGTCTTTGCATTCGTTTTCGCTCCAAATCCTTGCCAGCCACCCAACGGTGTGTCGACAGTCGACCTATATTTTCGCCACGCAAAGAACGCGGCAGAACATTCACATCGACACGGGGGCCGATTCGGAACCCCCGACTGATGGCGCGTCAGCCTGGCCCTTCATGCTCCTCGACTTCCTGTAAACAGTTGGGCTCCAGAAGCACGGTACAGGAAGAAACAGGGGAGCAACCACCAGCATAGGAACCGGGTCGCTTCTAATTCCTTCGGTATGGGCATGTCTAACAACATCTAACCCCTGTACCCAGCATCTCCAACTCCCTTCACACCAACGCGTTCTTATAAAACAAGTTCGACCTCCGATCGCCCGCCTTGCCCGACGCAAACCCCAAAAACAACCGCACCTCGCCCGCCGCCGTCTGGTAGATCGCCATGCCCTCCGGCTCGCGGAACGAGAGCGTCGACCCGGCACGAGTAATCACCGGTCCCTGAACAACTTTCCCCGTATTCATATCCACGCTCGCCACCTGCGAGTTGAGCTCCTTGCTAACATCGTACGAGTCCCCCCACAGCAGGTACAGATACTGCCCATATGCCGTGTACCCCTGGAAGTTCTTCCCCTTGGTCTTAGGCAACGGCTGCTTAAAGTCCACCAGCGGCGCCGAGAAATCGCCCTTGGTCGCCTTAGCCAGGTCAAACACCGCGATGCGCTTGCCGCCCGAGGTGTGGTAGCGCACCACCAGCCGGTTGTTGACCGTGTCCACCGCGCAGGTGTGCTCCGTCCCAGCCTTCACGGGCGTGAACTTCTTCAGGCTGCTGGAGGACTTGGTGAGGGTGGCGCCGCTGACGAACTTGAAGCGGGCCAGGCGCGCGCCGTACCCGTTGCTGTTGGCGTCGACCTCGGTCCAGAGGTAGGTGGCCGACCCGTCACCCTGCGCGCCGAACGACACGCCGTGCCCGAAGCCCTTGAGGTGCATCTGGCCGAGTTTCTTCCCGCTGAAGTCGAGCTGCGTGATGCAGAGGTCGCCCGAGGCGGCGCTGGCGCCGTTGAGGCGCTGCGAGACGAACAGCCGCCGGTTCTTGTTGTCGAAGGCGAAGCCTTGCTGGACCGTGTCGTCGTGCAGCGGCTTGCTGCGGAAGAGGTCGTACGACGGCTTGGTAAGGTCGAAGCGCTTGGAGGAGGGCACCGCGGCAGAGACGACGGAGGCTGCCGCCGCCAGGAGCGTGGCGAAACTGAGGAGACGCATTGTGAGTGGCGAGTGCCTGTTGCGGGACTGGTAAAGACAGACTGGGGAAAGAGAGTGGTGGTGATCTAGTGTTGTTCGAGTTGGTGGAGATTCGAGGTTGATGTATAGACCTGGGAAATTGGACCCGTACAATTTTAGAATCGGCTTATACCGGATGCGGGACCGGCGCCCTGTGGACGGTGTAAGCCTCCCTCATTGTTACGCCGGGCCGGCCCAACATCCCAGGGGTCTGCAGCCCGTTTTGGTAGTTGATTTACCTTGCTTGGCTTCGCTTGGCTTTTTTGAGTGGGGATCGAACCTCCATGCCGAGGTCCGCTTAATCGACTTCGTAAGAGGAAATAGCTTCATGGAATGGTGTTGTTGATTTCCAGATGAGGCAATTGGTGGCATGCCCAGGGGAAAGCGGCGAGGTTGCGGTTGGCGAGATGACCAGTGTTATTTCAATGACAAACGGTTTGTCAGCCCAACACCATGATTTCAGTCTCGCCCAGCTCGCCCAGGCTAGGTGGGAAGAGCTTAGTACATACCAAGCTGGCTGGCACCGGTTCGTTGGCTTGGTCGAGATTCCTAGTAAGATAATCACCATTGCCTTGGCGCTGGCTGGTACTTGGCGTTCGTTACTCCTTGCTCTTTTTCTTTTCCTCTTCCTTCGCGGTAGTATCCGAATAAAGCTTTTGCTTGTTCCGTCGAAGGGCGCCGCACCATTTAGTCTCGTTGTCTTCCGGTCCGTCGGTCGAAGCCTTTAGGACAGACCCAGGGGTAGCTGTTGTACTAGTGCCCTACCACCAATCTGAACTATTCTGCCGCGGACGTAAGAGAGAAACTTACCTAGGTGGAAGGTGGAAGCTGTGCCGGGTCTTTAACTGCAGAAGACGGGCTCCTCAGAGCCGTCAAAGAGTATCCATTGCCCAGAACTATGTCACTGCAAGGTCGGAGGTGGAGTGTTATAAGTACGTCGATACCGAGAACGCTAGCTTAGTAGGTACCATGGGAAGAGAATGAACCAACCATACTGAGAGGGTTTCCACGCCGTCATCACACCGCATTATGATATATACCAAGTCTAGGATGGCCATGCCGCGTGTGCCGGCAATCTCCAACGCGTCGGGTTAGTTGCTCGGCCATCACCAGGAGCACGAATCTATCTATACTCCTCATGCGTGGCAAAGGATGCCAAAACATACTATAGATGACGACTATTCTACGCAACTAGGGAAGGGAGGTAGGACTGGCCCCGTGGACCTCCTACTGAAAATGCAGCTGTCGTGGGAACACCGGGCTCACCGGCACAGACCCCTCTGACGATCGGTAATCACATGTCCCCGGCTTCCTCGCCATGTCATCCAGGTGACCACTGAGGAATCCGTCGCTGATACGAATGACGGTCTAATTCCATAGCGTTCATAACCCCCTGAAGCATACCACCTACCTTCACTTAATATACCCACAAATCAGGTGGCAGACCGTGCTCCCTTCATAGACAAATAAAGTTACTGTATCAACCCCCGCCCAGAACCTCCGAGGAGATGCACGCGGAGACAAGCTCGAGCCAACAGGCCTCAATCTTATAGCAGGGGGGACACTGCCGGGGTAGTAGCCAATAACCGGCAGGAGGGATTGAATGAGGGGATCCAGAATACCAGCAACCGGGTGTATACACGAGCGCCAATCCCGATGGATCTCGGACGTTGGCGGGAGCGTGCCGTAACATCATGGCCCCCGCGCTAAGTTGGTTGTGTTACACAGCATTCCGGGAATTCTATGTCGGACTGACCGCGTAAATGGGTCATGGGTTGGCTTATGTTGTGTCTACCCATATGTTCACGGATAATGAGCGGGCAAGATGGCATAAAAGTGGCCGGTCTACTCAAGTCACCGTAATAACTACGCCTTACCCCTTCAACTCCCCCAACCCCCATCACAGCCAACACTGCCATAGGTAGCCGATACAGGCAGCCATCACAACACAACATCACCAACCACCACCAACCACCACCACCACCACAATGCACCTCCTCGACCCCCTCACCCTCCTCCTCACCCTCCCCCCCCCAACCCACGCCCTAAAGATCGCCTGCGTCCAACAATGGATCGAACACACCCCCCTCCCCCACGCCGCCAGCACCTTCTACACCCCGCAAAACCCCTCCGACCCCCCCATCACCATCGTCACCGGCGGCGTCGCCAACCTCGCCACCGACCGCAGCATCGACCTCGCGGCCAACGCCGAAACCCAAGGACTCAAAAACTACAACCAACACCGCAACCACCGCCTGATCGGCATCCTCGTCGAAGTCACCTACCGGCTGGTCGCGCGCCGCGCCTCGGGCATCACCACGCTGACCGACCTGCGCGGCAAGCGCATCGGCACGATCCCCGGGACGTCGGCCGAGGTGTTTGTGCGGCAGCTGATGGGCAGCGCGGGGTTGCAGGCCGGGAGGGATTACACCACCGTGGCGGGCGGGCTGTCGACGTGTATGCGGGCGCCGTGCGGGCGGGGCAGTTTCCCGGCGGAGTTGGTGGCGGGGCGGATTGATGCGTTTGGGGTGTGGGAGACGGCGGTGGAGTTGGGGGTGCAGGCGTTGATGCATGAGGAGGGGGGGCAGGGGGCGGTGACGTTTAAGAATGCGAGTGTGTATAGGGAGGTGTATAGTTTGTATTCGACGGAGGAGAAGTTGAGGAATCCGGTGGTGAGGGGAAGGATTGTGAGGTTTGTGAGGGCGTTGAATCAGAGTTTTGGGGTGTTTAGGGAGGGGGGGCAGGAGGTGGTGGACTATGTGGGGAAGAAGGTGGGTGTGGACGAGCCGGTGTTGAGGAATGTGTGGGAGGATCATGTCTGGGGGCCGGGGAATTTGGGGACAGGTTTGCTGGATTACTTGGAGCAGGAGGACCAGTACCTTGCCAAGGTGGACAACCGGAAGGCGTTGACGAGGGCGGAGCTGGAGAAGTTTGTGGATACGAGTGTGTATGAGGAGGCCATGCGGGGGTAGTCTCTGGTTCTGTTCTTCGTAAGACGAATCTGAGCACGCGAGAGTTCCTTTTTCGTTCGCAATCCTACGCTACTATTGTATGCTAAGGGGGCTTGAACTGGCGAATTGGAAAAAAGAACCCACGGACGGACAACTTATATGTTACCGTATGGCAGTTACTCGCCGTCTGACCGTAGTAGATGGGGTGTTTTCGGCTGCCAACATTGAATACGCTGCAGACGTTATTGGGAGGGGCACTCGCGGAAGTGTCCTACAAATTCCCGGGATAACATTCCTCGAATCATAGACCTGCGTGTTACATTGCATGTGCTGTGGTTGGTAGGGTTGGCTCGAGGTTGGGTACCATATTTCCTGGCATTATTGTAACCCGGCATTGCCCATTGGTGCAGCAAGTGCGGGGATTGCGGCAGAAGACGAGCATCTTGGGAGGAGCCGAAAAAAGAACAAACAGGGGAAGAGCGCAATCCCACATTTCCATAGCCCGACGGTCAAAGGGACACAAGACCGGTTGTGCCCGTCCCGCGCATACGATGACATCCCTTCCCAATTCCTTCGACAGCCGGAATGACCTCCAACCCGCCCAGGAAGGACCACAGCCCCCCCAAAACTCGAACCCGTCCAGACAAGACGAGGCAGACATCACCGGCATCTCTCCCAGCCTCTCTATTGACGAGAGCAAAGGTGTATACTGCAGCTACAAGGGGTACAATCGCTTTGACCCCGTAAACAAGGCTTTCATCAAGTTCGACCCTGCCAGTCCAACCCCTTCCGCCGTCGTTGCTGGAATAGCCCAGGCAGATCTTGTACGCGGTCGAAATCTTCGGCTAAGGCTCAAGTCCGAAGCGTTTGAGAAACGATGGGTTCACTGCCGTAACGGAGACCTGGGGGGATGGCGAGTCGCAGCTGGTCTCTGGGGGAGTCATGTGGCTCACGCTCGGAACGCCAGAGACGGCAGGGTTCCAGACCGGGGTGGTCGACAGCAGCACTGAGCACTCGCCACGAGAGTGCTTACCGGCCTTGACGGAAATGGAGGTGAAGTTCCCGACTGCCTTTTCGGCAGCTCCCGAGGTTGTCCTCTGGATCAGGGGTTTCCAATCGGCCAGTCCCCGGGTGGCGGTGGGGGTTGGGGCTTGCATGTCGCGGCTGGGAGGATTAGTGAGGACGGCTTCTGCCTGTTCATCGCAAAGGAAGATGGTTCCAAGCTCTACCGAGCCATCGTCACCTGGGTCGCTTTCCCAAAAACTATGACGGATGTTTTTCACGGCATTGAGAGGGGTACCAAAGATGATATCCGCCTGTGGGAGACCGAAGATGATCAAAGAAACGGCTTCACGCGCCTCGTCAACCTCCGAGACCAGAGAGAAAAGCAGGGATGTACAGCGTCGGAGTTTAGAGTGTACTTGGGGATCACATCATTCTACTTCAAGGGTGATGCTAATCTCAAATTTCAAGTCGAGGCGGAAAGGCTTGATGTGGAAGACGAGGAGAGTCGGCGGAATAGGTTTCACGTACATGTGGGAACGTGGCACAACAGTCAGATGCTCAGAGCGAGCACCTCTTGGCTGGCGGTTTACCGCCAGTAAAGCCGCAGGGGCTTGTACTACATGCATCAAGCTTGGTACTAGGCTACCTCCTCACTCATAGTGGGACAGCCCGTTCTTGCGTAAGAAGCTTTCCAAGAGATCAGCAGCTTTGTCGTTGTGCATATCCGCGAAGGCAATGTGCGTGGTCCCCTTCCAACCCAGATCCTCTCCCAACTTGATGACCTGGGCGTTGCCGCCATACTTGTTGATCAGCGCCGCCGCCTGCCTCGACTGGTTGAGGAATGAGTAGCTCTCGTCCCGGTGATCTCCCCACAAGAACTGAATAGCTGGTATTCTTGCCAGCTTCTTGAAATCCTCAAGCGGGACCACATACGGGCCGAAGGGGTTCAGCCCGGGCCCCGGCTCGATGCCAGCATTGTCGGGGAAGATGTACCCATAGCCCTCATAGCACACAATACCCTTGATATTCGTCGTGTTGCTCTTGACAGCCGTCATCTGAGCGCGCAGCCCACTGGCCGAGTTCCCCAAGTAAACAATACTCTTTCCGAGCTTGCCGGAATCCGCCGCAATCGCCGCCGCATCCGTCTCGAGATGGACGTTCGCCGCCGTGTCGTACTCGACATACCGCGAGCTGGTAGCCTGCTGCCAGGCGTACTCGTTCTCGGTCGGGAACTGCACGTCGGGCCACCACTCCGGGTAGCGGGGGCCAAAGTTCCACGCGGCAAAGTTGCCCTGGTCGCGGTAGTCGGGGGCGTAGTAGGTGGCGTTGCAGGCCCAGTTGGCGCGGCCGACACGGGGTCCGTCCCACAGGAAGACGGGGTAGTCGCGGCGCAGGAACTTGTCCTTGAAGCCCTCGCCGCCGTCCCAGCGGTTCTGGAAGCTCTGCGTGCTGGAGCTGTGCCACATGACGATGCTCGTCTTGCGCGGCCGCCACGGCGTGAAGTACTCCATGTAGCCGTGGTCGCACGAGAGCGTCATGTTGGGGTTCAGCGGGTTCGGGATGATCTTGCCGCCGATGGTGAAGCCGCCGGACTGCCGGAGCATGATGGGCTTGTCTGGTCCCCGGTGTCCGGCATCTTCGGTATTGGCCTGGCTTGTTAGGGTTGCAAGGACGAGTCCTACCAGGTGGCGCGAATTGATATTTCCCAACATGGTCTCGGACTCTGTCGTGTGGCAAGCGTTTTGGCGTCAATTGGTATGGGGATACAGCGAATGATCAGAACGACTGCCGGGACGACTTGGCACCACAATCTTCGCAGCCAGTCCGGAAGGGACTTTATATCAACTGCCAGTCATGCTCGTCCCGTTTTATGTAACGCCAGCCACCGTGGTCCGGTGAGACCAGACATTTGCCGGCCCGCCTAAAGCATGGGATAGGTGAAGCCGAGAGTTGGCGGGCGGGATGTGAGGTACGCGGGGAACTTGTTAAATTTAGTGGCTTACTCTTGTGTCACGGCATATGCAGGCAATCTCTTAAGGAAAGGGGAAGTGGTAGTACCGTAGTTGTTCAAATGCGGGGAATGCTAACGTACTGGCATTATTGGTTCCTAGTCTAGCACTATGAATGAAGTATTAGGTTGTTGATATGAATAATCTCCGCTTAAGTCGGGTACCTGACTCGCAGCCGGGATGACAACCCCTCTCCCGCTTGACTTCGCATCCCAATTTTGTGCTACAGGATCCGCTGCCCCCCCGTGCCCCTGTTGGTGGTGAATGTAGAATACCATGTTGGAGCTGTGGGCGGATAATAGACCTGCGCCATCGAGCAATGTTTGGTAAGGCGGGTAAATGGGCGAGGGTGTCACCATGCGTGAGATCGCGTCTAGCAGCAAGAGCGCGGATTTAAACGTAAATCTATTCATAGCGTTCCCCAGGGGATCACCGTCGTGTCAACATGTTTGTTGTTGGCCGAGAAAAAGAACCTACCGGTAGGCAATTGTTTGATATTGAGCTGGCAGACACTGTGGACTAAGATTCGAGAGATAGTGTATGTAGATCCGGGGATGGTCAACCATGCCCAAGACAGCCGAGTCGAAGGGGCTAATCCATCAGCAGATGATACCAACCATGGGGACAATGCCTCCGACTGGTATCCCCACTTGAAACTAAGCACTCAGGAAACTCGTCAGTAACTTGTTTGGTGAATCGAAGATCACCCTGTAACCCGATGGATGATCTTGTCCTCTTTCATTTTGAGAGCCGAGGTAGCTACATAGAGTATGGATATAAACCCCAGTTCTGCTGTATCCTGCATCTCAGATCACCGCCTACTTCTCGACAGATTGGAGTCTGGGCTTCCTTCAGCCAGCCTCATCTACTTAGTCTGTCAATCAGAGGGGCCCAGTCCGTAGCCGCCCAGCACCCAAAGCAGACCATCATCCCACCGCGAGTAGGATACTTGCCTCTGTACCTCCCGACTTCCTCTCGTCGGTTTTGCCGGTCACGGTACCGCCGCAGGGACATTGAAAGCGGGCTTCGAACCACAAGGCATCACCACACGCGAAAATGGATTTATCGTACAGGTGGTGGAGGGAATCAAGAAGGCTCCCATGGCGGTGCTTGACCCGATGCACAAACAAATACTCACCCGTTCGACGGGTTGATCCACCGAAGTCTCGACCACGCCGTGTTTCTCGGTTCGTCGTCGTTTCTCTCGCCCGGAGGCTCACTGGTACTAACCCTGTCCACTAGCGACTTCCATCCGCCCCGTTGACTGCCCGCACCATTCCTACCCCCGGTCTTATGCGGTGGGCGACTGAAACCGCGTTCGTCAACAAAAAGAAACCCACCTCGCACCCAAAAAAAAAAAAAAAAAGGGCGTTGCGGTTCGATTACATCAAAGGACGACGCCGCTCGTGGATATCGTGGTATCGGGGTGGCAACAAGTACCGGGTTCGAGCTAGAGTAGGTGCAGTACATCGGCGACCGGCTGCTAGACATGCTGCACATCCGACGGCTTCCGGGCCCGCAAGCAAGGGGCT
>NT_165982.1:2859575-2875092 GCF_000143365.1 Chaetomium globosum CBS 148.51
CGGTGGGAGGGGGTGATTAAATCACCCCTGTCATAAATCCTTTCCATATCTTTTCCGCGGGGTTTTGGGAGTCCCCCCCCCCCCCCCCCCCCTTTCTCCTCCCTTCCTAGCTCGCCAATCCAGCCAACTCCCCCTCTCCCCTCCATACCACCAACACCACCATCCACCAAACCAGCCCCACCCCCAACACCAAATCAAGACCCGCGCACCCCCCCAACCCCCCGCGACGGACTACACCCGGGGCGCATCGCGGGCTTCTACGTGCCCGATTTCATCCTGGAACCTAAGGCAGCTAGTTCGAGGGCGGCAAGCGGCTGATCCCTGTCCTAATCCGGTCGGCTGAGACTCGAAGAGCTACGACGAGCAGCTCGGGGCTGGCGACGCTCTCTGGCGCCCGGGCTGCGGGGCGGGGCGAGGAGACGGTGATGCGGTACTCTCGGGTTCGCTGTGGTCGGTCGTTGGGGGAGGAGGTGCGGCGTGAGGTGTCGGGTGCACTGCTGTGTTTGTTGGTTTCAATGAGGCGGCGTCCAGAGGGAGGTGATGGGGAAATGATGTATCTTGTGTGTTCGAGGCCCATAATAAGTACGGTATCTAACATGACCCCGTCCCGGTTTAATAACAAAGCAAACCCCGGAATCCGACATCTACTCCTTTCACACCATTATCATATTTCACCAGTGGTTGTGCAGCCTCGACATTATATCTGACAATCCCGAAGGAACAGAAGATGGCGCCGAGCCTTGTCCCCAAAACCCCCACTGCCTCGCACCCATCGGTTCCCGAGATTTCATCACCCTTGATAATGGGAGCCTATGGCTACAAAAATGTGCGATTTTCGCCACTGACCCGCAATCACCGCTTTTAATAGACTCCCATCCATGGCAAACAACGCACCGGCGGCAAAATCGTCCAACTTGGCGCGTTTCCTTGCGCAGAACAAGCATGACGACGGTACACTGTACGGCCGAATGTGTGACCATACCGCATACAACCCTCTCCCGGACGACTATGTTTCGACTTACGAGGCTAGAGCTGCCGTCGCCATCGCAGCTTGTGATGCAGCTTTGCACTGTGCCTTGATTAAAAACCCGTCCCAATTGCATTCCGAAGAAACAACCAATCACCATGGCTAGTCCCTGAGCTTTCACAGTGCGAAGTTCCCTGCTGCAAAGGCGGACTCGGCAGACTCGAGCTGTGCCACCCCGTGCACTGTCCTGCTCGCTTCGTTGGCCAATCAATGCCCAAGCTCTGCAGGCCCACTTCTCTCATTGCCTGCCCCGTCACCAATCAGAGGCACAAGGGTATCTATCGTACCCGTTGACCGCGACCCCGCACAGTGTGGGGATTCAATTCAGACGCACTCTGAGCTGGAACTGCCTGAGGCGCAAGCTTGAGATGATCAGCGGGGATTGGCCAACGGAAATCGCAGTTTACGAGGTTGTGGAGGGTTCTTCGTTTCTCTTTTTGTCTGCGGGGCTCTCTCATGTCGAATGGATTTTTTCGCTTCGGATGGAACAGACGAAACGGCAGGCTCCGTATCCAAGGGGCCAGGCGTTGGAGGAGTCTGGGGTTATCTTTTATTCCCTAAACCAAACAGTAAAAAAAATAAAAATAAAAATAAAACTAGTAAAGAAAAAAAAAATGAGGGGCTTGTCTCTTCGACCAAACCATCCGTCCCTCTGCTCTGATAAATACAAGCGTGAGAGCAAGATCGGCTGCTGATTACTGCAGCTTGCCCAGCGGGGCCTCGTGTGTCTTCATGCATCCATGCCACGAACGGTGCACCGCAGCAATACTTCGGCCCTTTCCGGGCTAAAATAATTGGGCGGAGTTTTGACGGCGACGGTGGTTGCAGAGTCACAATAGGTAGTTGTCGAACTCTCTCGATTCGCTGGGGAATTTGACCCCTCTTACAGTGCGAAGAAGGCCAGGACACGCCTTTGTTTCGCAACCCCTCAGACTTGGCAAGCCCCACGCAGCAATGGCTGCCACGACACTGATCAGTGTTCGGTGTCAGCTTCAGGCATCAACAGCGGGTCTTCTCACGCTTGTAATTATCGCAGCGGAGGGGTGGGTACCTAGCTTGGTCGAAGAGACCAGCTCCTCGTTTTTATATCTTCTCTTTTTTTAATCTTTTTTGTGGCGTTTGATTTGGTATGGAGAGAAGAGAACCGACAAAAGGTAAAAGTAACCCCCTCCCGCCTTCAATGCCGATAGCCGTTTGAATTCTCAGGTGTTTGTTCCTCGGAACGCATCATGTCATCCCGTGCTAAATTGCCTGCACGCTGTTCTTCCAACCGAAGGAAAAGGGAATCCAAGTGGCCCCCACAATCCTCCTGCGGTTTCCGTTGGCCAAACACGGCCGTGAGGCATCCATCCCAATGGCCGCCCCCACGTTTGGCGGCCAATCGTCCCCACACAGTTCTTTCGCACGGGGCAGAAGATCTCGCCTTGCCGGGTACAGTACCCTCCGCAGCCACGGACGATGACTCAATGGGTACGGGTTGCGCGGGAAAAGCGATGATCATGGTTTGATTCGCTTCAGGATCGGGGCTGTGTCCTGTCGCCGGGCGGAGATTCCTGTTCGGAGCGCCAGTGGGAGCCTGAGTTCACAAGACCGGCAGCACGGCTCTTCTGAGAATTGGGACAAGCGGGCATGCACACCGGTGTAGGAGACTCGGTCAACCTACTTGGGGGTTATGGAAACCACCAGGTATAAGTATATGAGAGAACATGAAGCCTTTCATCCCATCGCCGTCATCTTCGCATTCTATTTCGTTCAACTTGGTTTGTTGTCCCTCCTTACTCTCCAGTGTCTTTTCTCACTTCAACATGGCGAACCCTAACCCCGTGACTCCCATCCCTCGAAAGTAAGGGTGCGGTCACAGAACTACCCGACCATTTTCGCTAACCTCCCATGACCTTCCTCAAATAGAACCCCTTCTACAAAAAACAAGCAACACAGGCTCGCCAGCTTCCACCATCTCCCACCCCTCAAGTTCTACCTCCATCACCCCATCGAGTGCCAACCTCGACCGCTTCCTCCAACAAGCTGAGCACGACGACGGCACGCTGCACGGCCGCGCGTCGAACCGCACATACCGCCCTTTTCCAGACATCCATATCCCGTCTTACGAGGCCAGGGCCGCCGCCGCCATTGCAGCTTGCGATGCGGTGCTGGGCTGTCACTTCTCGGCCCCCTTCCAAATTGAGAAGTGCCAAGAGTCCATGGCCAATCATACCCGGAAACGCTCGATGGCAGATGAGGGTCGGACCGATCCCGTGAGCTCCACCAAGGGCTGGAAAGTGGGGTCACTTGGCAAGGCATCCGACAGGGTTGCGCACAGGGTTCTCTCAGCCAAACCAACCAAGCGAGCTCCAGGGCAAAAAACAACCTAGCTCAAACAACTAGTTAGTTAGTAAAATCAGTAATATCTTGAATCGCCCCCGCGCTGGGTATATCTGAACTCCGGGCAACTCCAAACTATGATCTTTTTTTATTCTATAGTATATCACTCTTTACGTATCTGACCAATCGCACCCGGTCATGTAGTTAGGGCATCTTCTCCAGCCCAGGCCATTCCATGAGCCACAACTTATTAGTGCAAGATATAAAAATGTTGATTCTGCTCTGTTCTCATTGAGCTGTTCATTTCTTCCTTTGTTCCACAACCCGGAGCCTCAATTGTGGGTCGGTTTTTAAAATTCCATAGTACTGCATTGTTTCTCGAATCAAGGGTGGGAAATAAAGGGTTTAATACCCATATAACTAAAAGTCCCTCCGAATTCGTGGCATCCTTCTCCCCTTTTATCATCCTCCATCATCACCATCATTCTTGCAATCTTGCATAGGTAGACCACATGCAAACAGCGCCATGGCCGCCCGCGACTTCCCCAGGTTTATGGATCTGCCGGGGGAGCTACGACTGCAGATCTGGTCGTACTGCCTCCCCGGCCCGCGCGTGGTCGAGATGGATTTCACCCTGTCTTACCACCAGCTCACCGTCCCGGTCGGCTGTCACCGAGAGCTCTGGTCGTCGCATGCGGGCCACTACCCTGTGATGTCGCGCGCCGTGGCCCGGGAGCGCTTCCAATACGCGACCAACGGCACCCAGGGCCCGCACTATTCGCCCATGGACCCGCTCTTGGACGCGCCACCCGTCCGCCTCCGCAAGGGCTTTGACATTCTGCATCTCAATTGGCATTACGGCTACAAGGGGGTCGACGTGTTCTGGCCGCCGAAGCATCTCTGGAAGACTTTCGAGTGGCTGGCTGGTCAAGCCGCCGCCGTGTCCGTCAGTGCCGACTTGTTGCTCCCGTTTGAGCCAAAGCAGGTCTACGCGAATCCCTATATCACGTCTCTTCATGAGCGTAATGTGAAGCGCTTCAAACCAGACCGTCTCCACTACGTAGTTTTGGCTAACGTTGAGATTCATATCACGGCCAGGGAGGCCGCCCAGGCTGCGGTGATTGGTGACCTGGGCGAGGAACCTATCCAGCTGGTTGACCCCAGGGACACGGCGGCAATCACCAAGTTCCGCGATGTCTGGAAACGTCACCAGCCCGAGCCGCCGTTTGCCGAGGAGCGGGACGTGGCCAAGTTCTTCTCCGCCGTCATCGAGGGTGCTGCAGACTACTGCGCACGCGTAGAAAAATGGCGCCAAAACATGGAAAAGACGTGGTTGTTGCACAAGTGCCGCAAGTTCGACCTCCCATTGGAGGATTATAAAGATATTTGGCCACACTGGTGGGAGGGTGGAAATGAGACTTTTCTTCCTCATCCCGGCTTGGTTCGCGACTGGGATGATAAAGCGCTTCAGTTCGCGAGGGAGCACCCGTGGGTCCAGGACAAACTGGCGCTGATGCCGCGCTTTGAGCCGGTCATCATGTTCCGCCACTGCGTCGGCTGGTGTGGTCCGATGGGCTGCGCGAATAGGTCGTTACTTTCACGTTGCAAGACGGGGGTGACAAGACGGAATCATATCAGGGGCGTGCACAGGAACATCGTGATCTGGCGTGCTAAACAGAGAGGCGAAATCGACTGCAGTCTGCCGCCCGTACCCGCGCAATGATCCCGTGTAGTTTACGGCGTCTGGCTCGGCAGGCTTCGGTGTTGGCTTTTGTGACATATAATAGTAGTAGAGTATTCAAGTTTAGTGGATTATTCGATTTTCCCTCACCGTTTGGCGTGTTCTGTTCCAAAAGTTTCGAAGCGCTCCAACTCTCGGTTTGTTGACGCTCATGGAGTGGGATTTGCGGCCAAAATGCCGCCCAGCCGTCAACTATTTGCTTAGTTCGAATTCTCTTCACCATACCAAAATATATAATTCAATTTGTTTCCTTACGAACCTGCGCTTGAGACATTACGATTTACGTCGTAAGACTCGTGCCAAGGAGAAAGCAGTATGGATAGGCCCGCCAGCCAATCCAAGTAGAGTCGCGTTTTGAGCTTCCATTCCGGACCGGTTACCTATTCTGGATGACCCACCTGTGCAGATCCGTTACGATTCTGAGCAATGGGAGCAAAGGAAGTGGAAACAGGGTCGTGGAGCGGCACCTCTGAGCAAAAAAACCGGTACACACAAGCGATATACGTCTATCTTCGTACCATATCCCTCAGTCAAACCAAGCCCGATCTTTCTCAAACAAAGTGCAATACAATCCTTCACTGCCGCTCTCTCTATTTCCGCAATATTATTTATTTGTCTGGATTGGTGCTCTGTGCACAACTGTCCTAAGTGTGGTGCATGTATAAGCGAGGCTTGCAGGCGGATCCACTTAAGCTGGGTTGTGTGTAACCGTGGGTTGTCATGGACGAACACTCCCTCTGCAGCCTCCTTCCAAGAGGCACGAAGACGTGGCAGTCAGGCGACATTGAGAGCACAATCAACCTGGTACTGGCCTCTGCAGAACTAGCAGACCAACTACTCAGATGCACGATTCACCCCTGCGACCATGGCTCAGACCACAGAGCAATCGAGACAGATTTTGACGCCACGGTGGAGGACCGTCCCAGTGAGACGAGGTTCCTCTTCAAGAACGCGCCCTGGACGGAAATTAGGACTAGGGTGGCAGCAAACCTCGAACGCATCCCCTGGGACGGCAATGTCCAGCAGCAGACGGACAGGCTCATGGCAGCGGTAACCGAGGCGGTCTACGCCCTGACACCTAAAGCCAAGCCCTCACCATACGCCAAGCGGTGGTGGACAACAGACCTGACACGGCTTCGCCAGACATACACGTTTTGGAGAAACCTGGCGAGATCTCGACGTAGGATTGGGCAAACAGCACCAGAGCTCGAACAACGAGCCAGGATGGCAGCCAAAGAGTACCACGACGCCATCCGCAGACAGAAGAGTTCGCATTGGAACGACTTCCTGGCCGATGACGCTAACATCTGGCAAGCAACGAAGTACCTGCAAACCGGCAGCGGCACGATGGGCGATAAGATACCCCCGCTCGTCCGACCCGATGGCTCTATCACGGAGGGTAAAGCAGAACAAGCGCAGGAGTTACTCACCGCCTTCTTCCCACCTTTGCCAGCGAGAATCGAAGACGAGGGCCAACGACCTCAACGGGCGCCGGTACACATGCCAGACCTAACAATGGAGGAGATAGAACAAAAGGTCCTGTCCGCTAAGCCATGGAAGGCGCCCGGGGAAGACGGTCTACCGGCAATGGTATGGAGACAGCTCTGGCCAGTGGTCAAAGACAGGGTGCTCCATTTATTCCAGACGTCGCTTCGAGACGGCGACATCCCCAGCCAGTGGAAGAATGCCAAGATCATCCCATTGAAGAAGCCAGGGAAGAGCGATTACACTCTAGCCAAGTCCTGGAGACCCATCTCGCTGCTCTCCACGCTAGGTAAGATACTAGAGGCAGTCATTGAGGAGCGTTTATCCCATGCTGTGGAGACCTGCGGCCTTCTACCCGCCAACCACTTCGGAGCCAGGAAGAGACGCTCGACCGAACAGGCTCTCCTTCTGCTTCAGGAACACATCTACAAAGCATGGAGAGCTAGGAAAGTGCTCAGTCTGATCAGCTTCGATGTCAAGGGCGCATACAATGGGGTCTTCAAAGACAGGCTTCTCCAGAGGCTCAAGGCAAGAGGGATACCTGAACCCCTGGTCAAGTGGATCAACGCCTTCTGCTCCAAGCGCACAGCGACCATTGCCGTAAACGGGTTCACATCTGGACGGCAAGAGCTGCCCCAAGCGGGTCTTCCGCAAGGATCGCCGCTGTCTCCAGTGTTGTTCCTCTTCTTCAACGCCGACCTAGTGCAGCACAAGATCGACGCGAACGGAGGCGCAATTGCCTTCGTGGACGACTACACTGCCTGGGTAACGGGCCCGTCAGCGGAGTCGAACCGCACTGGAATCCAAGCTATCATCGACAAAGCCCTTGACTGGGAGAAACGGAGCGGTGCGCAGTTTGAAGGCGAAAAGACAGCCATCATACACTTCACGAGGAACATGGAGCGATTTTCAGAACAACCGTTCTCGGTCAAAGGCGAAGTGGTCAAACCGAAGGAAAGTGCGAAAATCCTAGGTGTCGTGATGGATCGCGAACTCCGCTACAAGCAGCACATTGCTAGGACGGCAGCTAAGGGCCTCGCAGCCGCTCTGGCCCTGAAGAGGCTGAAGATGCTTTCCCCGCGGACAGCGAGGCAGCTATTTGTTGCGACAGTAGCCCCGGTCATGGACTACGCTGCCAATGTCTGGATGCATGCGTGCGGGGAAAAGGCACTGAGCTGGCTGAACAGGGCGCAGAAGATCGGGGCCCTGGCCATCACGGGAGCCTTTCGAACCGCGGCAACAGCCGTGGTGGAAGCTGAAGCGAGCATCTACCCCGTACGAGAACGACACGCCCAGGCGGCAGCCAGTCTGTGGATCAACATCCACACGCTGCCCGGAACGCATCCCCTTGCGATGAAGAAAGTCCGGACCACCGTACGATTCGTATCTCCGCTGCAGAAAATTGCCCGCGTGGCCGAAGGAGTACGAGTTGACCGGATGGAGACAATCCAGGAATACGCCGTCCCGCCCTGGGTACCTCGCCTACGACCGACGCTCGAAGCCGATCGAGGGAAGGCGGCCGAGATGGTCAACAAAATTTCGGGAATCGTGATCGCAACCAGCTCATCCGTAAAGAAGGGCATTGTTGGCATGGGCGGCCTTGCACGGGATACTCTCTTCAACAGAACTAGCGAGACTGTGACAAACTATGCTGTTGTTCTTGGGACAAGGGAAGAGCAGAACCCATATACAGCAGAGCTAGCAGCCATCGCAATGGCCCTGGAGAAGTTACCGGCTAGCATCTGCCACAGGCACATCACCGTGATCACTAGGAACCAGTCAGCGCTGGCAGCAGTTGGACAGCCGCGGCAGCAATCCGGCCAAAGCATCATACGGCAAATCTACGACTTGGCCAGGCTGCACCGACAAAGAGGGAACTCGGTCAACTTTCTGTGGATACCAGCGGAGATTGACTTCGCGCTGGGGTCAGATGCCAAGGCAGCAGCCCAGAGAGCGTCGAAGCAAGGACGCACACCCGACTCCCAAATACCCCAGGCCAAGTCTACCGCGATGAGGCTGGCAATGGAAAGACAACGGGCGACAAGAGTTCTACCTGTAAGCGTGGGCAAGTTCTCAAAGGCCATGGACGCAGCACTACCAGGCAAGCACACGCGCCATCTCTATGACAAGCTGAAGCGAAGGGAGGCCTGCGTATTGGCGCAGCTCCGAACCGGAATGGCGAGACTGAACGGTTTTTTGAGCAGGATTGGGGCGGTCGAGTCAGACCTTTGTGCCTGTGGACAAGCGAGGGAATCAGTGGAACACTTTCTTTTCCGATGCGTGAGATGGACAGCTCTGAGGGAAGACATGCTGCAATGCACAGTGGCAAGACGAGGAAGCCTCTCGTTCTATCTGGGAGGGAAAGCGCCATCAGATACAAGGCATTGGTCACCAGATATGAAGGCAGTCCGGGAGACGATCAAATACGCAATGGCAACAGGAAGGCTGGAGCTGAATGAGGAGGAGAGTCTAGACCAGTCACAGCAGAAGAAGCCGACACTCAACACCACGAGCCTCAACCACGAGCCTTAACCAGCAGGTCCCGCTTTAGCTGCTGAAGATAGGACGCTGAACACTTGGAGAAAGTAGCCTCCAAGTTGATCTGCTAACAACAACCAAGGCAAGAGGTAAATGGTGCAGCGAGAAAAAGGGAAGAAGTAGGGGCTTGTACGAGTTAAAGGCAAACCGATTTGATCCGGATGTAGTTAGCGTGCTAAGGCCCTATAGGCCCAGTGCCTCCGGGCGAAATAAATTCCATCCAATTCTATCCATCCATTCGTGGGTTGTGTGTAACCGTGGGTTGTGTGTAACCGTGGGTTGGGCGGGCCTGCCCATTTATTCCCCTACTTTCTGGAGTCCTTCACTCCCTCAGGTATAATAACAGTCGATCTACCCAGGTGGCCATGCCTTCGATTTTGTTTCTTAACTTCTGATTCCTTTATCTCAGCATCCCATCACACATCTCCCAATGTAGCATCCACTCCGTCCCATTCCAGTATCTTTAGTTGTCTTCGTTGGCATAGCCCTATAATCCAAATCCCCTTCCATCCCACCAAGTACTCCAGGGAATCTCTGCACGCTTCGTCATGTCGGAACCAAACCCGCCGCTTGGCTCCCGTCGTGGAGATTGGTGAGCCGTGCCCTAGATATCCCAATTCCTAAGCCTGCTGCCACGTCTCCCAATTTCTTGGTCTTTTGTCTTCAGTTACAACTTGCTCGTCTCTCTTGTTTCTTGTTGCTAATAATCACCTTGGCCTTAGCACCGTGTCGTCTTCGGCGTCAACCACACTTGTGGGCTCGATTCATTCCTGCTCCAGCTCCGCCTCCAACCACAGCGACACCGCTGCTTACACTTACAACATCGACCGCTTCGACAAACAAGACAACATCAACGCTAGCACCGTTTACGACCGGATCCCAACCAATCCATCTGACCCTCACCCGACCGCCCGCATACATTTCTATACAACCAGAGCAGCCAGCGTTATCGAGGCCTTCAACGCCGCCTTTGGCGTCAGTTCTCAGCGATAAGCGGCCTTGTGAGGCTTGCCTACCGACGCGGGGATTGTATTTGTGTGGGATTCCCAGGCTGGACGATAGCCACCTTGTCACCAGACGGGTTGCTTCCATCGCCAGTCGGCGCTCGACACTCACCACATCACTTGACCTCAACATGGCCAACACCGGAACACTAACTTCATTGGACCACCCATAGATGGTTTAGTGTAGGACTTGGAATTTCCCCCATATTTTCTTGGCGAGCTTTCACCCTTTTTAGTTTATTTTTTCACAATCTCTACCCGTTACATTGTTAAGTCCAAGATATGTCCAGCTCCGGTGGCATTTCCTTCACATTCATTCACCCTTCAAGCTCAACGTCATGTTCCAACTTGCTTCATGTGGTTTTCCTTCATAGCCCGGTATAGATCTGACGGTTTTATTGTGGTCCCTGACGCGATGCGTACATATCCAGTTCCATCTTTAGGTATGTCCCCCCGCCTTCCGGGCCTACGGCTCAACTGACCGTCGATCTAGATGAGGATGACTCAAACGGTGGTCCGGAAACAGAGCAGTTGTTGGGTATCTTTTTGTCTTTAATCGCCACATTGTTTTTTGTCGCTTGTCATTTGCCAGAAACAAATATGCAATTCTGTCAAGTCTATCTACCTACGTGCACTGCGTTCTCGAAGTTCCTCCCATTCCTCCGTTCATCTCCACTGACTGATATCTGCAACCCACTCCCATTAACTTCCTGTGCCTGCTCGACCCCCCTTGTTCGCCCTCTGTTTGCATCCGTCTCCGAAGGCCTCACAAGTGAGGTTTGTCAGGTGTGTGAGGGGCTGAGCCACGCGATGCCTATTCCCGAGAGGCCAACGTTAATACAATCTTTCAATTCTTGTATGGGACAGGGTTATCAACATACCCGACTAGTAGAGCCTCATGCCCTGGGCATACTTGGAAGGGGAGTGCCCGTCGATGTTGTAGCACTGGTGGGAATGAAAGTAATCTCCATCGTAAGAGTACGTGTCGTACAAGAAGGTCTCGGCAGTGCATCCCGGTTGGCTGTAGAACGCAATCCTCTGCCCGTTCTTCTTTCCCCATCCATTCTCCTTGTAGGATTGAAATCGCTGGGTCGAGGGATCACAGGCTGCGTTGTGATCGACCGAGACATCCTGCTCCGTGCCGGTGCAGTCACGGCCGCTGTAGGTCAAGACTTTGACGGCCACGCTGCCCTGGATGAAAGCGGCGGCGGCGACGGTGATGAGCTTGGAGAAATGCATTTTCGGAGATGTTGGGAATATCAAGGCTCTCTTAAATGTGAGAAGTGATTCGAATGATGTTGGGAATTGGAACTGTTTGGCTTTGGTGGTGAAGGAAGACTCTTGACTGAGATGAGGACGTGGTTTATATAGTTAGAGTCGCGGCATGATCTACAAGCATCTACATGCGTATGTACATGCATCCTGTCATCAGAGCGTATTCGATCTTCGGAGCGTATCCAGCCTTCTGAGCGTATACGGTCTTCAGAGGACGTGTTCAGGTTGGGGATCTACTCGGTGTGTTCGATTTTGGGGAGAGCTCTATCGTGTGATTCGCCGAAGCGCCGACGATCTTTGAAGTGTCTCTCGCTTTTTCATGCTGAGGAGCCTATCATGTCTTGCAGTGTATTGACCCTTGCAGCATAATATCATCACACTCAGCTTATTCATGTCTCACAGCGTATTAATCCTTGGGAGCATGTTCTCAACTTGCGCAGATTCTCCGGAGGTGAAATTCTTGTCCGAAGGAGGCGGCTGTGTATAGACTAGTACCATGAGCACTCGAGATTCACTCCACGTCCTGCATCAATCCTGGCTTTACCGCGGTGGCCTTCTTGCCGCCTTCCATTGCGTCCTTTGCCGGTGTGTCGTCTACAGTTGCGGTGAACACACCGTCGACGAAGCGCTTAACCCTTTTCCGTATCGACAACATGGGCCGCTCTGGAGTCTCGCTTGACAACGGTGCCGGCTTCCTTATAGAGGGATATTCTTCACGACATGCACATCCCTCGTCTTTCCCGTCTCGGACATCTCCTTGTGTTCTTCGTGCAACCGCTCTAGAGTCACCCTACAGTGAGCCTCTTCCTTAGGGGGAAAAGAACCCCTTTTTTGGCGGCCCTGGGCAATCCATCGGCCCGGACCTGGCTACCTTTTTCAAACAGCGATAGTGATGACTAAATAGTTATTCACCTATAGCTACCACAACGGTGTGGGGATGGCGTCGGCTCGAATACTTCGCAGCTTGCTCACATATGACGATCAAGGCTGCTCGGTATATAAATGGTGACTTTTGCCAGAATGAGACGAGAACTGGGCAGGGAAGGGCTGAACTGTTGACATGGTGTCCATCACAAATGAGACTCGTCTCTTCTCACCGGTCTATCAGACATTACATCCTTATATACTACCCCCTTTGATTCCACAACCGCCCGTTCTTGTCCCATCCTCCTTTCCCAAGTTAACCCTCACATCAAACATCATCCAAACCCACTCACCCCTCCCATCTCCAACCCCCCTCCCCTTCTCCAATATCAAGAGAAAAAGAAAAATCACCCTTTCAACACCCCCCCTCCCCCCATCCCCCACCCTCGCCAACTCCAACACCAAACCGCCACAAAAAACAACCTCACATCCACCTCCCTCACCCCCCTACCCAACCCACTCCCTCCCCGCCTCCCCAATCCCCCTCGCCACATCCCCCCCCCTCTCCGTCCCCAAAAACCACCCCACCACCTCCGCCACCTCCCCCATCCCCTCACTGACTGGCACGTAATGCACCCACGCCCTTAACCTCTCATCATGCCATTCCCTTAGCACCGTCTGCTTGAGCACGGCGGTGCGGGACGCGAGCAGTTTGAGGTACCGCCCGGAGATGCCGTTGCCGTCGAGGTCGAAGGCTAGTTTGTGCGCGAGGGCGGCGTCGCGCGGTTGCCAGGGGAGCGTGCGGAAATGGGAACGCTGTTGGCGGCAGGGGAGGGGGGTCAGGCATTGGAAGAGGCGGGTGGGGGCGGTGAGGTAGTGGCGGGGGTTGAGGAAGGTGGACTTGGAGGTGGTGAGTTGGTGGGTGGGGGTTTGGTGGAGGTAGGCGTGTTGTTGGTGGTGTTGTTGGTTGTTGGTGGGGGGGAGGTTTTGGGTGAGGGAGAGGAAGCGCTGGCGGTGGAAGCCGCGCCAGTCGTGGGTGGAGGAGGCTACCGCGCCGGTGGTGGAGCCTGTCCAGTAGAGCTGGTTGGATTTGGATTCCCAGGGGAGGTCGGCGGCGGGGTCGTAGAGGAATTCGGGCTCGACGATGTAGGCTGGGGAAGGGATCAGGATGTCCGACATGGTGGAGGGGGCGCCGGTCGAGAGGACGGGGACGAGGCCCTCGATGAGCTTGAACGAGGGTGGCGCTTGGAAGAGCCCGTGCGTGTAGGCGTATTCGGGGTGCTTGCAGAGGTCGAGGGTCGCGGTGCGGTTGATGACGAAGGGGAGACCGAGGGCCTCGAGGGGGCTGTCGCGGGGTTTTTGCGGCGGAGTGGTGCAGAATTTGGTGATTTCGTCCCAAGTTGGTTTCTCTGAGAGGTCGGTTACCGAAAAAGGGATTTTGTTCGAGGCTCCTGGCGCCATCACCACCCTCGGCTCGTCGAGGTGGTTCACCAGGAACTTGGCGTCGGGGAGCACCCCCTTAAGGTCACCCAGCAGCTTGTTGAACATGTCCGTGGTATGTCTGTCCGAGGACCGCGTCGGGTGCTCGCAACGGGTCTCGGCGGTGGCACCTGAGAAGGAGCAAAGCCATAGGTCAATGTCCGGCGTCTTGTGGGCGTCGTGCATGATCTGTACCACCTCCTTGCCGCTGACTCTCCAAAACGGCGAGACAGATTCATAAATCATATCGAACTCGTCGATGATGGGGGATTGATTATCCACCGCATACTGGTACCATTCCTTGAATCCCGGTGGCGGCTCTACCCCATACCGACGTTTATATTCGTCGACAGCCGCTGCGTATGTCTTGGATTGCCGCGCCAGCATTTGCTCGAAGTCAACCTTGGCGGCACGCACCAGGACCTCGATCGGATGCTCCGCAGAATGGAGGGCTGATAAGTTCGCTTGTTGAATAGCGACGATGCTGGCCAAGTAAGGGACAAGAGAGAGGAGGAGCAGCGCCCACAGAGCCCACCTGCCTTTGGATTGTTTGGGAAGCATAAAGATGATCTGGGCGAGGACGAGAAGCGAGGCTACAACTGGTGACACAGCTTCCAGCTCTGATCTCTGAATCCAGAGGTCGCGGCTGGCTACCAAGCCGAACGTCCCGATGGCAGTAACGGTGCACCACGAGGTGTGACAGGCCTGCGGGGTGTGAGTACGTAGGGCTGCATGGTGGCACAGGTGGGGGACAGACTGTTTGTATCGCAAAGTACCAGAAACCAGCTTTGAGGAGACCCAGTAAATATGCTGTGAACCCGAGATGGATGCTGTGTCCCCCGAAAATATACACCTGTATCCCCAACACCCCTGCCAAGACAACGACGACTCTGGTGGCAAGGGCTGGAACAGCCGACTCGAGGTCAGGGATGCATGGCAGCAAGCGAGGACCGTCGGTCCTGGGTATCAAAGCAACGTAGACAACCAACAGCGCCGCGAGCGGGATAATCTGCAGCAATAGTTCTAAGGAGGCTCCTCTCACCACGGCGAGGACCGCAACCAATGCAACTAGTGCCGCCCCCCACACGGAGTTGACCAGAGCTGCGAGTCCCGGTTCGAGTTCCTGTGCCCCGGGCCGAAGCCTCCTTTCCGCTAGCAGCAGCAGCGGCGTCAAGGCGGGCTAAACAGTCAGAAAACCTCGCCCAAGACCAACCCAGCAAGACATTGTTTGTGTATGAGACAGGCAGTAGTACTTACAAAAAGCACCAACGCACCCATCTCCGCCGCGCACGCGCTCACCACCCCCAAAGCCAGCGCCACCACCCCCAGCGACCATCCCGACGCCACCCTCCCAGCCCCCAAACCCCGACCCTCACTCCCACGCCCCCTCCTCCCTCCACCCTCCCCCTCCCCCTCAGGGCCGTCACCGCCCCCAACTAACTCCCACCCCTCCCCCTCCCCCCCCACACGCGACCCCAACCCAAGCCCACCCCCCCATCGCCTCACCCCAGCACCCACCGCCCCCAACACCCCCCAGCAAACCACCTCGGACAGGCATTCTGCTGCCTGTCCCTGGATTCCGACTTGCCGGTGGCAGATTGCTGTTGCGAGGACTGCTGCGAGGAGGGCGGTGAGGGTGGTTGTGAGGTTGAGGGGTTTGGGGACGGGGATGGTGGTGGTGAGGTGTTCGATCCAGGGGGGAAGCCAGCGGCGGGGTGGCGGTGGTGGTGGTGGTGTGGACATTTCTGGTGGTCTCGGACGGATGGACGGATGGACGCGAAT
>NT_165982.1:2875344-2973474 GCF_000143365.1 Chaetomium globosum CBS 148.51
GATGGGGAAAAGATGGCCCAGCGTCCTCGCGATCGGGCGTGTCGCGGGAAATGGACGGGATAACTCAATGGTGGCGGTGGTGGTGATGGACGGTGGAGGATGAGACCAGATCAGGGGTCGACTCGCTCGGACGCGTGAGAGCGAAGGTCGAATTTGAGTTTTCCGGCGTGGAACGCGCGCGGCCAAGGGGTCCGGCTAAGCCGCTAAGGCGACCAGCCAAGCCAGCCAAGCGAACGAGGGCAAGGGGAAGCCATGGCTGGGAGGGGCGGGATTGGCGAATAGGGGGTTTGCTGGGCTGAGCCGGGTGAGCTGACAGGGGCCGAGAAAGGCATAAGGGGCCGTCGGCTTTTAGGAGCTACTTTAAACGTTTCTGCTCGGGGATCAGTTCACTGGGCGCTTTTGGAGGGACAGGAGCTCCCAAGGGGGGTGGTGGGGGGGGGGGTTGGAAGAGGACGGCGAAATGTCAGGGGCTTTGTTTACGATCGGGTCGAAATCTCAGTGATGGCATCCGACGGCGAGGATACCCTGGACGAATTCAGGTGAGCCTGAATCGTCTGATGGTTCCAGGGGTAGGTGAAAGCCAGCCGTCAATTGTAAATAACCCCTAACTCACAACAGCGCCTAAATCAATGTCTAGCCTAATAAGCATTAGCGGGTTACAGCGGACACAAAGGGATCCCACCGACATAACAGGACCCCGACAGCCTCTGCGAATGATATCATATTACAACAACATCTCTAACCGCATCTAAACAAGAAAGAAATCTGTATATGTACAACCGATCTAGCCCAACAACCATACCAATCCATGTACACTGTACCCGCAACACCCGGCCTACCCCCGTTCTCTCACTCTCCACTCTCTCATTACCGCCCCCTCCCCAACCCTACCAACGCCACCACCACCGCCACTACCACCCACACCACCATTAACGTACCCCACCCCCCACTCCCTCCTCCCCGTCAACAGCACGCGACACGCCTCCAACCGCGCATACAGCCCGACCTCCTTCCTGGCCCTCTCCCCACCCACCTCGGCATCCAACACCTCCAGCACGCCCCGCCCATCCACATCCCTCGCATGGACATTCGCCCCACACTCCAACAGCGTGGCCAGCGCGACCTTGCGCCCGAGCCTTGCCGCCATGAGCAGTGGTGTCTCGCCGCGGCGGTTACGTGCCTCGATGCTGGCGCCCGCGCGCACCAGCGTCTCGAGGATGGCCTGCAGGGTGCGGGCCTTGTCGTCCTGGTCGTCGGCGACGTGCTCGACAAAGGCCATGAGCGGCGTGTAACCGCGGCGGTCGTAATGGGCGACCGAGACGGCGACCGAGCGGTGCAGGAGCGAGTGCAGGTGCCGCAGGCGGGTGGGTAGCGTGCCTTCTGTGGAGCTGGTTGTTGTTGTTGTGGCGTTGCCTGCGGTGGGGGTTCCGACGGGGGTGGGGGAGGTGTGTGAGGGGGTAGGTGTGTCTTTTGATGCGTCGAGTTTTCGCTTGAGGTGTGGGCGGCCGCCGGCGGAGGAGGAGGAGGAAGAGCGCACGTGGCGGTCCATGGCTTGTTGGTTTAGGATGGCTTGTGCCAGGCAGTGCAAGCCGTTGCGGCCGTCGGCGTCCTCGACAGTGGGGTTGTTGTAGGAGGACTGGATGACCTGGACGAGGCGGGCGTGGTAGGCTAAGAAGGAGCCTTCGGAGGCAGAGGAGTTGGGCTGGCTGTTTGGGCTAGCACGCGCGAGGTCCTCGACCTGCGGAGACAGGCTGCCGGTCCGCCGGGGTGGAATGTATGGGCTTTGGTTAGCTGGGTCGGTGTCGGGGACGGGGTTGAACCCAAATGCATCCGCGGCGTGAGGCGAGCACGGGATCAAACAGAGAGATAAGGCTGGCGAGGAGCGATGGGTCCCGTATGAGGGAATGAGCGCGGTGAAAAAACGTTCGGCCGTAAACGTCGGTTTCGTAAACCAGCCCTGGGCAAACATCCTGAACATGGGCCAGTAGCCGGGCTAATGGGGAGGAAGCGGAAACATCCACAAACCAATCGAGGTTTAAGACGTGGAGGAATGTCTGGCGGGCGCTGTTGACCGCTGCCAAACGCCCCCCTTCGCAATTAGTCACCATCCTGCCGAGTATATCCTGGGTGCCTTCTAATGCCGCAAACAAGTGTAACGGCGTGTTCCCGCAGCTGTCTCGCAGACTGGAGTCTCCTAACAAAGGCTGGTGGAGAACACGCCGCGTTCTCTCGCTGAGCTCACCCCCTGGAAGCACCCATGAATACTCGTCCGCAGCGGTTTCCTCGGCGATGGAACACCAGCAATCACCCGCCCCATGCCGCTGACCCGGGAAGTCGGCACAGCTCCTGGTGTGGGCGGAGAGAAAATCCCCGGGAAGAGCAAACCCTGGGTCGGGAAAAGACTCGTAGGGTTCCGGGACAGTTTCCAACTCCGGAGGCTCCCCAGGGTCTGACCCTTCGCTGAACGCTGCCGAGGCGCGGCGTCCAGAAGATTGGCCATCAGAGCAGATCGAAATTGTAAAGTCTTTGATCAGGGATGATAGCTGCAGGGCGAAATGGGACGAGCATTCGGAAACTCTTCGCTTTATGTTTTGCACCCCAACTAAGTAGGCTTCCTTGTCTGCCCCCGTTGTGTCCTGGGCCTTGGATGGGAATTTGAAATTGCCAAGACCGGAGGCATCGGGAGAGGTCGAGTAGTCAAACGCGGGAGGGTCTTCAGCCTTGACGCTGAGTCCGGAAGGGGAAGTTACCTCCGAGCCGGGAAGCATAGCTTCTTCCTACCACACCAAACGGTTAGCGGGGTTATATAAAAGCCACCGAACCAAAGCAAAGTTTACCTCTCTGAAACCGCGTCTTGCTGCCAGGCGCTGGTCCTGGACTCCCTTCTTTTTCCGGCGCGTGGGGGACGTGGTAAGGCTGTTGATCCGTTTTCCCATCTCGGCGCGCGATTCGGGACGTAGGTACCGGGGATCATTGTCAAGCATCTTATGGATGGTTTTCTGGGCCGAGTTCTTCCTAGTAGCGAGTCAGCCTCGGATCTCCTTAGCCCCCACCGAACGAACGCCCGCACCTCGGGTTGAAGCCATCGTCTTCAAGCACCTTAATGATTTTTTCAATAGACAGCGTGGAGTAGAGATAGAGCCGGGCTAGCTTTCGGGACCGAGACACCGTCCATTGGGGTGGCCGCCCTATCCTGGAGCCCGAGGGGGTCGGTCCGGTGGTCGTGGAGGCCGGCGGGGAAGCCATTTCGACGGAGCTGGGGGTTGAGGAGGTGGTGAAGGACGATTGGCGGGAGTTAGCGAGGGCGGCATCTCGTGATAACCATCGATGCCGCCACGTGCTCCATATACCGCATCGAGATAGGACGACCTCATGTTGACCAGGCCGGAGCCGAGTCACGACGGTTGACAGGCATAGTGTCCAGACAGGGCTCGCGAAGGGACCC
The DNA here is from genome assembly GCF_000143365.1 of Chaetomium globosum CBS 148.51. Taxonomy (NCBI): domain Eukaryota; kingdom Fungi; phylum Ascomycota; class Sordariomycetes; order Sordariales; family Chaetomiaceae; genus Chaetomium; species Chaetomium globosum. Next base: position 2,878,790 of record NT_165982.1, read on the forward strand.
GTCCTCCCGTGTTTGCCAACGGGCAATTCCGTGAGTTTATTCCGCCATGGAATGTGCAGAAAGCCCGAGACTATGTATCGAGCACAAGACGTACCCCTGTTTCCCATGATGCATCTGGGGAGCGGCTCCAGAAACCTTGGAGGGAATCAGCACTTTGGCGTTAGGGCGGGCTTGGCGGCGAGTGAAGCGGACATGGGGTGTTGGCTGAAGGACGATGGGCAGCTAGTGCTGATGCCGATGTACTTCTGTTTCGGCTGGTGGGATGTGGGCGGCGCAGGTACCACAATAAGTATAAAAAGTCATATGCACCGAAGGCTTCTGTGCAGCTTCCATGCATATTTCTTTGGGTGGGTGGTGCGGCAACACGACGCCCCTGCATGGGGAGGGCGGCGCAGACGCCTCGAGAGCCCACCGTGCCGCCCAATGCTGTCCCCCCACTGTCCACATCAAGTCGCAGAGACGCGTGCCGTCAGGTGAAACATTGGCCCACAGGGCCATCAAGAACCAATAAGTGCATTAGTGCCACCCCCATCAGCCATGTGGCCAATGCGGGGAGGGACTTGAGGGAGCGTCGCATGCATGGCTCCAGCTTGGTGAAGCTAAGGTTTTCCGGGCTTCAATGTTCTGACACTTCTGGCGGCGGCACATGCGGGAGGGAGAAAAACCCCCCTGCCTGCCAACCACACCAACCACACCACACACCAGTGACACCACGCTCGTCATCTTCCATACCACGGGAGAATGCAGATCGCCCGTCCGAAACCCGGAACCAGGGATCTGGTTCGCACGCCTGACGGGCCTGGGCAAGCAGAGCGGCGGCAAGAAGAGCGGCCGGGGAAAGGTGGCGGGATTTGACAAGTGTCGTCTTGGCGCGCATGAATAATTTCCTTCCAGAAGGCATCCGTGCATACGCCGCGGTGTTGCATTCTGGGGAGAGCGAATTATGTTGTGCTCGAGACGCGGTGGTGGGCTGGTGGGTTTGTTTGCAACTTTGCTTCTCTGGTGAGCCTGGGTCCCGGCCTGGGTTGGAGAGTTTGGTCGGCGAACTACGGGCGGGGAGCGGAATGACCGAGGGCAGATTCCCCACCAGAAGGACTTACGGCCGACTCGGCGAGCCCGTCGACCTCCACATCTGCCTTGTCAGGCGCGGATGAATGAATGCCACGAGGCTGCCGCCGTTGTGAGTCCCTCCTTCGATGCTCCCTCAACCGAAGCGAGTGATCGATGAAGCGCGGTGCCCTAGTCGCTAGGTGGAATTGAAGGGATGGACTAGGATGCTGCACGCTGCACGCTGCACGCTGCACACATGAGCAGGAAAGAAAAGAAACATCGAGCACATCATTGGGCGTTCCGCATTCAAGCTTGATGGCCGCTATCGGAGTGTGCCAGCGGGTTTGATTCCGAGGCTGGGCTGTGAGCTATGAGTGATTGCTCGGGTAGTCCGCCGATCAAGGGATCAACAACCAACAAACACAGAATACCTAATTACCAACCTAGGACCCCCAATTGAATTCAAATGATGGGATAGCGAGGCGATATACATCTGCCACTGAGAGGGCACTGGGACGAGCGGGGGCAGACGATGCAGAGCAACATCCGACAGTTCGGTGGCTGCTTTTCGCTTTTTTTTTGGTCTGCAGAATCGGGTGCCGTTGGATACCCACCCGATGCGGTACATGCTCGAGTGAAGGCAACGTGGTTGGATTCCTGGTTATCCCTTCCCTGAAGTGGGCTTCTGTTAGGTAGTCCGGCAGCTCGGTGAGGCGCCTGCACATAGCAAGACAGGCGCCGCCCGGGCAGCAATTTAGCAAACAGAATTCAGCCCGCCATGGCAAGTGCCGTGACAGAATCTCCCAGCCCACCCGGGCCTTCCCGCTCCCCTTTCCCAGCACTCGACTCCATTCATTATTGCAACCTGGAATCTGCAGAAAGCACATGGAGCCCGGCAATAAGGCAGGTAGGTACCTAAGGTACCTAACTCAACCAAACAGCTCGAATACCGGGTCAACGGCGATGTCCAGCCTCACGCATCATTCATAGCCAACGAGTCTTAGCCCCTGGGGAAGCTCAAACAATCCTTCTTTTTGTTTCGTCGCTACATATAGCCATCGAACCCCGTGTGATCGACAGTAAAGGCACAGGGTAGCAACGGAAGCTTCGGAAACAAAGCGCCAATGTGGCGTTTGTGCTAGCGCACGCGAGGGAGGATGGTTTCGTCTGACCATACCCATCGGCACCGATGCCGACATGTTTGGTCAAGCAATCGGGTACGGGTGGCTTACTCCGATTGGTGCTATCGTTTACACCGTCCGATTCGAAGGCAGCAAGCTCTCAAGTGGCTGGAAGTGTCAATGCTGGCAATGCACGATTGACTCCAAGTACCTAACCATCAAGAGGTAGGAAATGAGAATTTTTCCATGGCGAGTTCTGACAAATTAGTTGATATGTTTGGTGGATGATGCTTCATGTCCCTAACAGTCATCCTTTGGTGATCTCGGTGAGTTTGTTTGGGCATTCAATCCTTTGCAGCACATTTCGTCGTATGCAACCGTAACCTTCGGCAGAACTCAGTCGCGTGGCCGGTTTCAAAACATTTGCTGTGCCGTAGTTGCTCAACTCGCTTGAGCAGAGCAACTTATTACCGGCCGCGAGGCCCACTGTCTTTTAAATTGCTGCCTGTTTTCTGTCCCAACTTGAATCTCGTCAGCGTCACAGTTCCTTAGCAGACACGACCGTCTCACTGCAGCGACTCCATATTCCGCTGTTTGTCGGTGCCGAGCAGAACGACATAACCCCAGACTTTCGCAGTTGCAGCTAAACCCGGCCATATCGGCCGCGTATCGAGGACACTGCTGCCTGGGCCGTCCTTAAAGAGAGTGGCGCCGAGCCCCAGCTTTCATACGCCCGAAAAAGACGCGAGGAAACATTGGCTGGTGTTCATATTGAGACAAAAAAGCCACTGCTCACTTCGATCATTACGTACCGACTGGGCCCTGGTATCGTCTCCCTAAGACTCGAAAATGGCTCCCGTGAAGTTAACAATTAAGCAGGGAGGGTATCCGATACACGTTGAAATCATGTCCTCTCTACCAACTACGTTTGTTACATCTGGTTTAAGTCTTTGCAGGTGGTGCTTGAACTCACTACACAGAACTCGGGTTTGAGCGGGCGTCCTGTGGCCCGCATGTGCAAAGTGTCATTTAAAAGAACTCACCGAGGATCTTGCGCCAATATAAATACAGTCTCCTTGTTGTAACGCAGAACTTACATATGGCCAAGTTTCCATCGGCCTTGAAGTGGAACACGTGGTAGAGCATATGACAAGTTGGCACCTGCAAGCTCACTCCCAGGCCCGATGACACCGCCGAGACCAAAGCTGGATTACAAGAGCCCTGGTATAGCGGAAGTTCGACGTCTCGTTTTAGTTGAACATCGGGTTTGAGTTGTGGACATACCCCACTGATTACACGCTATAGTAGTCCTAGTCTTGCTATTGAGCCGTTACCTATAACAGAGTCCAGCTGTCACGGTTGTAATAGTGTGGTTCATATGCGCAAGTCCAGGTTCGACTGGACAGTTCGAACTACGGTCCTCTTTGGAGGTGTTACGTAGTGGTCAGTTGCGCCCACTCCCCTGACACCAGCGTCCGCGATCAAGACATAAGCAGTAGGGCATCAACGTCCATTCCACTGCCAGCCCCCCTTCTTCCGCTTCTACCTTTGTCGTTGTTCCTACTTAATGTTCTCTAGAGGTTTGGAATCATGGTGAGGGAGCCAGATTGCTGAAATTGGTGGTGCTCCTGCCTGTTGGCTCTTGTTGGGGGGCCCTGAGTAAGCATTTGTAATGAAGACAGGCCCGAGTTAAGCATACCCCCAATATGCTGAGTACTACCTAGCAGGTAGTTCCCGTAGACGCTTCGGTGACAAGTGGAACCTAATGCAACCAAATACGACATATAGATCGAATTGCAATCGGGCAGCGGAGAGCAAGTCAGGGGTTTTGATTTGAGGACGCAGGCTAACGAATTGACATATTGTCTTTAAAGCCAGATCAGTATCAGAAGCCAGCTTGTTTCACTCCCAACGAGAATCGGTCGCGAGAGTTATTCCACACGTTAGAGCCCATCCATAGACTGCCTCTGAAGAAAGCTGACGTCCCGCTCAACCCGGTGAACAGGCAACATCCCCCACCACTCAAGGAGTGCATTGGCTGTACCACTCGTTCAGCACCTTGCAGGTACCCTGGGCACAACCAGTCGGACCGCTATACCCGTTGCCACCGCACTGGCCCCAGAGCGCGACAGTACCACCACCGCCACCACCGTTGTTACCACCGCCGTTATTTCCACCGCCATTCTCACCACCACCATTCTCACCCCCACCCAAGATCCCAAACCACGTCAACAGCTGCTCCTCATTCACCGACGGCGCGTGGCCCACGCCCTGGCCCATGAACCCCTGCACCTTCACACCATCACCACCATACAGCTTCTGGGTCCAGCCGCTGGACGGCACGCCGGCAACATCACGGGTGTACTCGACACCCAAAACGTTGGACCACTGCTTGAGGGCCTCCTCGCCGCACGTGGGCCGCACCAGGCCATCGGCCAGGCCGTGCGTGATCTGCATGCGCGGCCGCCGCCCCGTGTAGCCCGGATACGCGTTCCGCACCAGGTTGCCCCACTCCTGCGGCGTCTTTTGCATGCCCTGCGCGCAGGTCTGGTTCGGGCTCATGGGCGTGGCCGAGGGGGCGCCTGTAGGGGGGTGGGGGTGCCGGGTTAGTGATTGGGTTCTGGAGTATGTGCTTTTTTGGGGCTGTTCTGTTCTATTTTTCCGCTGGGAGATGGGAAAGAAACCCGCCGAGGTTTTGGTGGGTGGGAAGGATGGGAAGGGTGGAGGAGGGAGAGGGGGGGGAAGGGTGATGTGGCCGGTCTGCTCTGTCTGGAGCTGAGCCGCTGTGGATGGGGGATGGCCAAATTTCTTGCTGGTCTCAAATTCCCATCTTTTTGCCAATGTTTTAGGTGCTCTGCCGCACATGATTGGACTTACCCTGGAAGCAACCGAACGCAACGCCGGAATAAGCGGCGCCGGCCTCAAACACATCCGGGTAGGAGCCGGCCATGACGTTGGTCATCATGCCGCCGGACGAGAAGCCCATGACGTAGACGCGGTCGCGGTCGCCGCTGTACTTCTCGAGCGTGTAGTTGACCATGCTGATGATGCCGCCCGCGTCGCCGCCCTGGCCGTGCGTCAGGCTGTCCGGGTTCTGCACGTCCCAGCAATTGCTCATGTGCGGCGTGCTGGGGTACACTATGATGAAGCCGTTGCTGTCGGCGTACGACGGGAGCCTGGTCCCGCTGAACCACTGCTGTCCGCTGCCGCCGCAGGGGTGGAGCTGTTCGGTGCGTTGCGCTTGTCAGCACGGCGCGGCGCGGGTGTGGGTGTGGGTGTGGGTGTGGGTGTGGGTGTGGGATGGATGCGGCGCTTGCTTACCGCGACGATGATGGCCGGGTTGGCTGCCACCTTGTCCGGGACGTAGATGAACATCTGGATGTTGGTCGGGTTGGCGCCGAAGCTGTTCACTTGCTGCAGCGAGGCAGCGAGGCCCGTTGCCGCCGTGGCGGCGAGCCCAAGGAAAGTCCGAAGAAACATGGCGGCCGATTCAGGTCTGGTTGAAGAGGTTTCTGAAGACGGCTTGATGAACCACCAAAGATAGACGGCGTCGGCGGCGCTTGCTCGGCGATATATACTACAATTCCACTTACATGGACGCGTTGGCCCTCGACGTCTCCACTCTGTCTCCTTTTCTTTCAACTTTCCACTACCGAGAAGCCCTGAACCATGGCAATGCGATCGGCAAGTCAAGATCATCCCAAACGGCCAAGAAAGCACGGAGTTGTTCTGGATTATTTCCCCTTTTGGCGTCCGTCCCGAGGCCGATGCTCCGCTAAGGCGGGTAAATTGCACGACGCAACCTCGTGTGCGGTTGAGCCGCTTAACAAACCCAGGATCGGAGCTTATCTGCGTAGCATAAATTAGTTCCTGCTGCGAATCCCCGGAACCGATGCACCTCGGCAGAGAACCTCGGCAACCGGATCCGGGGTAACTGGTTGCTGGGAAAATGATATTGGGCCTAGATGAAGTCTAGACTGGGTCGTGCAACCCCGGAGTAGTTAAACCAGGTATTGGGAAGCTTGCAATATGGAGCTGTTCCGGATATAGCATCCCAGGGAGGGACGTCATGTTTCCAGGGAAACATTCCATACAACCGCTCCAGTTATAAATTACTCCGCTGGGGACTGACGTATGGATTTAGACTTGAATAGGTGAGCACGTGGCGAGATATGCAACGGCCAGTAGACTGGATTGACTCCGGAACGCCAATTCAGCCATGTGTACGGGCGGTAGATTCCTTAAAGGGCATGAAACTTCCCATTCGGGCAAACACATCGCGCGCCTATGTAGCCGTAACCCACTCGTTTCCATTTCCTTAGCCGAGTTTAAATGCCCTACAGCGGAACCCTCAACGGCCCTCACCAACTCCAGCCGTGGCAGACTCCACCATGATCTCCCTACTAGCTGGCTCCCTACCTTGCCTCTCGCAGGAAACTAACGAACCCCGGCTGGTACTAAAGTACCTTAATTATACCCCTCGGTACATGTCAACCCTCCCCACCACTCCGTTCCAACCTGAAGCTTAACAACATGAACCTATCCCAGCACAAACAACAACACAACTTCCATACCCTATAAACCTACCTAAATAAATACCAACCATCATACCCCAAAACCAACCCCAGCCCCCCCTTCCCCACCCTATAGAAACCCCATCACACCCCCCCTCCCCACACATGGACCTCCCCGAGCGGCAACAGTGGGGTCAGAAGAAGCAGGGAGCGGGCAGTCAGTCCTCGACCACCTCCGCCGCGGACCGGCACATTCCGCCCGGCAGTCCGGGATGGAAGTGGTGGCCAGACCCTTGCTGAGCTTGGGTGACGCTGGCTGCTGGAGGATTTTCTCTCTCAGAGAATCAACCTCTCTAGACCTGACTTTGGCTTTGAGTGCATGTCGGGGCGGGGTGTGCGTGTACTGATGTTGCCGTCTGTATGGTAGTTGCAACTTTATTTGGATTGCGAAATTCATGCGTGCTCTCTCGTGGTTGTTTTCTCGGTGCCTTTTCTGCGGTTGGTGGCTACATGTAGCCACGATAGACGTCACTCTCAGTTTCCAGCTACGATCCCTCCAATGCTAAAAAGAACTGCATGGCTCGTAAGCAGGGGTCTGCAACGTTTCAATCGTGATTAGAAGCGAGCGCCCTGCTTTTGCCAGGGGCCCTAGATGGTAGAATGAGGCGGAGTGAAACCCTTACATCAGCGGATGGGATAACCGCCCCGGACATGGTCAAAGTGAACTACTTTACATTCTGGGCATCCTGTGGGTCGGAACGTGAGTTCTTACTGCCTTCTCCAAAGCGCTTAATGCCTGAGACAATGCGGTTTAGGACAAATTGTCCGTGTGAGAATCACCATAGGATTTGCTCGCTTGTGAGGTATACTGTATGGGTAGGTTGAATGTGATAACTATGCCGTTCAGCAAGTTATGCCAGCCGATTTCGAAGTGGGCCTGCATGTTTACGTGTCCGGCACTCCTTTATGGCGAGTTTAGGTCCTGACCCCTGAGCCCCCGTTCCCTCCTCTCCGCCTCTTTTGCCGACGCCGTACTCTCGGGCCTGTGCACAACATTCTTCGCGGTACCGGACGCGCTGCGGAATACGATCTTCGCATATCCATAGCCTCTAGGAAAGGAGTATAAGAACGAATTCTTCACCACTAGGCCACAAGAAGAAAAAGGTCCATGGGCCCATCAAGGTCGAGTAGGTTAGGTGGGTATTGGGAGTACTACCAAATAAACACAGATTTCGGCATCGCTCAACCGATTATACTCCATTCCTTCTTCGACCGCCACTCTTACTCCTCGCAATATGCGCTCTCATGGTCTTGCTCGTCTCGACCAGACTCCTCTTGTTCTTTGCCCTGGCCTTGCCGATAGTCATCAAAAAGTTCTTCTTCCGAGCCTTCTCCTTGTTGGTCGTGCTCTTGCCCTCGGCGTCCTTCTTGGCCCGGCGGATGGCTTGTGTGGACTTGTGCTCCTCGCGGCCGGGCTTGCCCTCGCGCGCCAACGCCACCCGTTCCTCCTTGGTCGTTTTCTTGCCCAGTTGCGCCGGCAGCTCGATGTCGTCGGCCGTGAGCCCGTCCTCAATGTGTTTGTCGATGAGCTCCTTCTTGCGCTTCGAGGTGCGGCCGAGAGCCTTGTCGATCTTGGCTTCGCGGCGGAGCTCCTCGAGCTTGGCAAGATCGGCGGGGGTGAGGATGGAGGTTGTGGCGAGCTTGGAGATGCGGTTGAGCTCAGCCTCCGCAGCGCCTGCTTCGGTGGAGGTGTCGACGAGTTCGGGGGCTTCGTCGGCGTCATCCTCTCTCCGACGCTTCTTTTTGGCTGGCTCGTCGTCGTCCGAGTCGCTGCTGACGTCAATCCAGCCACCGGAGGACTCGCTATCGGTGGAGGCAACCTCCCACTCGTCCGAGTTGAAGCCGTCATCTTCCTCGTCGTCTTCCTTCCTTTCGGCACCCCCATTTTCCAGGGCCTGTTCCTCCTGTTTCTTTTTCTTTTGTTCCTCTTTATACTGCTCGAGCAGCTCGATACCCTCGATGCCGCCCTGCTCTGCCTCACCGAACTGCCGCTGCTTGACGGCTCCCGACCGCAGACCCATTGTAGCTTGCTTTCCACGGTACTTCTTCTGCAGCAGTTCGGGGTAGACCTCGCGATAAAGAGACTGCAAGCCCTTCGCCGCCATTACCACGCCCTTGTCTTTACTCCTCTGGTACAACACAAGATCCTGCAAGAGGGTCTCGGTCATGCAAAGAGGCTGCCGAAGGGCCACCTCGCGGATGGCGTTGATGCCAGCGGAGCACACCTCGGCGGCGGACGCCTCCGAGACGAACTCGTTAGCGATCTTCACCACCAGCGGCTCAATGACATCGGGAGGCACCAGGTCATGTGTTGCTTGGGCCAGCGACGCCAAGAATGACGTGACGCTCAGTTGCTTCGGCGTCAGGTACCGGACGAACCAAGAGTAGAGGGAGATGATGGTGAGCTTGTGCAGCCCGACAAGACGAGTCACCAGCTGCAGAATGAGCAGCTTGTTGTCGAGAGAGAACCTGTTCTTGGTGTTTTGCAGATGCTTCTGGAACAGCTTCTCGGCGAACCCTTGGGGGTCGTGAATGAGATGGAGGGCTGAGAAGTTCAGGGGATGTGGTGCATTCTTTTTGCGGTCGTGCCTGCTCCAGGTTAATTATGGGCCGGGACGAAATGGGGGGAAAGGCAACCTACTTCTTGATCTTGTCGACCGCCCTTTCGTACGCCTTTTGGCGCTTCTTGGTCTTTTTGTTGATGGTCCCTTGGTGCTTGACCTTCTTGATGTCAATGTCCTCGTCGCTTAACTCATCTTCGAGCTCCTCCCGCTCCTTGTCTCCGCCCAAGAAGAACCTCACACCACCAATGACGACCTTTTCGTTATCGCTGAGGCAGGCCTCCTTCATTACGTCGCACGGCTTCGCGTCGGTCCAGATCTGGCGGCGCCACAGCTCGCGTGTGATGCGCGTGGCCCACATGCCCTTGGTCGAAGTGCGATCCGAGGTGACAAGGTTGTGTAGTACGGTTTGAATGGTCCGGTTGAGTCGGTGGTTCGTTGTCTTGGAGTTTGATTCCCTCAAGTCACTGATGATCTTGGTGTACAGCAGCGACCGTAGGGTCTTGCTCGGGGTCGAGATGAGGATCGGGAAGAGGGTTGTCAACAGGCTGGCCGAGTCGATTACATCTTTTCTCCGGAGCAGCACCAAACTGCCCACCACCTTCTCGCGCAGTTCCTTATCGAGGGTCGCATGGTGCTGGTTTAGGAGCTCTTTGAGGTGGTCAGGGTACGGGGCGGCGAGCTCGGGGTAGAGGTCTGCGACGTGGGCTACGAGGTCGACGAGGTCGTGAAACTTTTTGGTATCCTCGCTGGAGACAGTCGACGGGGAAGAGACGAAGATCTGGCGTTGCGCATCGTAGGCAAGCCACTGGTCGTGGAATTCCTGCGCGTAGGACCTGCAGTTTCGGTCAGCAATTGACGAATGCGCAGTGCAATGGTAGGGGACAAACCTAGGGTCTCTCCGAATCTTGTACTGCAGATTGACTAAATCGGCCTCGACCTTTTCGAGCGCGGCGACCTTTCTTTTGACCATGTTGTCGACTGTCGGGAGGCTATCGAGTTCATCCACGGCCTGTCTCGAGCCGAGATTTTCCAGTCTTTCAGCATGCTCGTTATCGTTATCGCTACTTTTCAGTGGGTCCTCGGCAATGTGGGGCCTTTGTTAACACCCGGCCCTCTGGCCAAAAAAGCCGACTACCTGCGGGCGTGGCACGGGTATCAGAAGAGGGAAAAGAAAGTCATTCGGAAACCCAAAATTTACGTTTTATTTGGTTTGTTGGTTGCGTTTAATTTCTTTTTGATTTCTTTTGCCCAGATTTTTTTACCTCTTCCATTTTCCTGTTTTCCTTGGCTTTCTCTTTTCTTGATTTCCTCTCCCCTTTCGAGTCCGCTTTTTTTGGCTAGTGGTGCTGACGCGACGCGGTGGCAACAACGCCATAGGCAAAACTTGGATGTGGGCTTCTAAACGGGGACGTGGAGTCCTGAAAGCGTATAATGATCCGGCTCAAAGGGCCCAGGGGCCGAACAACTTCGGGGCCCTTGATGCAGCCTTAGGAATTGGCCAAGAAGCAGCAGGATAACCCTGACCAAACCATCCATCCCTCTCAAAGGCAGCTGGCACGACGGTGCCCTTTACTGGCGATGGCAGTAGCGGCAGTTCGGCGAGGGCGTGTAGCTGAATGGGGGCCAGAAACTATCATGTAGATGGAGGAAAAATGGCCTACCGTTGGGGGACATGATGTCGAGAGACTCGCCCGGGGCAAAGTCGGTGGCCGAAGCCAACAAAGCCCAGCTGCCGGGGCAGACTGAGCGACGAAGGGGACGATACTTGGGGGGTCGTCAACGTGCGAGGGAGGATAAATTCACCAAAAAATGTTGTTGTTCTATGGCACTACTTGAAGAAAACAAAACAAGGAGAGGTCCCAAAACCCACATCCATCATCCACCAGGTAGGAAAGAGTCACCAGGTAGGAAAGAGTCACCAGGTAGGAAAGAGTAAAGGACAGCGCCTGATTGTAGGTAGCCATAACGTCGAACTGATGCTTTCCAGCACCTGGATGTAATAAGATTAATCATCACCTAAAAGGTGGGATAGCTCCAAGCCCCCTTCTCACGATCTTCGCATACCCATAGCCTTTAGGAAAGGGGTATAAGAGCGAAATCTTAACCACTAGACCACAGGGTCCTTTTTGGAACTACACTTACAAACCTAGGATGATATACCCGAACCTTGCATACATAATTCCAACCCTAGCGCGCTTGTGCCCCCTTCCTCCCCTTTCATTTGAATCGAATTAACAACAGTGTAGGTAGTTAAACCTACAACCTTAGAGTGGCTAGGCTTGAATCGCTTAAAAGTATAGTACAATGGAGATAAATAAACTCTTGTTGTTTTTAGGCATGTAACTCGAATGAACCCTCTTTCTAAGCGCCGTGCCTATACCCCTAGTCCTGAGTGCGGTCCTACCTGGGGAGGGAGGCCCCGTGTGTGTTGGCCTAGGGCGTGGCTTGGGCCATACCAAGTTTGCGCTCTGACAGGTCTGTTCAGGGGAGGAGGGTCTTTGTTTTTCCATTTCCTCACTGCGTTTTTGCTGCATACATAAAGCTCCTGAGTCGGCTTCCTTTCTGGTAGCTGGTCAAGGAGGTCAGACAGCAAGGCAACACCGCACGACAACAACATCATCGCCTGCAGTTTTTCACCACCTGGGAATCCTACAGAGATGGGAGTAAGCAGTACATGAGAGTGTGAGGCCATGCCTGTACAGAGTTGGCCTCGTGCCAAACATAGTTGAAGCTCGTGGTTCCTCCCCATATCTAACAGATCGTTACATCCGAAGGATTAGTGTTACGACAGTCGGACAAGCATCTCACAGTCTAGGTCACGCATCCTCCTGTTTAATAGTGCCACGTGGCTGTGAGGAATGACCGAGCTTGTATCCAGCTCTTCAAGGTTAAAGCCCCCCTGCATTAATGCATTGCGGTGTATCGAACAGGTGGATGCACGACTTGGTGTGCCAATTGGTGGCCGGATGTCGTATCAACAATTTACCCTCAGATGCACTAATCTGTTACCTATCTAGATAAGGGGAGGAAGCGCCAGCATCAAACTCATTCGGCGTGAAACAAACCACCGCAGCCCCCTGTCTAGACGAAACCGCTTATTGTCACGCACTTTTCGCATGTCGTGGAAAACTGGAGGTTCTGTTGTCTGACCTCCAAACTAAGACTGCCCATGAACATACAACCTGCAAATGCAACGCGGAAACGGAAAGGCTAAAAAGACATCCTCTATCCGGACAGAACACAAAAGGTTCCCACAAAAGAAACAGGCACTTAGTATAGCAAGGGCAACTGCTATATGTCCCGCAATTGTTGAGCTCAAGTGACGTAGATGAGGGCAAAATAGGTACCACGGGCGGCTGACTCGTAGGTGTTGATTGATGAGCTGGTGGTGCCGGACGAGGGGGCGGATTCATGGGTGGCCGGGCAGGGTCTGAACATGATATTGTTGTTTGGGGGGATGGAGAGGTGGAGGGATGACTGGACTGCCTTGCTGGACCATGCGGGGTTGAAGGTTGTGGAAATCAAGACGTATGCGCCTGTGAGAAGGTGCTCGATTATTGTGGCCATGCTTAAGTAGGTAGGTAGGAAAAGAGGTGTCTGGCAGTCGTTCGGGGAAAAGAGACGTGCGCGTTAGGGTTGGGGTTATGTATGAAAGGTTTGGGTATATTATTTTAGGTTTGTACATGTAGTTCCAAAAAGGACCCTGTGGTCTAGTGGTTAAGATTTCGCTCTTATACCCCTTTCCTAAAGGCTATGGGTATGCGAAGATCGTGAGTTCAAGCCTCACCTGGGTCAAATGGTTACCTTTTTATTAATGGATCTTTTTATAATATTGCCTACGATGTAGGAATGATAACTGTGTTTTTTATCACATTCAATTTAATTCGTGGTCGTGTTGTTGACGGCTGCGATGCGATCATTTTGGCGGGTGGGCACAGACTTTTAAACCCTTATTCTAATTGGCCGCATCCAAGCCCGCAAATTTGGAAACCCCCACTTTCTCTTTTTGGACTTCCCTCTCGCTGTTTGCCAACCAGAAACCGGCAATCGCTTGACTCCACCTTTTCTCAACAACCACCCACCCCGATAACAACCGAAAGTTGGGAGTGGTGGCTAGGTACATCTTTGATAAATGGGAAGGGTAACCTTTCTCCCATCTGCTTTCCGTTGGACGGGGTCTTTACCTACTCATCAACCCGAACACATCACAAAGCCAAGTTCTCAATGCCATGTGCATGAAGTTGCGCCATCGTGAAGGGAAAGAGGGTCAACTCAACTCCAAAGTCTAATTGACCACCACGCTTCTTGATAAGAGCGCGAGAAGCATCTAAGGATAATTTGTATACAAAAATCACACTATACATGAAGACCATGGGCAATACTGCCGGTCTCGGCTTTTCTCTCCTTGTCGGTTAGTCCGCCTCTGGCAGCTGTCCCCTTTCAGCCTCAGCCACAACGGAAGAACTTAAGAAGTGGTCGGCCTCCCAAGAAATAAGTTGGAAAATGAAGTAGAGGAATGGCAAGTACACTCGCAAATTGGGTGAGAGGAGATTGTCAATTGAGAGTAGACTATCCGCTTCGCCAATGTACTTCTTCGCCAAGCAGCCATCACCGGCGCGGTTAATACATCAACTCTACACTTAGTACCTGACTCCTGCAAGACTACAGCAAGCTACTACAAATACCGCGCTCAATCGATCAGACCGTTCTCCTTCTCTGCAACCCCTGGCCCACCCGCCGCTGCCTCGAGGGACGCGATGTTGTCAGTGCCGAAAAGCGGCCGACTGAACAACCTTTGTCCTGCGTGCTCCCGATGCGACAAATCCGATGCTGCCATCGGGACCTTACTTTCGGAAGGCCCGAAGGAACCGCGCCGAGAAGCGGCCGACGGAGGCCGCCATCGCCGGATTGAACGCGGCGCCGGCCGCCGGCTTGCGATAAGCCACAGGATCACGAGCAGCAGACGAGAAGTGCCGCCTGCCGCTCGCATCGGTGTTGATGGCTGGCAGCCTCTGGTCAATGCTCTTGGAGGGCACCGGATTGCTGTCGGTCACCCCGAATACCGCGTCCGAAGTGTCCTTGAGGGTCTCCAGAATGACCGAGTACGGGATTGAAATGTTGGCGGTGCGTTCGGGTCTGCATGGAGTTTGGGTCAGCGGGCTGAGTCTCGTAGTTAAGGGTCAGGGGCAGCGGCGACGAAATCGGAGGAAGAGACGACAACTTGCTCATCGCGGAGAGGCCGGACAAACTCGCTGGGGAGGTTTGCGAGGTCGGCCATGGGAACAAGGTCTGACAACCAAAGCTTGATCTGCCCGCCGGGCATCGACAGTGGTTCCTTCTGGACGACAGGCTGCACCGTTCCATCAACGTTGTCCAAACCCAGACGGCCGAGTTGTCGGCCATGCGTGTGTACTTCGCCTTCTCGCCGAGCCACGCCGTTGTAGGGACGCTGAGTCGGAGAGAAACAACGGTTCGGGCACGATGCTTGGTGATGTACCGAGCGTGCTTGCTCGGCGCGTCGACTTGGTGACCAGCGAAGTCAAAGACGAAGGTCGGATCGGTGCTGCGCGAGGTACCATACGACAAGGCGGGAATTTGTGTGATGTCGGTGGGCTTGCCGTCTCAATTGACCCCCTCGCCGCGCAGAATGAGAGGGAAATTCCGGTGCTTTACCTGCCGGGCGAGGGCGCCGACCGAGCCTGGGTGGCTGAGGAGTGATCTCAGACCAACGTGCATCTCGTTCGATAAGGCGAAACAGACATTCTTGTGGGAAGAGGTATGGTATATCGTGGCGAGGGCACCTGTTGATGCGTCAAAGTGCTGCGACGCAGTCAGGAAATGAAATACAAATGGTGACGGCGGGGGTTGCTGAAGGGGTTGCAGTCCGCAGCATGCAAGGTAGCAAAGTCAAGTACTCACGAAATGTATATTTTTGTCGATGAGTTCCTCCAGCAACTGGAGCTCGGGAAAGCCGTCGTAAATGCGATGATGATCCGCGGGATGGACTGTAAACTCGCAGTGGAAGATGTCTGTCGGCGGTGCGATGTGGAAGCAGTGTAGGGCAACGAGAACTTTGGAAAGTCGCTCAGGCTTTGTAGGGTCCAAACCTTGCCAGAACTGGTTGCAGGTCGCCTGCAATGATTCCTACACTCAGATCGGTTAGTTTCGTTTGCCTCTGCATGGGAAGAAAGAAAACAGAAAGCAGGCTTGTTTGCTCGATTGATAGCCTGCAGGCCCGGCAAACATGACTTCGGATGTATGCGGCGGGCCTGTCGGGCCTGGCAGTCGGGAAAAGGTGTAGGTGGATGGAAAATAGAACGACTTACCATTTTATCTTTTTGAAGTCCAACTTGTGTTCAACTTGTGTAGTTGAGGTGTGGCTCAAGCTCGTAGTGAGTGCTCAATGAGACTGATTCTGGTAGATGGTGGAGGGGAACAACGGAAAAGATTACAAAGGCCACCTACGAGGTGATTTAAAGAGTGAAATAAATGCTTGGAAGGTAGATAGATAGGTAGTCACGAGCGGCCTTTACCACGGAATATCGGGATTCACCGGGCCATTTCATTCACACTGAGCCCTACTACCCCTCTCGTCCCGTCACTTTGTTGTGCTTCCTAATAATTCTCGTGGCCACATGAGTGTTTAGGCACCCGCGCCTAGTCACCGGAAGCCTGGGAGACCAATGGCAACCCGAGGAGAGAAGGAACAGATCATGGATGTGGCCTGTTAGGCTGTTTTGTATCTATTATACCCCTCTCTTTCTTTCCCTCAGGGGCTAAGAACAAGGAAATGGGGAAAGAGAATAGCTACCAGAACTTGGACGTGATCACGACTGCCTAGTCACCAACAGCAACGATGCCACACCTGAACAAACCATCTCACCCCTACACCCAGGCACGTACCAAACTTGGTGTGACAAGAGGCTTTCGGTGACAACCTGACCCCAAGGGATAGGATGGATACGGGTTGTAGAGGTGACCGAAGATAGGATTGTACAGAAAGAATTCGCATGCCCCGCGCGCATTAGTTTTGGTTCCACGCTGGGGGCGTCCTCTATTCCCTTCTACATAACTCAGGAATCGGTTAGTGTTAAGCAAACGCTTCGGGTTCGCTCTTTGAAGATTGGATGAGCAGCATCAGAGAAGGAGGAATGGGGCGGTATACAGCAGAAATGAGGCAAATGGGAAAATGAGAATTCTCGTCGGTTTCGTATTATCGGTTTGGAGCAGACCACCTACAACAACAGTGATGTCGTGTTTTCAACTCGGACACGGGTAACTAGTCCAATTCGGCTGAGGTAACCAACACACACCAAGGCCAGGCCAAAAGCAGGTGACAGTTTTGGTAACGGCATGACCAATGATGCATGCTGTGGCTTCAAATCCCATGGCGGCGGATGCCGTGGCACGTCGAACACCAAACCATCACCAAAAGCAAGCAAGATGAACGGGACCAGAGATTAGAGCAAATTGTATTTCTTCTAGACCGTGGGGTAGACCTGACTTGGTGTGTCGGGCAAATCGCGCGCACACTCGCTTGAGCTGAGGAGGGCAGATCATAATAATAAACATGATAAAAGAGGTAAGAAAAAGACTATACAAAAGAATCAGAGAGTATATCGCTATGCACAACCCAAGTTTCCTAAGCCCGAAAAGCACGACGACGCCACCCGTGACCGACTCCCACAACAACAGGCACACAACAGGCAACCTCTCCAAAAACCAAGAACCGATCCCTACCGCGCTCCAACACCACTCGTCATTCGAAACCAGCTCATGCATGGCCCGACATCATGTGGAGGCGGAAGTGTTCCTGGTAGCGGAGGTGTTGCTGCTCGGCCAAGTGCGGGTTGGCGTCCTTCTCGGCCTGGAGGCGGGCCTGCATCTCGGCCTCCTGCTGGGCCTGCTGGCGGGCGTGGGCCTGGACGTGGGGCTCGCCGGCCGAGTGCAGGTCGTCGAGCTTCTCCGGGTTGGAGCTGAGGTCGCTGAGCAGGTCGCGGAAGTGGTCCGACGAGAGCAGCATCTTGGTGAGGTTGGTCAGCCGCGCGTTCTCCTCGATCAGCGCCTTGTTCTGCGCTCGCAGAAGACCCGAGTCGTTGTGCCGGTCCGTGAGCTCGCCCTCGAGCCAGCCAATGTACTCTGCGATGGTGTTAGCTATGGGGGCGGGATACGACGAGTGGTGATGGGGGAGAAATGCTTACCCTTTCTCCTGCCGCGGAACGCGCGAGCGGAAACCTTGTTCCTAAGCTGACGGCGCTCTTGGCTGCTGAGCTTCTTGCCTTCCTCGCTGGCGAGGAACTTCTCATCCTCATCCATCTCTGCCTCGGACTTTTGCTTCTTGGGGAAGTTTGCCGTCGGCACACTCTTGATTGGAGTGTACTGCACAGGCTCCGAGCGCATCGAGCTCAGAATGTTCTGAACGTTTTGCTCGGCGATGGAGCTGCTCGTTTGAGGTGACCTGGCCTTCTGCGCCTGCTTGGCCTGGACACGTTGTCTTTGCAGCTGTTGCTGTTGCTGTTGTTGCCTCTGCATCTCTTGCTGTTTCTGTTGCTGCTGTGCCCTGGCAATCGCCGCTTGTTGCTGGTGCATGCCTGGCCACACTCTGCCGGGGGTGCTCGACAACGCGGGTGTCGTCGGCAAGGGGGAAGTCAGCCCATCAGGTTCGTGGCCACCGATGGCGCTGGGGTTGATGGTCGAGCCGAGGTAGAGTCCCGCATCGGAGGACTCGAAGCCAAGATCCATCCCCGAGGTGTCCAAGCCAGTGGGCAGGGGTGCGTTGAAGTCGAAGACGTCGTCCGACTCCCCAATCCCGGCGAGCATGTCGTGTTGTTGTTGAAGGTCGAGATACTCTTGGAAATACCCTTGCGGCTCGTTCATCGACAACGTCGTTGTCAGTGCGCCCGGGACGAGACCTGTTTGCTGCTTGTAGAGGTTGTACTGATGGCTGGGTGCTGCGAACCCTTGGTTGGTGGGGAACAACGACGAGCCTTCCGGAGTTTCTGACTTGAGCGAGATCGACGTCGATGGTGAGAGCGAGGATGGGTGGAAGCTCAACGCGTTGCTGGTAGTGTCGGTGGTGGTGTTGTCGTATTGCGAAAAGTCCATAAATTCCAGAGGGTCGAGGTCGAACCCGTTGCCTTGTTGGGACCCAGCCATTGTGTTGCCCGCGGCCGGAACTGGGGTGACTAATCGGGCGCTAACAAAGGACTGGCCAAAACTCAATCGCTATCGCTCGATTTTGATGCCGTCGAATATTTCGAGGATATATCGTTGGTGTCGTTATGTTGGAGATGGTTATTTGACGGGCCTAGTGAGTTGCAAAACATGTAAAAAGAAGAGGGGGCGGGAGGAAAGGCAAGGTGCGCCAGTTTTGAATGAGCAACGCAAGAAACCGGGCGGTGGTTGCAGCAGGCAATCCCGGTCGCAGGGATATCTGTCGCTTTGGGAAAGGGGACGCGTAAGCCAATGCGAGAGGAACCGGCCAGCCAATCTGGTTGACAGTCCCCATAAAACCCTCGGCCATCGGACAAATCAGGACACGGCTCGGCAAAATAGCCTGTTCAACGGCCACACGGCGCAATGGGTTGGAGCAAGCTCCGACCGAGCCTTCGGGTACTTGGTCCCTCGCTGTAAAATGGCGGTGCATCCCAAGTACCCAAATCCCCGTATCAGAGTGATGGCTTCGGCCGAGCCACCGTCCTTCATTCACCTTGATCGCTGCGGCCCAAAGGCGGAGGGAAAACAGCCCGGCGCTTTTGACAAAAACTGCTGCCTGGCTGCGGAGATATCGCAAAGCGCGCCTTGCACGACTCGACGATGCGGTCTCAGAGTCAGTCCCGCTGAATGTGTTGAGACGGAGAACTGCACAACTGGGCAGAACTGCGATGCGGAGTGCCAGGCGAGTGCGAGTTGAGCTGCAGAGGGCCCCCGGAAGTCACGGACAGTCTTGCGCGGCCATGGAAATGGGAAGACCCTGTTGGCTCCTTCGCGGCTTTGCACTGCCTCACTCGGCGTTTACGGTCTAGGATGATACAAAAAGGGGATGAAACCTGGAGCGGGCGCTTCGATAACTCCGCATCAGAACGCATCAGAACGGGGACAAAACAGTTGCGAAATTTACCTTCGTCTTGTCGACCAAGCGGACGGTGCTCATCTTGCGATTTGGAGGGTATGGAATGACACTGTTCTACATTTGCTGTTTGACCCGCGTATCGGCCAGGGCGGGCCCCCACATGCCGTGAGGGACGCCGGAAACCATTCAAAGGAGTGGAACCTCGATCTCGAATGATGTGTTGGTCGAATGCCGTGTTTTCACCACGCCTGGTTACTGCAGTTGGCAGCCAGTGGTAGCAACTCATGTCATCCACAGAAAAGAAGCCCTGAGCCGGCGGATTGTGGTGCAAGGGAGTGTGCGAGAATGGGGGCGTGCCAGCGAGCCGGTGAGTCGGCATTTGCCGCCTCCGATGGGTCCTTTGTCGAGTCCGTGGAAGCTCCGCCTTCAATCCGCTCACAGCGATCCCCTCTTTGGTTCCAGCTTTCGCAGAAAGGCTGCTGATCAACCTGCGCTGGATCCATTCTGTATCACCAAAATACAAAAGTTGTTTCATCAACGGCGCCGCTCCTCCACCCGTCCAGGCGCTCGGTCGCCGGGGAAAACCTTGATTCGAAAACTTGGGACGGCAACGCTGACAAGAGTGGACGTCCATTTCTCGCCAGCTTATCCCCTTTTCTGGTTATGGGGCTTGTAAAGCTTGAGGTTCGCAGCTGCACGGTAGATAGATGGGCTGGGATTCAACAAACCAACCCAGCCTTGCCAGCCAACCCCTTGCCGACATCCCAACCCCCAAAAAGTATGTCTTCGTGTAAACATTCCGGTCAAATAGCCGTCCCCGATTTGTGTGTTGTGTTGCGCCCCCGCCAACCCTATTGTTTCACGACTTTTCCGCCAGTGTGTTGTGGTTCATGCAATCAGGCTGCTTCGCGAGGTGTCCGGAGGCCTATGCTTTGAGCCTCCGTTCTTTCCATCTCCCCGAAGCAAGGCCTAGAGCACCTTTGCTTCTCCGCCCGCCCACTTCCCTTGCCTCAGTCAGATGGAGCTCTCGAGCTGTTTGGTTTCGGGTTCTGCTAGCTCTGTCCCTGTTGGTTAGAGAGGGTGCGAGACAAATTGTGGCGGTGTCGAGGTATTGTGGCGCTCATCTGGAGACTTTTGGCCCCAGTGTGGCTCTCTGTTATTTTTGGTTGACCAAATTGTGGCTGTGTCCCACTCGGCTCGGCTCCACAGATCTGCAGGGGCGACGGAATCATCCGGATTACGAAGTAACGACCGGGTTAGGGTTGGGATGCAAAAGAAAAAAGCATTCAGACCAAGCCACCAAGAATGCCACTCTGGCACCGAGATCTACAGAAACCCATGGCGCAGACGTTTTGCACTGCCGAAAAAACACGTAGACAGCACATAATCAAGGCGTTCACTGTCGTGCGTAGATAAGCCAGTATGGAATCACGAAATTGAATAATTCTGGAAAGAAGGAAAGTAATTAAGAAAAGAGAAAAAAGAAAATAGAGCAAAAGAAAAAGAAAGGATGTAAGTAAAGGAGAAAAGTGTGACGAACCTACTCCAGGACCCCGTCCTGTTAGGGTTCAGCTTCGGTCGAAGGTAATCTTGCAAGGGTGCTTAGGTTCGGTGCAGCCAAAGGGCACAACAAAGACTTGTCTCAACAGTAGGCTTTCGAACTTGTAGCGAACTGTAGTTGTGATTGCTAACTAGAGAACTCCCAGAGCTCTCCAGAACGAGTGACTATATAATTACCTAGTTAATAGATTTTGGGCATTTGAATGTTTCTTTCCTCCTCTCGTCGCAGCCCCACCTTCTCTTTTCGGACTTCACTCTTTGCGATCGCTCAACTTCATTCTTCTCAACTCCATTTTCTTCGCCCAACACCTGTCGACAAGACCATCGTTTTCGCGCGCGCTTCGTTTTGCGCGTCATCAGTAAGGGATCAAAATAACTACAGTTTGTTACTGGTAGCAGTAGCTAACGGTTGAATGTGCAGCATTGTCGGTCTCCAATCTCTCGATTTTTTTTTTCTTTTTGTCGGTCGGGCAGCCTGCTTCTGGCGGCTGCCGCTCTTTTGGCTTCGGCCATAACGTAAGTGGTCAGCCTTCCAAGAACAAAGTTTCTCACTTACTAACATTTGGTTTTAGTCTCGTTCTTCTCCCCGGCGGTCAGTCCGCCTCTGGCGGCTGTCCATTTTTTTTTCGGCTTCGGCCATAAAGTAAGCAGTCAACCTCCCGAGGACCGAGTCTCTCACCTACTGACGCTTCGGCTAGTCCCGTGGTCAGTCCGCCCCTGGTGGCTGTCCCTTTTTTTCGGCTTCGGCCACAACGTAAGTGGTATTTATCTTGGTTCTCTTTTGCTCTGTTTCTTTTAATTCTTTCTTTTGTCTTGATTTCCTTCCTTTTCTTCCCTTGACTTACATTCCTTTTTTGTGTTTTTTTTTTCTAGCCTCCCAAGGGCCAAGGCTCTCGCCTACTAACAGGTCTAAAGTACCAATATGTCATTTGCCGGCGCTACCACCAGGGCTCCTGCCTCTACTCGCCGTCTTCGGGATTGAGCCTTTGTTTTCAACACAAAGAGTGGATTGGCCTTTGCTGAGGACAACAACTCCGGCGGAGAAGTCGCTGTCATCGGCGGCATGAAGATCGGATACCCGGACAACCACCAGACCCGCTATTACGTTCCACGATTGCGCCTTGAACGGTCCTCATATTGACCTGAGGATCAATTTCCCGGTCCCCTAGAACCTCAATTACGTCAGCTTCAGCGACTCTCAGGGTAACCCCCTGAAAGAACGTTCCATCACCGTCCAGCTGAAAGCTGGAACATTCATGAGCTCTGGAAGGGACTTGTCGCCGGAGGAGCTTGCCAGACTGCCCCCCCGTACCGCCGAAAAGAATGATACCTTGTCGATCTTGCGGTTCACGTTGAAGGCTAACGAGAAAGCATATGTCGAGAACTACGGCATGCCTACGGTCTGCGCGAGCCCTGTGGACCAGGCTATCTTTCACGAGGACGCGAAGATTGACGACGTGGTGACCCTTCGGGAGTTTTGCCCCCAGAGAACATTTGAGGTCGTTATCCCGAAGTTCTCTGCCAAGCTCCCCCATATAAACAACCAGTTGAGGACGGTTTTCCCGCCGCAGTTCGAAACGGCGTATCCGTATACCAACGAATGAGTAATACGAATCCTCCTGGTTCTTTAGCAGTCATCTTCGATCTTCACCAATCATCTTCGCCCCTCACCAGTTATCTTGGCTGTTCACTAGTTGTCTTGGTTTTTTACCAGTCGTCCCTGCTAACAAGCTCACAGAGAATGGGATCCTGCTCGGTACGAGGTCGAGCTCAAGGAATTCGCTAGGGACACATCGTACCAAGCGAATTACAAGTTCCATCGTCACCAAGACTGTGCGGTGGCTATTGCCCAGGGTGTTGTGCAGGACGTCTACCAGTTCATGAAGGACGTTATGGCAATTCGCAAGGAAAGGATCGAGTGTGCGTTTCTAAACGTCGCGCTGGACAATACCAAGGAGTTCCGTGTGCTCGCCTGGCACCATCTCGACGTAAGTGACATCATCGAGTGGCTCAAAGCTTGTTAGCTAACATCAAGGTAGAACGAAAGATTCGGGAACACGCTGGCCCGCCTCTTGAAGGGAGATGCCAAGTTTGGCCTAGCTTTTGCGCCGCCGCCCGTAGAAAAGGCCATGGACACTGATTACTGGAGAGCCTGGCAAATTTCCGCGGACCCTTGGAAGTCGACTGGGTGTGATTTTGTTATGGAGATCCGCCGCCCGCTTGGCCGCGACGACCCCGGACATAGGGTTGCTAGGCGCAACATTGTCGCCTTCGACACGTACAGCGAGGTCAACAAGTCGTAGGGCAACTTTTATCTCAAGTTCGACGATGGTGAGGACGTTGCGAAAGCCCGCGTTAATGCCGTCAAGCCTCTTTGGGAAGTGCACGCCCCGGCGACCGACGTCAAGGTAGTGCCTACGAGCAGCAAATCCTGAACCTCATCAAGAACGATTTGCTTGCCGGGTCAGGATTCAACACATTGTTGCATCCTCGTGGCGATGGCGTTGACGTCGACGCTATAACAATGCAGCGAGGGGAGTGTAGCGGCGACGACGGAAAGGATTTTGGCGGAAACTCGCTGAAAAAGGTCAACATACTCGCCACCAACACCAAGGACGGGGTCTTGGAAGTTGTCAAGGACGGCATCGGCGAGGCCACGTTTAAGCGCTTCTGCGAGTACCTGAAGGTCAATCGCCTCGGGGTCATCCCGCTCATTGGGTTTGCCGGCTCCGGAAAAACCGAGATGAGCAGCCACGTCGCCTTGTTGCTGATGCGGGCTTTTGGGTCGCTTTACTGCGCGGCACCCACCCCATGTCGCGACGAGCAACTTGGCCGAGCGTCTCTTCGACCTCGGCGTCAAGATCTGCAAGAAGCTCGGCTCGAACTGGCGTGCCCCCCTCGTTGTCCGCGACTACAGGATGAATAAGGAGCTCGACGCCTTCGCCAAGATCGCTCTCCGATTCGACTCAAGTGAAGTGACGGACCCGTTCGTCATCACCCGATGGAATCTCAGTTTGTCGGTTTGCGAGTGGCTGCTCAAGGTGGTCGGGGCGTCGGGGTACGAGTTGGTCGAAATAGACCCGCAGCAACTGCACGACCTCCGCAAGGCGTTCCTAGGGGAGGCCCATTACGACACCCTGCGTTTTATGGCTGGAGGGCAAACTTGATTCAGGTTTCCGGGGACAGCGAGAAGGCACCCCAGACGCGAGGTCGCCGTGCGACATCGCAGAAGAGCTCATGGTACAAATTATCGAGAGGGTCAATGCCGTCTGCTCTACTCCCTACCTTGCCAGCCAGCACCCCTACAGGCTGTATAACAGGGACCTGGCTAAAGGAGTAATCCTCGACGAGGCCGGAGCCATGCATGAGGCCGACGCGCTTTTGGTGTGGGGCCCCGGATGCCGCCCCTGTGTGCTGGCCGGCGACGAGCGGCAGCTGACACCAACGGTTATGAGGCACGGTGAGAGTCGCCAGGGCCGGATCGTCAACGTGTACTCGCACCAAAGCAAGGCCTCGGTGCTCGAGAAGCTCCGCCGCTCCGGCTGGCAGCGCTTCATTCTGACGACGCAGTACCGCATCGTCAGGGGCTCGTTCGATCTCGCGCAGTCCATTATTTACCCGGACATCAAGAATCTCTTCGAGTACGGCGAGACCACAGCCCTCGAGCATCATCCCATAACCACAAAGATCGAGACATGGGTGACGACGGAGTACAAGGTCAGCGCCTCGCCCGCCGGTACGATTTTGCCCCTGTTCTTCCACTACCACGACTCGCACTGTGAGGTGGACAAGGACATGGGATCACGGTACAACAAGCCCCAGAACGCGCTCGTTGTTAAACTCGTTCGGGATCTTGTTAATCTCGGTGTGACGACGAGCGATATCGTCGTCATTACGCCGTATCGGGCCAACCTGGACCGGCTCGAGAAGACCCTGAAGGCCGCTGGCTGCGACGTGGCGGTCAGCACCATTGACTCGCGCCAGGGTCGGGAGGGGCTGGTCGTCGTTCTCGCCCTGGTCGTGGACCGCACCACGAATCCGCTCTTCGTGGTGGACCCGCACCGCATCTGCGTCGCCACCACCAGGCACGTCGGCGCCCTCTTTGTCGTTGGCGACATCAACAGTGCCGGGGACGCCAGGGACAGGGCCGAGGGGCGAGTGAGGTCCGACGAAGGTCAGAATTTGCTGCCAAACAAGACTACATAGTTATCGCAAGTTCATGCAGTATTTCAAAGACATTCGTAAGTCACTTTTTTACCCTCCCAGTTGTTCCAGCATCGTCTGGTGCTTCTGTTCTCAAGCTACCTTGTAACTGACATTGCTGGTTGGCAGGCCGAGTCGTCGAGTATTTCGCCCCCGGGGGCTATGCTGGGGCTAGCGGCGCAAGCCGCTAGTAGGCGCAGTGGGTGACGCGGGGTTTTGTTGGGGGCTCGACCGAGCCTTGAATTTGTCGTTTTGTCATGTGTTCTATTAAACCTATCGCATATTGAGTTGTTTGAACTACTCTGCCAAGTACCCAGAGTTCACAATACCTCCCTCCACAGTGTCACCACAAAAAGAGCAAGCAACTCTAGTCAACAAGCCGTGACTGTCTCCGGACTGATGAGTTCATCAGACTGGTGTGAAGCCCAGAGGATTGCAGCTTGGCCGTGGTTTTAGCTAATACCCTCGAGTCCCTCCCGAAGCCCCGGGTAGCCGGTGAACGGGAAGCCGAGCCGGAATGTGGGAGAACAGCGGCACGGGATTGAACTCGGCAAGTGTAAATTAACTGGATGCGGGCAGGTAGTGGTGCATGGTTGCCATTGAGGCTAAAGTTCATGACGGTCCCGGCCGTCTCGGCGTCTAGATCCGGTAGGACCTTTCCGGCGCCGGGTGGACTACCCTAGCCATGACTCGTGGCTTCTGGCGATCGCGGGCACTCGCTACAACAAGCGCCTACAGATAAAGTGGTCGTTTGTGACTTGCGGAGAAAGGATAAAAGGATCTTCGCCGAGGCCGCCCGGTCATCAAGCAGCCGAGACTGTCCATTGGCACGCTTGGTAACACTCTTGGCCGAGGCTTGCTACGGCCAAGACAAACCCAAGGCTCAACTGTCGGCCAAATTAACCCTTGTACAACGCTGAACTAATATCGAGAAGCCGCACTAGGTTCACAAATTGAGAGCCCGCGTCGTCAGCATGCACCGCGGAGCCAACCAGGTGGCCGGGAAACGTAATGACTGCAGGGTCAGAGCGCAACTGCTGTTCCATTGCATTTCTTAGGATGGAAAGTAGTTGAGGGGGAGTAAATGGGGTGTCGAGAAAAGTTATATGTTGTTAACATCACCTAGAAACCGGGGGCATGCAAGGCGAGGAGGATCCTTCTTCGTATCTGTGTCACCCCTAGCCACAACAACCCGAAAACTCAGACTCGAGGAACAGCTTTGCACGGGCACCATGGCTCATATTTCGAAGCTAGTTACCTGCTTGTTATTGGTGTGTTCGGCAACTGCAGCCTGTACTAATCCGGGCAAACGTCGAGCGTGGTGAGTACCGTCATATCCAGAACTTGTGACTTGATCACCACTCAGCAAGTTGTCTGACTGACTCGCGTGGGTAGGCACACTCTAAGCAACGATGAGAAACTAGAATATATCAATGCTGAACTCTGTCTCATGGAGACTCCAGCGAGGCTTGATCTGCCGGCAGCTAAGACGAGGTTCGATGAGCTGCAGGCCATCCACCAGCTTCAGGCCTATGCCACTCATTTTGTGGTACGTGGCGAAGTCATCAAGCGCTCGCCCACCCAGAACTTCTTCAACTGACACACACGCCCTAGGGCGCATTCCTCCCATTCCACCGCATGATGATGCACGCGCACGAGAGCGCCCTGCGGAACGAGTGCAACTACACAGGCTACCAACCGTACGGCCGCTGTCTACCTATGTTCCCCAAGTCCCCGTTCAACAAACCAGCATCAAAGCCAACCCACACTAACCAAACCCCCCTCCCCAGTTACTGGTACGAGCAGCAAGACGCGGGCAAGTTCAGCGCATCGGTGCTCTTCGACGAGACGCACGGGTTCGGCGGCAACGGCGTCGGGCGCGACGGCTGTATCGCCACGGGGCCCTTTGCCAACTACACCAACTCGCTCGGCCCAGGCTACGACAACACGCAGCACTGCATCAACCGCGCCGTCAACGACCGCATGAGCTCGGGCTCCGCGCAGGCCAACGTCGACGCCTGCCTGGCCTTGGACACCTTTGACGAGGCCTGGCCGTGCATCGAGGGCCGGCCGCACTCGGGCGGCCATGGTGGGGTGGGCGGGCAGGTGAGTTGGTTCTTGTTTATGTTTTATGTTGCGCTCGGTGGCACGAGTAGAGGTAACCTGTAGTTGTGTGGTCTGTGGGCGTGCTGACGCGGTGGGAAGATGCTCAATGGCGTGTCGAGCCCCGGCGACCCGCTGTTCTACCTGCACCACACCTGGCTCGACAAGGTCTTCTGGGACTGGCAGGCGCTGGACCGGGCGACCCGCACAACCACCATCAGCGGGACCAACATCGGCCCGGACTACTCGCCGGGCTTCCCGCCGCGGCCGTCGAATATCCCGTAAGATCGTTTTTTACTCTGCTGGTGGGTTGAGGAAGATACTGATGAGGTTGGTCTGCAGATTGCCCACGGGGGCGGATGGTGATCCCGGCACGACGACGACGCTTGGCCATGTCCTCAACATGTACGGCAACAGTCCCAACAAGACGGTGGGAGATGTCTTGGACATCCAGGGAGACTATCTGTGCTATGAGTATGTCGAGCCGTAAGCGGGAGCAAGTCGTAGACCTCGACTGCGACAGCATTCAGGGGGGGGGGGCTGTAGGGGGTCGGGCCCGGTGGGAAAACGACAAATTACCGATCTGGAGTCGGCATTTCTCTTCATCAGTACGTTTGTTTGGCGACGAAGTATTTGTGATCGAGTGATAAAAAACATGGTAAAACAAGAAATCAGATCAGCTATACCGTAGAGTGTCATCAAATAATCCTGGATTGCCGTTTCAAGTATCGTCATTCGTGATCGCGCTGTATCCTGGCCCGGTGTCTTTCGTCGGCAACCCCTTACTTGGCCTGTTAATAGTCTATCATTAGGCAACCAACCAGCCGTTGTTGGCTTCATACATTAGCTCCCTTACCCTGGGCCTTAGAGGGAACTCCCTGTCTCCCTCTGTTTTCACACTCCTTTCCTATCTCCTTCTCCCTCTGACCGAGGAAACGCTACATCAATGGCGTATTCCTGCAGGGATAGGATTCGGTCTTGGATATTGGGACGCAGGTTTGCATCGGTCTCGGCGGCCAGAGCCCGGATTTCGGCCGTTGCGTTGTCACACCAGGTCATGAACTCCTCATTCTCGACCTTGCACTCCACGCCTGTACCGAATGAGAAAGTCTCCAGCTTAGACAAAGCAGGTTTGATGTATTTATTAGACACCTCGACGAAGGTTGCGGTTATGTCTCGAATCGCAGAGGCGTGACTTTGGAGGTGAAATGCCTTGGTAATGACTCTCTGGCATAACGTTGGTCAGCTCGTATCCTTCGCATCCCGTAACCCCCGGCGTCAACGAACCTTCTTGGCCGCTTGACTCATGGCCATCAGCTCCAGCTCATCATTATTCTTGAGCTTTGCTCCCTGCTTGACTGTTTGCTGGACATCCTTGGCATCCTCCTCGACCCTAGTGAACAGCTCGACAAGAACGCTGAAGCTTTGAGCCAGCTGACTGGCGCGGGCGTTAAGGTCGACGAGGGGTTTCTGAAAGTTGTAGAGGGTATCGCCGATGGGTTTCTGGTGCTGGCACATGTTAGACAATTGCTAACACATCCTTGACGAGGTGGCTCGAGGTCTTACCAGCTCCGCTTGTGGGGCAATGACCTTTTGATCACATAGAGACTCAACATCACTCATGGCCAGTTCTTGAGCATGTTCTGTTTTGGTAGCATCGGCTTGGTTTTCCCATGCGCCATTAGTCCCAAGCAATCCGCAGCAACCGGGACGCGAGACTCATACCTACCTATGGCTTCCCTGGCCATATCCTTCAAAAAGCTATTTTTCTCGCACCAGGACTCCAAGTGCTGACTCAATCTTCTGATTCTCTTAAGACAATCCTCGGCAAACTCCCAGACTTCATCGATCTCGGGGACGAGATTGGCCACGACGTCATGATCGTCTTGGAGCATTTCGATGCTTATATTGCCGCCATGCACGAGACATCTGTCAGCAGCTTTGAAGACCCAGGTCGTGGTACCTTGAAATTCCTTCAAAACAGAACGGCCCGAGTGGATGGAGGACTCAAGCTCCGTGTGAAAGGAGTTGTGCGGCAGCTTCCCGATGACCTCTCCATCCTCTCCCCTAATACCGGGCGAGGCAATCTTGAGTCCAGCTGCCGCCTCATCCCGGGATATCTTGAGTAAGACTCCCATGATGCGGACAATAGCTGGGGCAGCTTCAATTAAGGATGCCCAGTTGGCTCCCGGAAATGTCTTGAGCAGCAGGCTGGAGTTCTCGAGCTCGAGTTTGGCCACACGTTGAACGTCTAGGGAGTATACATGACGAGGGCCGAGTCGGGCGCCGCTAGGGCTGTCACTCGCCTCTCGATCACCGCTTTGGTTGTCTGGCTGCTCGCCAGAAACGCCGAGATTGCCGTTGCCCATATTGTCGCCAAGGTCACTGTAAAATGTTTCCAAACTAATTGCCCGGCTATTGCTTTCGCTCTCACCACCCAACTTTCGATTACCCGGATCCGCGAGGATATGATGAGGCAAATCTAATCCCGGCAGGTGTCGAGCCAAGTGGCCTTTCTCAGCTTGTTGACGTGTCCCTTCTCTGAGGCTCGCTGGCTCACTCCCAGTCGCTGGCCTGCTGTTCCTTTGACCACGCCAAGGAGGTGTCAACGCTTTCTTACCTCGGCTCTGCGGGCAAGAGAGAAACCAGAATGAGGTCAGCGACGTTGGAAGAAGCCCGGGCTGAGATTTACAATTGAGGTTCGACGACTTGGGACCAAAATGCAATTGGAACATGTTGCGGGAAGGCGCTGGGAGGTTGCATTGCGGCGGGTCGCGGTTGCCCTCCCGTCCCTGTCCACAACGGCCACCCCCTGGACCGCCAAGACAATCAGAGGGGTCAATCCCCCCGGCAACGGTTTGTTTACTCGACCAACAATTGGCCAACGGCGGCTTAGGCACCGTCACAGCCCATCATGCGCCCGTCACCGCCTGTCCGGAAGCCCTGTCACCGCCCCCAGGCCAGTCGGGTGTCCCTCCCGTCCAAACAAGCCGCCTCGCATCACCGTTTCGGACAGTTGCCAGCGCATCACTGCTTTAGCCTCTCCACCGGTCCAGGGCATTCCAAGTTCCCATTGGCAATCGCATTGGCTTTTGCACTGGTTGCCGCCGTTGCCCCGAGATATCAAGGGACGCGCATGCAGCGTGTAGAAATTATTAAATTCCTTTAATTGCATTGTCCCACTCGCAGCTGTCTTGTCTTTTTGTTTCCGCGATGCCACGGAAGACACCAGAGTTGGATCTGGACTTCAACATTTTTGTCGACCCTTCTTGTCTGAGCGCACCAATGGACGACGAAACCTTCGCCACCATGCCGCCCTCGCCCGAGGAGGTGCAGGCCTCGGCCGTCGTTCCTGACACTCCAGACGAATTGGGTGCCGCAGCTATGGGAGAGGATGCGGAGCAGACAGCCGAACAGGGGCCGGAATCAGAGGGAGAAGTCACACCTCACGACGAAGCATCAACCGAAGAACAGCCGGAGCCCGAGATTACAGAGCAAGAAGACGTGCAGACAGCTGAGCCGCCTGTCGACGAGCCATCAGCCCCCGAGGATGAGGAGACAGAACGGGCGACAGCCACGGAGGAATCCTCAGCGACCGCCGAGACCGAGACAGACGAGCCCGCACCCGAGCCGGAGCAATTCGACGAGCCCGAGACAGCGACATTCGAGACCGAACCAGTCGAGGAACCGGTCTCAGAAGAGTCTGTCCCAGAACCGGAAACACAGGTTATGGACACAGAGCCGGCAGAAGAAACTGTGGCCGGCGAGTTTATCCCCGAGCCAGTAGAGGAGGAGGAAACAGAACACCAAGTGGAGCAGGCGCCGCCACAAGAGGAGGTACCAGAACCGCGAGACGAAGACGAGACCGCCGCTTCGGCCGAGGCAACCGACGAATTAGAAGAAACCAACGACACTTCGGCTTATGATATCGAGGCTCCTTCGGAGATTCCGCAGGAGAACGACCAAAACCTCCCCGTTGAGGATGTCGACACCTCCATCATAGAATCGGACATGGACGAAGAGGAACGCGGTCGCCAGTCAGACCTCGGCGACAGGAAAACTTCACTCCGCACCGAAGCCCTCATCCAGGCCGCCGCCCGCGCCGTGGTCGCCAAAATCGAGAAGCGCAAGAGCGGCGACATACCGCAGGAGGAAGATGAAGTCGACAACTCACTCGTCAGCACCGACTCACGCGACACCTACGTGTTAGGAGACGATGCACGGAGCACGACAAACGCCGACTCACCCAGCCGGCGGCAATCCTCCGAGTCTCATGCCCGCCACATGGCGTCCCGCTCCATCTCGAGCGATGACGCCGGCGACAGCAGCTCGCATAACGAGCGTGACGATGACGTCTTTAGCGACCGCAGCGCGCGGAGCTCCCTTTATTCGCTTGATCAGCACGACAGCACGGATATCCCGAGCATAAAGACCCCGCAAGCCAAAGAAAGTGTTTCACGGCGCGATTCCTACGCATCCAGCCAGTTGCACGAACACTCCTCCGCGCGCACCGCATCCAACTTCTCCGCCATCTCCGGTCTCTCCCAGTA
Source organism: Chaetomium globosum CBS 148.51 (assembly GCF_000143365.1). Lineage (NCBI taxonomy): Eukaryota > Fungi > Ascomycota > Sordariomycetes > Sordariales > Chaetomiaceae > Chaetomium > Chaetomium globosum. The sequence goes on from NT_165982.1 coordinate 2,910,587, forward strand.
CGACGACCCCAAACTCACCTTCGTTCCCACCCACCGCGAGACACGCATGCCATTCCGCACCCCATCCGAGATCCGCGCCATGCACATGACGTCCCCCACACCATCCGTCTTCAACGGCAGCTCGCCGTCGCGGTCATCAGCACACAAGCACCATCACCACCACCAAAGCCCTCGCAACAGCGGCGGCCCTCCCTCCTCCATCTCCCGCCTCGGCAGCCCCACCGTGTCCGCCCAGTACTCCCCCAAGGGCCGCTCCACCCCGCCGCGCTTCAAGTCCGCGCGCAAGGAGGCGCCCCTCGTCCTGCTGCACGTCACCCTGCTGCCCCTGCGCTGGGTCTGGGGCGACGTGCTCAACACGCTCGACTCGGTCCTGCAGCCGGCCGCCGCCAAGGACGGCCCCGCCATGGCCGCCGCCGCATCCTCGCCCTTGTTCGAGCCGAGCGACCCGCTCAAGACGCTGCGCGACGCCTGGCGCGAGCTGCAGGATCGTGTTGGTGATACTGTCCTCGAGAGGGGTATCCTGCTGCCGCACCCGCAGAACGATTATGAGGTGCTTGAGGAGCGCTTGCTTGAGGCCTTGGAGCTGCCACTGAGGCGCCGCGCGCGGATTCTCGAGTGTGGCCATTATGTGGGCCCGGCGAACGTGCCTGAGGATGGGGACAGTGATGACGAGGGGGCGGACGGGGCGGAGGGGAAGACGCACTGGTGTGGTACGTGCTGTGGGGAGATTAGGTGTGAGGACCTTGGCGTGGGGAGGGTGTTCCGCATCAAGGTGTACGCGAGTAACGGGCTGATGAGGGCCGGTGCGTGGGAAGCCTGCTGGAAGGAGATGGAGCGCGTGGATGTCGAGGTCGAGCCGATTGTGGACCTGGCCGTGCAGAGCGAGCTGGAGAAGCTGGCTGTGCTGCAGATGGAGCTGGACGAGCAGCGGCGCCGGGAGCTGGATCTGGAGCGGATGCCCGAGCCGGAGCCCGAGCGCAAGTCAGACCCAGACGCGCGCGGAGCCAGCCGGCAGCAGGGTGACCTCGCGGGCGAGACGGACATGGACGCCCAGCGGAGCATGATGTCCTCCCCGGCGCCCTCGGCCCTGCAGCTCGCCATGCGCGCCGCCACCCCCCAGCCCTCGGCCTCCAACACACTCGTCCGCGCCGCCACCCCAAGCACCTACGGCGTCGACGCCTCCGAGGAGCGCCGTCTCCGTGACGAGGAACGCATGCGCGAGATCTACGGCGACACACCGCCCCCCCCGCCACAACAACCAGCCGACCAACAAAAACACCAGCATCAACAACAACAACCACAACAACATCATTACCCACCCCCTCCACAACAACAACCCCAACAACAACAACCCCAACAACAACAACAACAACATGCCTTCCCCCCTCCCCTCCCCCTCCTCACCGACGGCTCCTCCTCCTCCTCTCACCACCACCAGCACCACCAAGACCCCTACCGCCGCCCCCCCGTCGTCCTCGACGAGAACGCCGGCTTTGTCGACCTGCTGACCCAGGCCTTCAAGGTCCTGCTGCGGGATCCGAAGAATGTGGCCATTATCCTGCTGTGTGTGTTTTTGGCGGTGGTGGTTAAGCGGCCTGGTGTTGGGGAGGGGGTGGGGGAGGTGCAGGTTGTTCCGCCGCAGGTGGTGCAGGTGCAGGTGCCTGTGGCTGGGGCTGGGATGGGGGAGGGGTATGGGAGGTTTGAGGGGGGGAAGGGGGAGGCGGTTGAGGTAGTTGCGGCGGTTGAGGCTATTGGTGGTGGTGGCGCTGGGGAGAGGGAGAGGGAGGTGGAGGCGGGGTTGGCCAGCTCGCGGATGCCGGAGGTTGCGGGGTTGGAGGGGGTTGCAGCGGCTGGGGCTGCGGCTGAGCCGGAGAAGGATGTTGTGGAGACCGTGGAGGAGGTCCAGCAGCAGCAGCCGGCTGTTGTGGAGGAGGTTCCGGTTGTGGTGGAAGAGGAGGTTAAGGAGCAGGTGGTGCTGAAGAGTTCGGAAGCGGATGCCCAGAAGGTCGCGGAACACGAGGTCCAGCACATTCCTCGCTTCGAGCTCCCGGCCGATATGTGCCCGCCACGCGGACCAGAGTACCCTATCACCATGGCGGACGAGACCCCGGCGGAGGAACAGATCATTCCGGAAGCCGCCACCGACGCGGCCGCAACCGAGCAAGAACAGCCCGCGGGCGCGTGCGGTCCCAACAGCTCCGACTCGGACACCGAGGAAGAGGAGGAGTCCGTTGCAGCGGCAGCGCCGACGTCGACGTTCCTACCCGGGCCGCTGGTGACGGAGCGCACGACGGTGCGCGTGTTCGAGACGGTGACGCAGACGGTGCGCGTCAGCGTCGTCACGCAAACCGAGACCGTCTCCACCGTCGTCACCGCCGTCCCGCAGACGGTCGAGGAGACCGTCTACGAGACCGAGACCGTCCGCATCACGGTCTCGGTGCCGGTCGATGAGCAACAGCAACAACAGCAGCAGCAGAAGAAGGTCAAGGCGAAGCCGGCTAAGGGGTGTCAGGAGAAGGGTGGTGGTTGGTTTTAAAGGGAGCCCCAAGGTTGTCCGTTTGTGGATTGAGATATGCGATGATATGATTGTATGGTTGGGGATGGATGATTTGAGTCTATGATGGGATTGGATAGGGGGGGTCACTGGATATGATTTGATGGTTTTGTTGTCTATGGCGTGATGTGTGTATGTGAGGATGGGATTTTCTTTTGTAATGTTCAACATGCTGTCGCTGCATCCGGAAACGGCGGCGTTCCTAACCGGATATAGCGCTCCGTCAGACTCGCGTCCTCGCACGGTCCCGCCGCCCCCGCCGCATAAATAGAGCCTTCCTCTTCGACATCCCTTTCTTGTACTCTCGACTTCCTCCCTCTCTCATCCCCTTCGCTCGGCCCCCCCCGCTCCTCCTCTGCTTCGCTGTTCCCCTGCCTCCCTCGTCTCCAGCTCGCTAGCCTAATGTCGCTCGCGCTCCGATCCCCATTTCGCCAGGCCGGATGCCTCGTCCCTGCCCTCTTTGGCGTCCCCTAGCCGCCCGCCGTCGCGTCGCCAATCGAGACATTCTCAGCCTTTCGTCTATTGCAACTTTTGGCTCGATTTTGGTCTCGGCCTCGAGCTTCCTCCCCCTCTGGAGCAACCTAACACCCGCTCAGCAGTACCAATGATGGGGAGAACTGCTGTCCTGGTGTGTACAGCGACACCGAACACAGCGAGGATGAGGCTGTCCGGCCACCGCGACGCAAGCGCTGTAGGGCGAGCGCTGCAACACATACAGCCGGAGGGACAGCCCCTCAGCAGCAGACACGTCCGGACTGTGGCGACTCTTTGAGAGAAGCTTGGAGACCATCCCAGCGTCCGAGGCGCCAGCACAGCGCTACCAATCTATCATCATCACGAGAGCCTAGTTTAGAAAGGGATACCGAGACGGACAGAGCCCCCGCCGCAACGTTTGAGGAATGGCCCCTTGGAGATACAGTCCTCAAGCGTGTTACAATGGACGGTTCGCCACCCACCTTCATGGTGCAGTTCACCTGGGATCAGTGCGCGGAGCACGGAGCGGAGTACTGTAGAACGGAGAATCGGGGCACCACCGCGAAGAGGCACCATCCAGCGAGACAGAAGAGCAACAAGATTACGAAGCACAAGGGCAAACCAACTTCGACTTCAAGGAGGGCGAGATACACGCCAGCGGACGACGCAAAGATCCTTCGGCTGAAGGAGCGGGGGCTTGTCTTGGGTCGAGATCGCCGAGCAGTTTCTGGGGCGTAGTGCCGGGGCTATTCAGATGAGGTATCACACTAAGCTCAAAACCACCGACCCTTCTCGAAACGAGTCTCGGCCATTGTGTGGTGACTCTCGGGCACTCTCCCCAGTGGTTGGCGACGACAGCGGGGAGGAGGAGTGGGGGGTGGAGGAGATTTGCGGTCACAGAAGGCGGGATGATGGCGGTCTAGAACTACTAGTGAAGTGGGAAGGTGGAGAGGAGACGTGGCAGCCTTACGAGAACGTGGCGGAAGTACAGGCGCTTGACAAGTATGAGCGTCTTCATGGGCGGGTTACTGTAGATACTGTCTGAGACTTTACCTCGGCTACTTAATAGTTTCTTCCTGTGCTAGCCCGGCATTTGCTCCTTTGATGAGGCGTGAACCTTTGTACTCGATTATCTCAGGCTTATGTCTTGCGTTAATCCGCTTCGTCGTGCCCCTTACCAAATCTGCACATTTGTCTCCTAGCTAGATATATCTTGTGTTGCTACAACTGCGTTATACCTGGAAGATGGATATTCCGTCACTTGTCGAAGCCGAGGGCTGGCCAGAAGAACGCAGGGTAGAGCGGACGTGGCAAGGCGAGTAGCGATGGAGTGGCAATCGGTTGAATCCCGTCCTGCGCGGAATGTTTTGATCATGACGCGCAGCCAATCGGCTGAATCCCCAGTTGTAGGGAATACCAGGTATCGCGATAGCGTTAGAAGCACAGGGCAAATCCCTTCTCTCTGGAGGGACGTGCTACATTCGTGGTTCAATTGGATCATGTTCTTCTATCTAGAAATGAGGGGGGCTCAGATTTTGCAGCCGGGGTTGTCGTCCCCGAGGTCCAGGACCACGTGACGACTGCCCCAGTGGTGGACCCCCCCCTGCCCTCCGTCACGTCCCCCTGCGAGGACGTAACTCTGGCGTAGATGTTCCGACACCAGTTTCTTGTGTCCTTTCCCCTGCCAACCACTAAGACGACAAACCCATGCAGCCAACGCTATTGGACAAATGGCAACAAGAGACTTCCTCTTTTGTGTGAGGCGCTGGTGAAAAGTCACCATAAAAGACGTCACTCCGGCCGACTTGAATGTCCCCAGAACGCCAACAACACGGTCCTATACTTGGCTAGATTTTCAAGGCGAAGTGAGGGAGCACTCTTAACTGAGATGTAGTTGCGGTGCAACCCATGTAGCGTTGCACTCAATCACAGGATATGGATATCTTAGCGAATGGAAAAGAAGAGCGGGGGGTTTCTCATCGAGTAAGGAAATACATAAAGCGGAACGAGCTGTTGACTCATCCTAGCAATACCCAATTCTTTCCCTTGGCACTTCTTCTGAATACCTGAATATAGACGGAATGGAGAGGGTGAGCGGATATCTCCTCAACGACCTCCTTCCGGATCGAAGCTGAAACCCGGAAGCGGTCCGACCCGAAGCGGTATTCTACGTAGTCTCGTGAGCCGGCAGAAAGTGCCTGGGAGAGAACCTGTGGCAACGCGACTTCCGAAGCTGTCTCAAAAACAAGGGCCATCTGCTGCTGAACCAGGCCCTCTTACTTGAAAATGAGGCACTCCGGACCCACGTCATGAACGACGATGCCAAGCTTGACTGGTTCTGCGAGTCTGCCAATGCCCGAGACCGCGTCGAAACAGGCGATTCCAATGAAACCGGAAAACCCGGGCATGCCCATGTAAAAGATGCGGTCAAAGACATCCCAGCTGGCTTGAGGGGCAACGCTGCTGATGGCGAACGTAGAATGGGCGGGAAAGTGAAAGGGGGGGTATTGTGTGATGCCCTTGGTGGCCGTCTCGACAGAATCCAGAGTGGCGGCAACGTATATAGTCTGGAGCCTCGTCCAGTCACTCAAATCGACCTTTTGGGGGCTCAGGTAATCCACTATTACGGATTTGTCGGAGATGCGGACGAATTGATTTCACCCAACCATTTTGAGATGTATTCCGACGAGCGGGAATCTGCGGCTGTCGGACAGGCAGAGAAGGTACCCAGTGTGGTCGGGGGCAAAGCTTGTGGGGCTCGGGGGCACCCAGGGCACCCAGAGCTTGGTGGTGATGCGCAGGCCGCTGTTTGTAATGGTAAACTCGGTCATGAATGACCAGGAGGTGGTAGAGAAGTTGCGAGAAGCATGAATAAAGTCGGCAGGCGACGCGGCCAATATGCCGCAGTACGGCCCGATGCGGCATCTTTCTCTGGAGTCCCAGGCCAGAATGCTCAGGTCGTTGGTGCGCTTGATGATCTCTTCTTGTAGGCGTATGAAAGCGTTGGCGCCCTCGCCGTATATCAAGGCCATGTTGACGCCGAAGATGCCCATAAGACAGTAGGCCATGTCCTCCGGGCGGGTTGTCGTCCTGCGCGAAGCCCAAGACATCCTTACGGCCACGGGGATGCTGCCGAGCCGGCTTAGGTCAGCCAAGAGGCGCTCGCTCTGAGCATCTGACTGTTGTGCCACGTTCCCACATGTACGTGAAACCTATTCCGCCGACTCTCCTCGTCTTCCACATCAAGCCTTTCCGCCTCGACTTGAAATATGAGATTAGCATCACCCTTGAAGTGGAATGATGTGATCGGCTTCGTGACTCGTCCAACTAAACAAGCCCAGGGTGCTTCCGCGCCCCCTGGCTGTTGATAAATACACAGTCGGCGCATAGGACTGCTAGAAATAGAATGCATACGGTACCCAAGGTACATGTACATACGCGTTGGCCGTCCGGTCGTTGGCCGCAACCAAGCGCCCGAGACATGCAAAGGGGGAAACTTCAAACGGCCCGGCTCTGCACATGACACGACCATGATGCACCTATACGCGGGCCTGGTACCAGGTAGGTGGGTGGTCCGCGACGTTGTCGTTTTAGTCCACGAGCCACTTGAAGGCCGCAGCAGTAGGCCATGTGGGGCGGGGCCAAGTCACCTCCCGTCTTCAGCGCCTTGACATGACAACTTCGCCCGTCCTTCCTCTTTTCATTCATGTAGCTTACAGCTGGCATTTTCAACGTTTCAGTTTCCCCTCGGCAACTTCCGGTCCTCCAAGCCGATTGCGTCTCACCACCGTCTCATCACGGGTTATCCCTCGCAAAAAAGCATCACTTTCCTCCTCCTGTGATTCTGTCACCCCCTCTTGCGGCCCTTCACTATCCGGCAGCGCAGACCAAAATCACAATGTGAGCAAACGCCAAGTGGTTCCCCTCGGCGCTAACCCTTCTCGCTAACCTGGCCGGGATATTCTCCCACTTCAGGGCCGCCACGTTCAATCCTGACGCTTTACCAAGCAGGGAGGCCACTGGAGCTCCAAGTGCGCAAAAGCTACTCCCCCGACCTGCCGTCCCGCGTTACCGCCACCATCAGCAAAGTGCTCTCCATGACCATGTCCGTTGTGCTGGATGTCACCTTCCAGACCCATCACGGCCCGCCTATCCACCATGTGCTCAAGCTCTACGACCGTCGATTTGGCTCATGCCTGCGAGAAGTTGACGGGGACAGGGTCGCGCCGCACACACAGGAAAACGAAGCAGCGTTCGAGGCCTTTGTCAGGCGGGGCATGATGCCCGGGTTCCTCCGCCATCGACATGAAAGAAACGACCCCGAGGAGAGCGTTCTCCCCGTCGGGGCTCGGGAGTTCCTCGACGAGCCCAATCGCACCGAAGGTCTTGCCAAGTACGAGGCCGCGCTCTGGCAAGACTGTAGCGAGCACTTTGAATGCGAGACCAAGGCCTATCACCGACTCGCCAAGCTCCAGGGCACGGTGGTCCCGCGCCTCTATGCCCATGTAAGTCTTCTGTCGGCCACCAAGCCCGCGACCATCATGCCACCGGAAGCAGCGCCCTACTTTGAAGTGAGAGGTATCCTTCTAGAACGGATCGACGGATATTGTCTAGACAACCTAACGCTCGGTCCCTTACCAAAAAACCTAAGGACATGGCAGCACATCATCCAGTTGGCCGCCGATGCAGCGTATGAGATCAACAAGCACGGCATCATCATGGAAGACTGTGCGCCGCGCAACGTGGTCGTAGACGGGAAGTCGCAGACACCGCGTATCGTCGATCTGGCACAGTGCATGTTTCGGGACGAGATGGTGAGCGAATGGTACAAGTCGGGGTGGCACGAGGACGAGGATTGGGATCCGGAACTTGAGTATTGGGAGCAAGTGAGTACTACGTGTAACCCAGGGGCGATTGCGGCGGTTATGGCGAATCGGATACACAGGAAGACGGGTGCGAAGCTGGAGTTCAGGTATCCGGACTGGGGTGAGATTTTTGCTAAGATAAGGCGGAGAAGAGAGGAGGCAGCCGCAAGAGCACGGAAAACCCCTAGACGCCAGGGCGTTGAGACAGTGAAGTAATAATACGACAGTGTTTCCTCCGCCGAATCATCTCGATATAACATTCATACACTTTCCAAACACTCACTAAGTATACACCACGGCCCTTCAACCCCACCCCTTTAATGCCCCTCCCCACGAACCAACCCCCTCCTCAACCACTCGGGCACAAAAGCCTTGATCCTAGCCTTCCTCCCCTCCTCCCCTTCACCCGCCCCAACCCCCACAACAAACTCATCCCCGTCCCCAAACCCGCCCGCGCCCGAACTCGCCTCCCCCGGCAGCACCACATCAGTCATGATCTCCAGCCGGCACAGCGCCAGCCCGACATTCCCCACCCCGCTCAACCACTTGCCCGCACTCCGCCCCTTCTTGCCCCCCGGCGCCCGCCCGATGCTCGCCTCGCGCGGGATCTGCTCGGCCGTCACACCATCCTCAATCTCGGGCCGATACCCCGCAACCAAATCCAAGTTCCCCGGCGGGGGTTGTTGGCCGTTGTCTGGGTAGAGCACACACGGCAAGATGCGCTTGCGCACCACCCCGCGGTGCTCGGTGCGGATGGTCAGCTCCTGCCCCACATAGCAGCCCTTGCGGAAGTCGATGGCGTGCATGGCGTCGGTGTTGCTCTCGTGCGGGAGGGCCTGGTTGAAGAGGAGCTCCGATTGGCCTCGGGGATGCCGTGCGTGTAGCGGCGGAGGTGGTAGCTTGATTCCGGGACTATGGGGAGGTCCCCAGATGACACTGGGGTGGTGGTGGTGGTGGTGGTGGTGGGGAAGAAGGTGAGGAGGCGGTGGCCTAGGTTTGGGGCGCGCGCGTGTCGGGGGTGGTTATTACTGAGGGCGAGGGGGAGGGGGTAGGAGGGGGCAGAGAAGGTGAGGCATTGTCGTCCCACGCCTGCCAGACTGTCCCTTCCCCTTCGTCCAGCAGGCGCACGTCGAACTTGGCGCGGAGCTTGTGCCGGCAGATGTGCTTCTGCAGGCGGTCGGCCTCGGCGGCGTCGACCTCGACGAGCCAGCTGTGGCCCGGCGGGTGGGCCGTGTCACGCGCGTCGCGGTAGATAAAGACGTCGTGCAGGGTGCGGCCTTGGGCAGTTAGGAAGGCGGCGTAGAAACCGGCGTCGGACCGCAGGTGCTCGCTCGTGGGGATGGGGCCGGCGTAGCCCGGGAAGAGGTTGGCGGTGATGACGCCTTGGAGGTACTTTGCTGCGTCCGGGTAGTAGAAGAGGCTTGGAGAGCGAGGTGGTTAAAGGAACGGGACGGCAGGGCAATCACCAGGCCGGCGGACGACTTTGACCATCAGCAGAAGACGCTATTCCGGAACGAAACCCTAAGGAGGCACGACGGTCTCAGCAAGGCGAAGAGCTCACTGCTGATTCAAATCCGGACGGGAGCAATAGGCTTCCGGGACTTCTTGTTTACACGGGGAGTCCCGGAGGTTCTGACTCCTGCCTGCGAGTGTGGCAAGGGACGAGAGACTGCCGAACACCTGGTAGTGTGGTGTTTGGCCCCACCGTTAACTAGAAGATGGGAGAGAACTGGAATTCGGACACGACGGGACTTTTACTCTGTTCTACACGGCATCAATCCCACGACTGCACGGCTCGCGAGGAGAGTTCTCGACTGGCTGATGGACTCGGGGAAGCTGCCGATGTACAACTTAGCCAGGAGGCTCGAGCTGGAAGCGGCGGCCTGAAGCGCCCCCGTTCGGAGGCCAGGAGGCCTCCTCTCTTTGTATATGTAGGCTCACTCAAACGCATCGCTCCTTGATTGTTGGTATGGGTTTTTCACCCGGCCCGGGAGGGCACGGTTTTCCTGTACACTAAATAGCTGAGGGTCCGGCACGCCCTAGGGCATAGCGGAGTATGAATAATAATAATCTTCCATGATAGTAGCTACTGAATCGCAGTCCTGATATGATGAGACTTGATGGTACGCCTCCTGCAGGTTTTCGAGCTGCTCATTGTGGGTTTCAACTTGTACTACCGCGGTCTCCAGTAACAGCAATCTCCCAAGAATCCTACCGCTCATGGACATTGACAGGGCTTCGTGAAGACGCGTTTGACCGCGTTCTTGCAAGCCTGTGAGCGTCAGCCAAAATCTACAATATACAATTTCCTTTGCCCCCATCAATATGTCATCTTCCTTCTTCCTCCTCTCAGCAGACAAGCGAGATCGCATCCAGTTCTTTCTCGCCTCACTTGAGCCCACTCCACCGAACATGAGCGACATGTCCCAGGACAGCCTGCGGTCATCCAGCCTCTCCGAGTCGCTGCTCTCCGATCCCATTGAATCGCCCTCCGAGATGTAGGCATTGAGGCGCTTGAGGATGGAATATCCTGGCAAACTGAAGGTGAAATAGCATGAGGTGGCCGACTCGTGGCTAGGTAGAAGTATGTTAGAAGTCATGGGTCCTGTTATTGGAACATCCTTACCCGCCCAAGCCTTGGCAATCTACCTAAATAGTATCTACATTGATAGAATAGCTTCCTATTCTATCAACTCTACCTCGGGTCGGCTGACTAATGTATCTATTCTATCTACTTTGGGGTCGCCGTGGGTAGAAGTGGATAGATGCAGAACCCTGTTGGAGAATGACCAAGCCAACTTACTACGTTAATGATAGTTAGGAATTTCCAAAAGTTTGACCGTAATATTGTCCTCCGGACAGGATTAGGGCCGAGTGTCGCACGGACGCCCACCAATTGAAGCCCTCAGGGTTTGCTGCAGTTGAGCCACACAGCCACATCTTCCATCGCAACGCGATGCCTCCTCAGTCAATTCTCGCCAGCGATGCTGGCGAGAGTAGGCCGCAGCTGGCCCTGGCTGCACCAAGACAACCACTGCAGCCAATTTCGGCCAATACCGGTACTCGCCTGCCGCCTGCTGCTCCTGTCAAGAAGAAGCCCGGTCCAAAGCCAAAGTCCCTGATCGACCGCAAAGTTGTGGAGAAGCCTGTCAAACGCCAGCAAAGGAGCTATTCTAGGGAGAGGAAGCTTCAAGTCCTTACGTTTCTGTTGCACCACAAGATGATTCAAACTCGCCAGAGACAACAGCGCCGCCGTGATGACTTGCTTTCCTTCCATACAAGTACCGAGGATATGGTAGGACCCAGTCGGTATGGCCTTATGCCAAAGGCCGAGCTGGTCAGACTGTGCAGGCACTATAGGCTCAAAGTCTCTGGGAACAAGGCAAGCTTGATTGAGCGGTTGAGGGCTCGGGAGGAACAAGCTGATCAGGGGCAGCACTGAGGACAATTTTGGCTGTGGCTGAGATCCACCGACTGCATGGCTTCGATTGGTGAGCGCCCTCAAGGCACTCGGTCCTAATAGGCTAAGGGGTTTTCCAGTTTCGCGAGATTGTACGGTTGTTGGCCGACGGACAGATATTGGCGCTTCGTCTCTCCCGTAGTCAACCCTAACCCCGATTATCCTCCGGAGAGAGACGGGAAAATTGCCAGGAGCGGGAGAGAGGAAGGAAGCGCCCCGTAGCGTAGCGAAGGGCCGTGCGACTGACGAACGAAGCGACGCCAGCAATTTTAGCTTCAATACGATTACTTTATCTTGTGGTTTAGTTTTGCTTTCACAGACTGGGTGCGGGTGGATAAGGTACCAAGTTGGGAGTTTCGGTAGTTACCAGGTATTGTTGATTTTAACTGTAATGGACAGGAAGTGTTCGAGTTCTTGGTTGCGCGTTAAAACGTCAGTAATGTCTTGTGATGATGAACGCGAGCTTTGAGCTTCTCTGCCCCGCATGCAATCGGCTGGGGAGGCGCCCCAAGGTCAGAAAAAGCCGAACTCAAGTGTAGGCGCCGACGAAACCTTTGACGAGAAGAACGAAAAGACAGCCATTCGGATAAACAACCTCTACTTTTCACTTTATTCGGTTTCTTTTTTTTTTTTTGTTTGGCTTTTTACCTCTTTTCCTCGGGGGTCCACTGGCTGGGGTAGATGGAATTTGACGCAATTCCCCTTGAACTTGTACCTTCTTCTTATTAGCCACGCAAAATGAAATTAAAATGTGATCAAATTGAGGTGAACAGACAGCATAAAAATACATGAGGTGACCTTCCTCGCCTTCTTGCCCAAAGCCATGAAAGGCCACAGATGAAATGGAAGATCGCATTCGGCAGGTTGGGAGTTGATCTAAAGTGGAGAAGGGGAAGCACATAACTCGGGGCCCACTTTGTGCAACCGGAGATTTGGACGAAACCCCAATCACCGTTCGAAGCTGGAAATTCGACCTCAATCACGGACCCGACAAACCCATCGTTGGCAATCCGTACACTCCCGGGATTGGCGATAGCTCATCCACCAGAACCCACAGGAACGTGCTGTTGCTGATATCTTACATCCAGAGCCTCGTGCTGCAAGGCCATGTCTGAAGTTACACAGCAACAATTTGCCCCAGCATTCCCAGGCCCTGCAGCGCCTTCCACAGCACCGCTAGCGATACCTTCAGCGGAACCAGCATCACATTCACAATCCACACCAACACAAGATCCCGTTTCTTCGGTCGCCTCACCCAACACCCCTCCGTCCAACACATCTGGGAGGCGAGGACGCCCCGCTCCCGATACTTCTGACGATGAGGCTGCATCAGGCCGGAAGACGAAGCGTATGCGAATTAACCGCTGCTGTGACCAGTGCCGTGGCAAGACCGGGCTCTGTTCCGGCTTCAAACCGTGCTTCACATGTATTCCAACGTTCCTGTCTCCTTTCGTTATCACCACTTCCTCTAATCTGCTCCTCGTCAGGTACACGCAAGGGCATAACCTGCACCTATGACGCACCCTACACGAAGGGCGTCGCGGGAACTCCCCCTCCGCCCCCGGAGGGGGACAATGGAGAAGCCCGTAACTACGCCAAACCGTTGAACGAAAAGGGAAAAGAACACCGTGATAAGGGCTGGGCTGCCCGTTCATGCGACCGCTGTCGAACCTACAAACTCCCTTGTCAAGGCAAGCTCCCATGTGAAATGTGCTTCAATGAGAGAGTTGAGTGCACCTTCAAGTAGTCGGTCTTCCCCTCCACTCCCTCTTGTATAACCAAATCGCTTACGACTTCGTAGTCGTGCCCACCAAAGGCTTCCTGGTGCTTCGCCTGGCCCCCACGGCCACTTAGAAGACATATGCGCTCAGCAGTTGCGGGACAATGCCTGGAAGTGAGCCTCCACTCTCTCGGTGATACTTGTGACTTGGCGAGCTGACCCGGACACAGGCGCGAGCGTCGGCTAGCCCTCGAAGCGCTGAACCGCCGGGCGTCAGAAGATACTTCTCCAGGCCGGAACGACCCGGCTGTCACTCCTCTTCAGTTCTCCGCCAGGTATGCCGGAGAGGAAATACCCCCTCTCTTCTTTCTCCACAGGGCCTGGCGAAAGATTGCTGTTGCCCAGTCTCTCGGAATGTCCAACCAGCCCGTTGTCACCGATCAACTCGTTCTACTCTCTGGCGATATGCCCATCAACCCTTCTGAGCCTCACAGATTCCCCGAGACACCAGCGGTGTGGCGCCGAATGCAGGACAATTTCGCAATTGGCTGGACCGAAACCTTCCACTTCCTCCACCGTCCCTCGGCGAGACTGTGGCAAGATACGGTGTACCGAAATTGGGTGGAGGAAGTGCCACTGGAGTCTCACATCGGCCAAGCGAAGGCTGCCGTCGCGCTGATGACCATGGCCCTCGGGACTATGTTCAACTACAGGCGCTGGCGACTTGCGAGAAAGGAGATCAGTCAAAATTGGCTCTGGACCGTCAACAACGGCGACAACTTGTTCCTCATCACGTTCGACTTGACTGGCAGCGAACCGGGCCCGCCTAAGCTCGAATCTGTGCAGGCTCGCCTTCTCCAAACGCTTTATCTCCTCTGTACATGTCGGCTCAGCCAAGCCTGCTACGTCTTTGGCAACGCCATCCAAATGCTCACCTGCCTTGGTTTGCACCGACGACGAGGCAAAAATCGAGGTCTCGGTCCCGAGATTGTTGTGCATCCGGAATACGCGAAGGTCCAGTGCGAGAGACGAACCTTCTGGTCGGCTTATATCATCGACAAGCACATAGCCGCGATAACCGGCCAGCCCCCACACCTCAGCACCGACATGACGGACCAGGCACTTCCAGACTGTGTGAACGACGAGGACATGGGACAGGCCGGCCCTCTTCGCCCCCACAGAAATGACTGCTATATGGAAGCGTTGCTTGAACAGGCCAAGTACGCGCTTATCATCCCGCACGTTTTGTCGTTTGCTGACCCATGTTAGGCTGGCCCGACTTGTCGAGAAAATAAAACGCCAGGTGTACACGCTTGATGACGTCCCGGAAGCCGAGAGGCTTGAATCTGCACTGCGCCTGGGGAAGGCCGTCGACGAGTTGCGAGCGCAGCTACCGCCGCTCATGGCAGCCGTCAAACCCTCACTCCTCCATTTCACTTGGCGTCGCCAGCAGAACTTGGTGCAGTTGGCCCACTTCCACGCGCAGATGTTGGTCTATCGGCCATTTTTGACGACGGCATACCCCACAGACCGCGAGAAGCAGCAAACCACGGATTTCGCGATCCGGACTTGCATCGAGGCCGCCCGTGCCACGCTCACCATCACCGTCAATCTTGCCCGCGAGCAGGCGGAGCGAGATAAAAGTCATTTCCACACCCTCCTCCACCCTCACCACCTGACCTATGTCGCCGCTTCAATCCTGTTCCTCGTCCCGTACGTTCGGGACCGTCAGAGGGCGTCCGGTAGCAGAACCCACCCCAACTACAGACCTGAGACGGATGCCAAGTTGGCCGAGCTTGCCAACAAAGCCGTTAAAGCTCTTGTTCAAGGGACTAACCAATACTCACCTGCACGGAGATGGGCCGTCATTCTCGAGGAGCTCCAGGAAGAAGTGGTCCGGCAACTCTCCCAAGATAGGGCCCCGAGCAACGAGCAGACCGATGAGACCCGTGGCGGCGACCTCGACACCCTCGACGAGCAGCTACTCGAGGATGCACTCCGTGCTCATTGGGAAGCGGACATTGCCCGCGAAGCTGCCGGCGACCAGTCCGTCAACAATGGCACACCCCGCAGTCCCGCCCCCGCCCTTGTTACACGATTATGGGATAAATGGAAGACTACAGACTGGCTGGATTTCGATTCCGCGGTGGGTGGCGGTGCATTTTCTTTGGATATAAAACCACTAACTCTACTTCTTAGGCCTTTGGCCCGATTTCCGCATTTGAGAATGGCGACCTCCCCATCGCTCCCGAACCTTAAACTCCCTGCGTGCCGCCAACCTGCTCCAAAACACAACATACAACCCCTTGTAATGTATTTAACTACCATTCGTCAACTGGAGCCTTGGGGCTGCTGCGCCGTCCTATCCGCGAGAGCATTCACCTTGCACCTAACCGTTTGAGTCCTGCTCACCATGTTGTCTAGGCCGAGCCCTCCTAGCAACCGTTCCGTGAGCCCCCCGTCGCTGTTGAGGTATCTCTCGAGCGAGTATGACGTACCCGTCGACGGTTGCCTATACCCACGTTAGTCTCCAGACATTCTCGTTTTGGAAGCCGGCCGTCTTACTCTTCTCCCAAAAGTTGGAGCGTCTTATCGAGCCCTTGCGACATTGTGTGGGTTTGTCAGGGCGTGGTGCTAAGGATAGTGCAAGTCCGTGTGTTTTGCTCTTCACTTTCTTGGCCTGGCGATATTAAGCTGCTGGCGGTGTTCCCCATCGCGGAAACCGAGCTGATAACAGGGGCTTTTATCCTCCACCCATCGCCAGAAAGGTCCCGCCCCAGCGACCACATCGTCGGATTTCGCCATTGAGCATTCGGAAACCTAGGACGAGTGAGTTTCCGGTGTTCTCAATGCACGTCCAACCCATATTGTCCGGGGGCGAGGTTATGGTTTTAGGAACCCGGTACAGGAGTAACAACAAACAGTGCTTAACTTCTGGCCAAACTTTTAGACTTCGCGATTGAGCTGCTTGCCATTTGCATTTTCGGTCAATCACAGGGGGGTCATGGGCGTCACATATTGTGGCGCCATATCTACCTTGGTTGGTATATGCAGGACCCGGTTGTTGTTTGTTGGATGGCATCGCCGCCGAAGCCTCCGGTCTTTCTGACCGAGCCCAATTCCTTCTGTTTCCGGGCACCGACGTCACGCCAACCATCCGATTACCGGGCATACGTCAAGCATGCGAGTCATCAGCGGACCAGCTTGAAACAACAACACGATGGCTCGGGACGTCCCAATCCTGGCTTTCTCTGCCGAATTAGCAGCACCTCGCCTCCTTTTCCCCGCTCTCAGCCTTATCTGCGGGACTGATGTACCGAGCTGCGAACGATGATCCCGCAATTGAGCACTTGCATCTCGCGCTAGCATCTCGCGCAATGCCACCGTGACTGCATACGGCCAAGGCAGTGACCCCCGTGCTTTCCCCTCTTGGGCGCTGTGCTGCGTGTCATCGGTACAGCCGGCCAATGCTTTGTCGACCTGTTGTGCTCACCCGTCCCGACGCATGCGCCCCGGCGCGGGGATCGGCTATTGGAGAATGGCTGTGGTCACTGGGGAATCCTGAGGACGAGTGTGTCACCGAGGCCCCGAGACGTCCGCTGAGCTTGATCTCCGCATTTGCGCAAACAGGAATAGCTAGGTATATAGCTCTTTTATGAAACTAAGATCCGCCGAGTGGTGGTTTCTCCCTGACCTTCCTCCATCTCTAGCAAGGTCATTGCCTCACCCGTACTTTCGCTTCCGGTTTACTTCTCTTATCTTACAAGCACCTCACCTCCGTCTTCGGCCATCTCCACCCCCTCGCGGAAACGCTCGCGTCCTCGCAGCCTTCCCATTGTGCCCCCACCTCGAGTCACCTACCCCATCCAACACCCAGCCAGTCTTCTCCGCGGTACCGCAACAACAAAGCCTCTGCCCAAAGCCCGCAGTCACTATCATCTCAACACCCTGGGTCTCATGTCTCAAGGTCAAGGGTCTCCCCTCTGACCAACTCCCCCCGGATCGAACCCCTCCCCTTTCCGGTTCAGCCCAGTTGGTCCATGGCATCCCGCAGCTCAGGCACCCCGCCACCACCGCCACACCACTCGGCTACCACGTCCAACCGTGAAAGCTTCCTGAGCCGCAAAAAGAAGGAAATCGTGGATAGATCTATGGCTTTCTTTCAAACGTCTTTAGATAGATGTCTTGATAATCCAGTTTCTTCTGCGTCCGCTGCCGCCGTCTCGGCGGTGGCGGCCCCCAGACGGAGGGTGAAGAGAGGTAGGGAGGATGATGTCGACGAGAGTGGCCCAGGTGTGGTGGGCGGAGACAAGGCCAAGAAGAAGAAGGTGAACCCTAGGGAGGCGAACGAGAAGACGTTTGCGTGCCCATTCTGCAAGCATGATCCGGCCAAGTACAAGAAGACGAAGACCTGCTGTGGGCCGGGATGGGAAGATGTTCATCGTGTCAAGTGAGTTTTTTTATGTGTACATGTTTTGTGAATTTCTACTGACGATGTGCTCAGAGAACACGTATACCGCCGCCACTCGTTCAAAAACTTTTGCCCTCGGTGCTTTGATCACTTCGACAAGCCTGAGCTGCTCAAGAATCACCAACGCGCTGACGTCCCTTGCAAGCTGCGAGAGAAGTCGTCAGACGCCATCACCGAGGAGCAAGAGAAGCAGCTCCGCACCAGGGCCAAGGCTCATTCCTCAGAAGAGGATAAATGGAAAGAGATGTACCGGGTGATCTTCCCCGGCGAGAAGGTGCCCTCACCATGTAAGGGCCCCCTCCCTTCCATCCACCATCCACTACCAACCACCAAAACTAAACCCCCACCACAGATTACGACTCCGAAAACGACTCCTCCAAGTCCGCCAAGAGCCAATTCCAAAACCTGGACGAATGCCGCGAGTACATCCGACGGGAGCTCCCGCGGGTGGTGCGCTCCGCCATGGAACAGTACGTCAACAAGCTGTTCGAGGACATCCAGGAGAAAGCCAACCAAAAGACCGCCGAGATCATCCGCGACGTCGAGACCACCATGCTGCGCACCTTCCAGTTCCAGGAAGAAGCCTCCTCCTCCGCCGTCGGCATGGCCGCCGCCGCCGCCGCCCCGCACCACCACCATCACCACCAGGGCTTGTCGACCACCCTCACCACCACCAACACCACCGCCAATAACACCAGAGACCCGTCCTCGCCACCGCCGAGCCCGGACTCGGGCAAGGCGGCCCAGCAGCTGCTGGAGGGGCTGCGGGATGATCCGCTGTACAATGAGCTGTGCAACGAGCTGCAGTTTGGCGTGGTTGATGAGTTGCTGTCGGGGGGGTTGGAGTATGGGTGTGGTGATAGCTTCAGCATGGACTCGGCGTATTTTACGTCGTCGTCGAATGGGGAGGGGTCGTTTGGGATGGGGGGGTTTGAGTTTGGGCCGAGGCTGGAGTGAGTGAAGTGGGGGGGGGGGGATTGTTGGCTGGTTGGTGGTTGGTGGTTGGTGTTGGAGGATTGCGTTTGGGCTTGGATTGTAGACTTGGATTGTACGCTCTTTGATAGCTCTTAGGCCCGTTTCCTTTTTGAGTTCTAGTAAGTCCGGTTGCTCAGGTTTGATGGGGTTTGGGATGGGGGCATAAAGATTGACGACTTGGAACTATGGAAGGACACGGTGGTTTGAGGAAATTGTTTTCGAGGACGCCAAAAAGAAACCTTTGGCCACAGACAGTCTCTTGCTTACCATTGCCATAATCCTGATGACTTGCAAAGAAGAGACCGTCAGGCGTACAGGCAAAAGTCATTATTGCATCTTGTTCCCGTATCAACATTCTAATCTTCTGTTCACTTTCCACCCATTAGTTTCCCAACCGTTACCTCCCATCCCCACAAGCTGCTATCCGACTTCACGCAACCCCGTGTCTTTTGATCTGAATAAATCTTCCAACCAACCACACATCTCCAGGGATCGGTGAGACTGCAGTACCCTACTGGCCCAGCTTGCAGCGGGATATGCATGCTATGCATGGCAGCCCAAGCCAGTACATCAATCATATCGGCGATGTCGTGCTTGCGCAGCGTGCCATCGCAGTCATAACTTGTCTGGGAGGCATGGAGGGCCTAGGTCAACCCAGGTGTTGTCAGTTGTCAGCTGCCGTCAATGTTTGCGCATTTGCGCAGATAATTACAACAAGCAATACCTCGGCTACTCTGCAATTGTGTTTCACGGCAGTTCCTTGTTTCAAACTTCGATCTGGTATTGATACAATCTATCTATGGCCGTGGCGTACAATCCGGTATCAAATTCCATCCATGCTCCCCATGTTTTTATGACTTCTGTCACACCTCCAAATCCAAACAAACCCAACAATATCTTATCCAAAATCACCACGACCCCGTATCCTCCTCGTCCTCATCCCAATCCCTCTCCAACCGCCACGCATCCTCAGGCACCACCCCCATCCTTCCAACATCACACCCGCGATGCCCCCATTTCTCCGCAAACACATTCCGCCCCGTCTCAATCATCATCTGCACCCCAATCTCAAACCCGTCCGCATCCCTATAAAACGGCTCCCCCTTCCCCCCCTTCTGCTCCGCCTGCCACTGATTCCTCAACCCATTCCCCCCACCCACATACTTCTCCTCCTGCATCTTCTCCCCCAACGCCACCAACCTCTCCCAGCTCTCCACATACGCCGCGCCCTCCCCCTCCGGCCCCCACCCCTCCACGCCCTCACTCCCCCTTCCATCAGCCTCCAACAACCTCCCGACACACCCGGGAACCCTTAACAACGCCCCCAAATCCGCCATCACGCTGCCCACATCCAAGACAATGCCAATCTCGCTCTCCGTCTGCGCCAGCCCCGCCCAGCGCGCGCGCAGGTAGGCGTCGCAGTCGGACGCGTAGAAGGGGATGTGCGTGTCCCAGCCGCCGAGCACGTCCAGCACCACGTCGCGGTTGACGAGCGTCAGGTGGTCGTACGCGAAGAAGTGGTGCGCCCAGGGCTTGGTGTTGAGCACGTGCGCCGGGTTGGTTGTCAGGTGGCGTAGGGTGGCGAGCGCGTTGGCGTAGAGGGAGGCTGGGCGGGCCGTAGCGCTGCTGCCAGTTGTGGCGGTGCTGCGGTCCGTGGTGTGGGACGGAGAGGGGGGTTTGTTGTTGTTGTTGTTGTTGTTGTCTTTTTCGAAGGAGAAGACGAGGACGTCTTGGTGCGTCCAGAAGAAGTAGGGGTGGTTGTTTGTGAGGGCGGTCCAGAGGTAGAAGTTTTGGAGTTGTGAGAAGGTAAGTAGGGTGGGTGTCTGTTGGGGTGGGTTAGGTTCAATGAGCTAGCTTGATGGAATAAATGGAAGGGCAAAAGAGTAAATGGACATACAGTAATGACGTTGACACCTAGCATTGACAGCTGAGTATGGTTGAGGTAAAACGGGTTTTGCAGCGTCAGTTTGCCGTCCCGATTGGCGTGCATCACGCCTGTGTTCTCCACGACGAAGATGTCCTCTGCCGGCCAGCCTGCCGCGATGTAGCTGACGACGCATTGGAGCAGCAGTGGCCAGTTGCGAGTAAAGCCGACAAACAATGGCGTTTGTTCTGGAGAGTGCTTTTGCGGTGGGCGGTTGACCTGTGGCGCGCGAAGGATGCCCGGTGCCGGGGGCGGGTTCTCGGACAACAGAGGGAATGGATCCGGGACGGGCAGACTGGAAGGCCCGGCAGGTTCAGGCTTGTACGCCTTCTCCCGGTATACGGCGCCCGCCGGTTCCCAACCCGCGACTTCCCAATCTCTGATCTGGGGCGGTGATTCATCGTGGCTGGGCTTTTGTGTCGACCTTTCCCGGGTGTCGAGGGATGCATGCCGTACGAGAAGCGTGATGTTCAGCAACAAGACGCGGAAGAAAAGGAGGGCGACAACTAGCAACAGGAGCCGGGACCGCGGCCGGGCAGATGCGCACGCCATCTTAGTCGAGAAAAGGAAAAATAAAGTTGTCTTGTTAATTGCTGCCGCGTATCTGGACAGAAGAAGGGGAACGAGAAGGTATTGAGAGGTATGCTCAAATGGTGAGTAGGTGGGATGTAAGAGTGTGGAGGAAGAAAAGTTTTTCTCTGCCTGCCGTCGCGTATATGAAGGCAACCGCCAGGAGATCAAAGCGCAGGCTGATCCGTGACCTTCATTCGCCACGGAAAATCTATCAACTCGATACCAAGGCATCATCACATGACCCCGTTTTGGTCAAGAAGATGCTCTTGCCTGCCAGGCTGCCCATCATTGTCACGGGACAGGACACAACCTAACCCATGCCGATCACTGAGTCGAGGCCATCTCACTCATCGAGTAGACATCGTAGGCCGGTCACGGGCAAACCCAGAGGATATACATGCATCACCATGATATCAACCTGATCGACTTTTATTACATCGAAGTTCCATTTCCCATATTCCACCGTGTTCTACCAGCATCGAGCCAACAAGCCCCGAAGCCCACCCTGCACACCTCTATCTTAACCCCCCAGGACCCCCAAGTATAAGACTTAGCTATTTTTCCGGATGTACTGTACATACAAAACAAAGTATACATGACCCAGCGGATGGACTCGGCAAGCGACGACGGCTCCCGGCAAAATTATTAGACAGAACGAAACAAAAACAGATACAATGTAAGGGAATTATGAGGAAACCGCGTGTGTATACAGCGGGAACAAAAACAAGCAGGCCGAAACGAACAAAACAGAAAAAAAGCTGGCAAGTATGTACCAGGCCCTCCACGATCCCGAAGCCAGCCAGGGGGGTATGCAACGCAAGGCCACAGAAGACCTGAGAGCAAGTGCAGACGTGAATACAACAAAGTAAAATGCTGACAGTAGCACGGGTCCGTCCATCCACCCACCCATCCTTCCGACTGCCTTATCCCTCCATGTGTACAAGGGTATATGGAACTGGTATATCCAGAGCTCAAACAGAAAAACTCGAATGAAAGAAAGAAAAGACGGCAACAGATTGCATGGCAACCCGAGAAGATATTAGAACATCCACAAAGGAAATGCGTCATCAACCACACCTGTGGCCGTCAATGGGGGCGTGCGGCCATCCAGCCGGGCACCATCCGTCCCCACATCCAGGCCCGCCACCATCCCAACACCTCGAGACGGACGAGAGAGAGAACTCACTCCTCATCCACTCCCCCCAACCCACCCCCCCCTCTCTCGCGACTACTCTTCTTCCCCAGCCTCAATATACTCAACCTCTTCCTCACGCTCCCCACTCCATGTCCCAGCCCCATAATCGACGAATGACCCCCCTGCGACGGCGCCGCCCCAGGGGACGACGACCCATGCCCCTCCTGCGGCGGCGGCGTCGCCTCGTACACGTGCGCGTGGTACGCCCCCTTCTCGCCGCCACCAAACCCACCACCACCACCACCACCACCGTTGATAGTGGCGGGCGAAGACGACGAAATCACCTCCGAGCCGCCGGGACTCAGGTCGGGGAGGTGAGATTGCGAGGGCTGCGAGGGCGCATAGTACGGTCCGGCGCCGGTGCCGTTGGTGTGCCCGCCGCCGCCGCGTTCCCTCGACGATGCCCTTCCGGCCTCGCTGGCAGATACTTGCGGAAGGGTGCGGAAGAACGAGCGCCGGTTGTTAGTCGGGGCTTCTTTGGTTGATGAGGTGGTGCTCTTGGCTGCGGATGAGGCGTGCTCAGGCTCTTCTTGGATGGCGGCTTGGTGTTGGTCGCTGTTGACGTCCCGCGGGGGCTGCTGATCCTTCTTGCGGCCGCCGAGGAAGCTGAGGCGGGGCCCGCGGCCTTTTTGCAGGGGTACGGGTTGGACAAGGGTTGCTTCTTCTGTTACGGCGCCGTTGGGGACGGTTGAAGTGGACTTGGTAGCGGCGTGGTGAGGAGTATTACCGAGCGCGGTGGCGGGCGAACGGGGCCATGTGGGAGACGGGGTGGTGGTCTCGCGGATGGGCTGGACGGGAGTGAAAATCGAGATCTCGGGGGCGTAGGTTGATTCGAAGACTGTATATTTGTTAGTAACCGCCCCTAGATGGATAGCTCAAGGGGTACTTACACCGCTGCAGATCCTCCACATGCCGCGTGAGGATCTCGTTCCCGCTCTTCGTAAACGTCGCCAGACACCTCTTGAGCATGATTGCGTGGTCGACCAGCGCCATCTTGATGGCATTCTCCTGCGGGTCAAACTCGGGCGCCCCGAGCTCGGCATCGAAATCCCTCGGCGATGCCGTTCGCGACATGTCGGGTATGAGCTCGCGGTAGGCCACCACGCTGCTCTCCGAGTTGCGATTCACACTGATGCTAACAGCATCTACCAGCAGTTGCGCGCTCTCGTCCCCGCCCTCGCCATCCGCCACCTTCTTCTCAAGCGCCGACATATCCGCCGTCTTCCGCACAATCCTCTCGAGCGCCGTCTCCTTCGCCGACAGCCGCACCTCCTGCATGGCCACAATCTCACTCCGCCTTAGAATCGTCGGGAACGGCTCCGCCGTGGTATAAACGATCTTCTCGATGGAGTGCTCCGCCACGGGGCCGCTGGTGTTCCGCTTGCTGGTAACAGAGAACGCCTGCGGATGAGCCGAGATGAGATAGTCTCGGATGATCTGCGGCACGCGGGCGCGTTGGAAGACGTGGTGGCCGAGGTCGCGGTGCGGGCTCAGCGTCGAGATGACGAGGAACTGGCCCTCGACGTCGTCGATGTTCTCGTTCGTGACGATGCGAGCCGACGGGTACATCTCCTGCATGCGGTCGGTGAAGCTGGAGGTGCGCTCGGCGGGGGAACCCTCGAAGACGAACTCCTTCTCGCGCACGCTGGCCGGGAAGCCGAGGCCCTTGAACATGACCTTGAAGTACTTGGGCACGAGCTTGTCGCTCTTGGCGATCGTCTCGTAGATGGTCGCGATGGCGCGCTCGGTGCGGGCGAGCTTGGCGAAGTCGAACGTGTTCGTCTCGTACTGGGCCTGCAGCTCCTTGTACGCG
The DNA here is from genome assembly GCF_000143365.1 of Chaetomium globosum CBS 148.51. Taxonomy (NCBI): domain Eukaryota; kingdom Fungi; phylum Ascomycota; class Sordariomycetes; order Sordariales; family Chaetomiaceae; genus Chaetomium; species Chaetomium globosum. Next base: position 2,934,611 of record NT_165982.1, read on the forward strand.
GCCAGGGCACTGCTCCAGGCCTCGCCGTCTTCGAAATGCTTGATCATGTCGAAGTAGATGCGCTCCTTGCGCTCAAAGTGGGTCTGAGCAGGGAACTCGGGGTCTTGCAGGGCAGGGGTCGTCTTCAGGGGGTCCCAGTCGTACACGTCGGCATGCAACCGAAGGGCCAAACCAGCCTCGGCGTGGTTCCTAGCATCCGCCTGGAGGTTGGCCAGCTGGTGGACATAGCGGATGAATATCTCCTCCTTTTGCATATCGCGCAGGAACTCCATCAGCCGTAGCCGGTGGATCAGGTGCGAGGCCTCGCCGGACCCATCACCACTGTGCACCGCAACCAACAAGTCCAAGAACACATCCACCGTATCCGTCAGATCCCTCAGCGCCCCAAAAAGCGCCTCATCCTTCCCCCTGGCGAGCGGCTCAAACCGCTCCAACAGCTCTCCCACAAATAACTTCTGCAGAATGCTCTCCGTCAGCGGCTTCGACTTGAAGTACACATCCAGACAGTCAATCATCTCAGTCTGAATGACCGACAGATCCTCACTAAGGGTCCACTCGCTAACAATCATGGTCTGCAGCACCTCAACCGCCATGCGGCGCAGGCCCTCGTGGACACTCAGGCACAGCTCGACGATGGGCCCGACCAGCGTCGGCACGTATTGCACCTGGTATCCGCCCATCTTGGCCAGGCTGTAGCGCGCGCGCTCCTCGAGGGTGGTGTCCCATCCTATGGCCTCCCAGGTCCTCCGCAGCAGGTCGGCGCCGTGCTCGCGCACGTCCCCGGCGATCTTCCACACGGCGCGGCGCTTCTGCTCCGGGAAGGTCTCGAGCGCGAGCGACGGGCTCCCAACCAGGCTCAGTAGGGTGGTGAAGAAGAGCTTCCATAGCTCCGTATTGAAGTTCTCGGCCTCATCCGGGTGGGGCAGGAACGAGTCGAGCAGAATGCCGGCCAGGTATTGCAAGGTACGCATGGTCGACTTGTGGTGGAAGATGTGGGCGCTGAGCCAGTCGGCCGGGAAGGTCTCCCCCTGGAGGATGCTCATGTGCACGCGCAGGCAGTTCTCCACGACGACGTGTAGGTCATCTTCGGCGAGCTCGAGCTGCATGCCGGCGGGGGAATTCGAGAGGGCCGAGAGGACGGCGGAGAGTTCGATGAGGGCTTCGTCGAAGGCGGCTTCATCGGTGATGGGACGCGCGGGGAAGGGATAAGTGGTAGGAAATAGGAGCGACAGGCGGTCCTTTTGTTTCTTCGGGACGGCTTGGATGACGAGGTAAGACTGGATAATCTTGGGGATGTAATCCGGGATCTCGGGACCCAGGTGGTCGATCTGGCTGGCGAGGACGGAGCAGCAGAGGCGAACTTGGTCCTTCCACAAGTCTGTGATCTCGTCAACGTGGCCCCAGTGTGGTGCTATCCATCGGACAGTGTTGGCGCTCAAGGCAGAACGTTGCTCCGGATGCGAAAAAATGTCGAGTTTGGCGTAGTTAATAATAAGGACCAGCTTGTACAACACCAGCTTGCCCTTGACGCTGGAGCAAGAATCCATAAAGTCGATAGCAATATGTAGGATTTCCTCGGTCGTCAGCAAGCCGGCTAGCTCCGGGAGCCAGGTGTGGAAGTGCTGGACGGCCAGGGTCTGGCTGCCCACAAGCACTGGCGCGCTACTGCGCATCATGGCATCGAGCGCCTTAAAGATGACTCGGAGGTGGCGTGTGAAACCTGGGTTCGAGCCTGTTATCCCAATCCCCGCCTCCTTGGCTTTTTGCTGACCACGGGCATGCGTGATGAACTTGAGGATGTGCCTCGCAACCTTGAAGGTGGCCCGGAGCTTCCTCGCCGTCTCGGGCTCGGTGGGTTTGGACAAGAGCCGGGTAAAGGACCTGACCAAACAAGGGGTCGCAAAGGGGTAGTTGAACCTGCTTTCGGCGTACTGGTCGACCAGTGGCGCTAGGTTAAAACGCCTGTCGTGGACAATATCCAGCACTCTCACGAGCGCGGTAAATACGAGGTCTTCATAGTCGTCGTTACCCGAGTACTCGCAGAGAATGCCAAACAGAGCATCCAGCACATCGTTCAACAGCTTGACCACCTCGATCTCAGCAACAAATATAAACTGCTTGAGTAGCACGGGAATCCCCTCTCGGGAAGAGTCTTTCCAAGCCAGCAGCCCCAAGACCACCCGGTCCTGCGAGAACCTCGTGCTACAGAGGTAGGTCTCGACGCGCACTATAGCGAGCGGCCCCGTCACCTCGGCCTGGTGTTCTTCCTTGCCTCTGGCAGAGAATGGCAGGCTCAGATAGCCGCCCTTACCCTGGGGGCCAGGCTGGGCGGTATTCGTGTGTTCGTCTAGCCGGTAGAGTAAGAGGCCGTGGGCCATGTCGCGAATGAATGCTTGTTGGTCCCAGAGAGGCATGTATGCCACCGCAAAGGGTGGGTTCGGCGCGTCCGCAAGGTGCATCACCACGTGTCCCTGGTGAACGTCCTGGGGTGCGAGCACGAGCTTGACCGATTGCCGCCACGGCTCGCCGCGCTCGGTGACGACGGTGGTCCAAGTGCTGACGGCCTCGGAGTTGGAGGAAGGGTGGATACAGTTCTCGACGCGCTCGCCGTTTGACCTACGAACTTCGAGGCTGATCTGGAGGTTGTTGGCGTGGAAATTGCTCGGAAGCGTTGTTGGGCTACCGCCAAATCTTGATAGCAGAGTCTGGCGGCTCAGGATGGCCTCGTCAATTGTTAGATAGATATCGGACCTAGGTTTTGTCGGGGCGCCCGAGAAGCCCATCTTGTTTGTCTTGCAGATGTTGGACAGTGCTGTTGGGGTCGCTTTGATCAGAGCATCCGCATCCGGATTGTTGAAGGCCCGGAGGTGTACCTGCAGGCGCTCGGCTCTCCTCGACTTCTCGTAGGAACCCGTCTTGCTATCCATGATCTCACGCAGTACCGGGTCCCAATCCTCGCCATCTTGCCTGTCGGCTATGTGCTTGGCAGACGGCGCCCAAATGGTCACAATATGTTCGACCTCTTCGTCCTGCTTCATGACAGGGTTCAACCTGAGCACGCCAATACCGGCGGTTCTATCGGCCGTGTGAGTGACCTGGCCGTCCACGGACGAGCGTCCCGTCTTGGAGTTGGCGGTGCTCGGGGGCGGCCCATCCCTGCTCTCGCTGCCTGCTGTAGGCGGCAATACGACTTCTTCTGGTTGTTCGGACAGCGAGTCGAGTCTGCCGTTGCCCCTCGAGAACGCCGAACGCGTGTTCTTGCCGGCCCACATTAAACTCCTGCGCACCGATTTGTTTCCACCGGACAATGGCGGCTTGGCGTGTTCTTTGGCGAACGGGGTCTGGGAGGTGGCGCCAGACCGTGAGCTGGGCTTGGTGGCGACGACCTGCTGCGAGGCGCGGATCTTGACGACCAGGAAGAGATCGGATTCGATGGAGGGGACGTCCCCAATCTCGGTGGCTGTCAGGTCGGCGAAGAGGGTGCGCATCTGCATGTTCCGGGTCAGATGGACTAATTGCCCACCGGCAGGCATCTCGACGATATAATTCTCAGACAGGGGTGTTAACACTCCCCCGGCGGTTTTGGTGGCCAGGTAGAGCACCACGGTAGTGTCTTCGGTAGATGCGCCGGCGAAGCCCTTGATATCGACGAGCAGGTGGTGGAGCGCCGTCAACTCGGTCACAGGAGTCGGTGTCTCGTCAAGCAGGCTCATGATGGACTGCAATTTTGTCATCTCCACCACCGAGTCATCTCCGGTAAGCACCCGGCCGCGCTCATGAGGGTCGCGGACAATCACTTCGGCTCCGCACAGCTTGTTGACGCGGACCAGGTCCCAAACCGTCTTTTCCCGGAGGGCATCGTACTCCCAGTCAGTCAGGACGTCGTGAAGGAATTGCTGTCGCGCAAAGTTGAGGGTGGCGATCAGATTAGACATGGTGTCCAGCTTTGCGTACTGGCGAGACAGCAGCAGCTCGTGGAGATTTGTTGAGTGCCATTCCCGGAGGCACGAGGCGATCTCGTCAATGAGTGGTTCCAAGGCTGAAGTCGGAGTCTCGTCGCCAATTTTAAGCATGGGTACAGGTGCCGGCGGGCGTGGCGCATTCGGGTCGCGCTTCACAGGCACCGATAGCCGGCCCGAGGCGCCATTCGGCAAGCCCGCATGCTCTCTCCAGCCTTTCGTCGGCGAGCACTTCCTCCTTCTTCTCTCGGCACTGGCTCCCTCTATCCCACTCTTGGCCGAGTCGCCCTCTTCGAGATGTGTTGGCGACAACTGGGACACATCTTCGCTTTCGAAATCGCCATCGTAGACCTCGCCATTTCCGCCCATCACCTCCCGAACCTCAACACAGCTGCGCGGGAAGATGCCACTAAAGACGCGGGCCTCGAGGGTTTGTCCCTTGACGCTGGTCAGGCCAGCCAGCAGACTCGGCGGCGAGACCAGGTATCCTCGGAGCCAATTGCCATCTTGGGTCTCCTCGAAAATGTACAATTCGTCGCCGAGTTCGAGCGGGAGGTCGGCCGCGTGTACGGCGAGGAAGGGGAAGGTCGCTACAGCGAAGGCCACCCGGGGCAGCGGTTGCCAAGGCATCGTGACCGGCTGGGCGGCATCGACGGCCGGATGTAGGATCGGATTGGATCGTGCCCTCGTGGGTATGACAAGCGGGTTCGAAGGCTAATCCTGGAATAGACAACAATTGCGAGCACCAACTCTTGGTCGAGATTGGACGCCGCTGTGTCAGGTTCGTCCGACCTTTCTTCGTCTGGTCGGCTAGTCGTTCGTTTGGCGCGTCTTCCGAGCCAGTCTCCGACAAATGGCGGGCAGCGGGAAAGGTAAACGAGTGTTACGATATTGCAATCGTCGGGATTTCCACCTTCATCAGGGGCAGGCGATCTGTCGGTCGGCTCGGCTGCTAGGTTGAGGTGGGCCGCGATTCTTCGCTGGGAAAAGGGTTCGCTATTGATCGTCTACTGTGCTATCGGGTGAATTCATGTGTCGAGGGGAGTTGAACACAGAGTTGAGCGAGCTGAACGTGCAGTTAGCTGCAATGCAGGGAACCGGCGTGTTGCCGACACCGTCTTCAAATTATTAGCGATCGGAATGGCCGAGTCGAAGGGCCAAGGAACCAAGTTATGGACAGACACCCAGGATGCCAAGCGATAGAAAAAGAGTAAATTTGCTGATGGAGAAGCATAAAACAGTGAACGGCACAGCCAGGGTCAGCAAGAGCTTATCTCAGCTCTCATCAACGACTGAGAGCTTTGCTCCCAAAGCAACTCAAAGCAACTGTCAAGGTGAGAAGAGACAGGATGGTGGTGTTGCTTGCTGCACGAAAGGTCGCTGGTTCGCTGGGGTCAAAAAGGTGGGAAAAGAGGGACTGGCTTGCGCACGGCCCTCTTCGTGCTTCACCAATTGCAGCAATCAATCGATCAATCAGTTGATCAATCGGGTTTAACTAAGGTACCTGAGGTACTTCGTACCTATCCTAACTTGAAAGCAACAAAGCCAGAAAGTGCACAGCGGGAAAAATTTCAGGTTGAAGTGCGAAATCAAAAAGCATCCCAGATATGCAGTCGAAGATTGTACATTACCTGACATTCTCTAACTTCCCTAAGCTGGTGTTTAGGACACTCCAGTGTTTGCACGTTTTGCGAACACTTTGTCCAGATTCTGGTTCAGGGGTAAAGTAAAGGGCACCTCGTTCTGCTTGGAGGTACGTACCAGGTACCAGCCAATTGGGTTCATCCACCGTGTCTCGCCCTCCTTTTCGCCTCAGGGCGATCTTCAACACCGCGACAGGAACACGAATTGGACTCAGCAGGTCTCCATGCACACAGTTCCCGACGACGGCGACAATGGCAATGTTCCTAGATAGCCCCAGACTTTCGCATCCCCAACATGCTTCCACAATACCGAAACGTAGCGACCATGAGATTACGGCCAGATCAAATCGTTTTGCCTTTAACTCGTACAAGCCCCCTACTTCTTCCCTCTTTCTCGCTGCACCATTTACCTCTTGCCTTGGTTGTTGTTAGCAGATCAGCTTGGAGGCTACTTTCTCAAGTGTTCAGCGTCCTATCTTCAGCAGCTAAAGCGGGACCTGCTGGTTAAGGCTCGTGGTTGAGGCTCGTGGTGTTGAGTGTCGGCTTCTTCTACTGTGACTGGTCTAGACTCTCCTCCTCATTCAGCTCCAGCCTTCCTGTTGCCATTGCGTATTTGATCGTCGCCCGGACTGCCTTCATATCTGGTGACCAATGCCTTGTATCCGATGGCGCTTTCCCTCCCAGATAGAACGAGAGGCTTCCTCGTCTTGCCACTGTGCATTGCAGCATGTCTTCCCTCAGAGCTGTCCATCTCACGCATCGGAAAAGAAAGTGTTCCACTGATTCCCTCGCTTGTCCACAGGCACAAAGGTCTGACTCGACCGCCCCAATCCTGCTCAAAAAACCGTTTAGTCTCGCCATTCCGGTTCGGAGCTGCGCCAATACGCAGGCCTCCCTTTCGCTTCAGCTTGTCATAGAGATGGCGCGTGTGCTTGTCTGGTAGTGCTGCGTCCATGGCCTTTGAGAACTTGCCCACGCTTACAAATAGAACTCTTGTCGCCCGTTGTCTTTCCATTGCCAGCCTCATCGCGGTAGACTTGGCCTGGGGTATTTGGGAGTCGGGTGTGCGTCCTTGCTTCGACGCTCTCTGGGCTGCTGCCTTGGCATCTGACCCCAGCGCGAAGTCAATCTCCGCTGGTATCCACAGAAAGTTGACCGAGTTCCCTCTTTGTCGGTGCAGCCTGGCCAAGTCGTAGATTTGCCGTATGATGCTTTGGCCGGATTGCTGCCGCGGCTGTCCAACTGCTGCCAGCGCTGACTGGTTCCTAGTGATCACGGTGATGTGCCTGTGGCAGATGCTAGCCGGTAACTTCTCCAGGGCCATTGCGATGGCTGCTAGCTCTGCTGTATATGGGTTCTGCTCTTCCCTTGTCCCAAGAACAACAGCATAGTTTGTCACAGTCTCGCTAGTCCTGTTGAAGAGAGTATCCCGTGCAAGGCCGCCCATGCCAACAATGCCCTTCTTTACGGATGAGCTGGTTGCGATCACGATTCCCGAGATTTTGTTGACCATCTCGGCCGCCTTCCCTCGATCGGTTTGGGTTGTGCCAAGTCGCCAGCCTCGCCACTGTCTGTACGACACATGACTACTACATGACCTACCACGCGCCTAGCTACCTAAGTAGGTACCTATCTGTTCCGCACGAAGTTTAACAGAACTGCGTCCCAGCCCCAGCCGCTAGTTACTTCTATATTAAAAATTTGCTTTTGGGGGTTGCGCGGGCACAAAAAAGACCGGGTCTTCATGCTTGCTGGGAACTTGTCAAAATACCTGTGAAAGCTGGCATATTTACAAGGATGGAACATTACCGCCCCATGCCGAGACTGAAAAGCCTTTGACGGCTTACGCTTTGAGCGAATTTATCCCGGCTTGAGCAAAAAGAGCAGCTCCAGGCGAGTGAGCAGGAGGTTGACGGTACGTTGCCGGCTTAGAGCACCTAACCGGTTCGATCCACAGCCCGCTCCTTCCCTCGAGCTAGTACCCAACCGCTCTTGCCTTCGAGAGCAGTCACTCTACGGCTTAGAGGAAGGAACGGCTTCAACAAATAAGCCGCTTAAGGTCGTAAGCCGAAGAGAGAGCACTCGCTGCTGTGAGCGAATATGTCCCGGCTCGTGGATACCCGCCTTGCACCGCTGAGAAGGAAGACGACGGAGCGGCGGAACTGCATATAAAATTTGCGCCCAAGACCACGCTTCTTGCAGATTGAGTCCGAACGCGAACAAATATGGTTGGAAGTAGGTAAAATAGCGGTGGGTATATGGTTACTTCGAAGACGGCTATATTTGTCCTGTAAATGATGCAAAGCTCGCGAGCTAATGGGCTGAAGGTTAGGTTGTATCGATGCTACCGAACCTTATTACACACAAGTTGAGCCGGCGTCCCGTTGGCTAATTGCTATAGTGTAAAACGTCAAGAATTGCTAAAACTACTCTTGAAATCCCGTTCAATAGCTTCAATCCGATTACTTTATTTGTAATATGGCTTTGCTTTGGTAATGCTGTGGTGTGACGAACCTACTTCAGGACCCTGTCCTGTTAGGGTTCAGCTGTCAGTTGAAGGTAATCTCTCAAGGGTGCTTAGGTTCGGTGCAGCCAAAGGGTGCACAACAAAGACTTGTCTCAACAGTAGGCTCTCGAGCTTGTAGCGAACTGTAGTTGTGATTGCTAACTTGAGAACTCTCAGAGCTCTCCAGAACGAGTGACTATATACTATATAGTTTGCAAGGGATCTCCGTACCTTGCTCCGTATGCTCTGCCTTTGGGAAGGACAGAGCGTGCAGAGCGCTTCCTGCTCTGGATGTTCTGGGCTTACAAGACACAGAGCATACAGAGCGTTACCTGATTGGCTAGCCGTGGCGTTCCGCGTCGTTCTGCTGCGCAGAACCAGGTTCCTTACAGAGCAGCCCCTCATTGGTCCTGCGCCCCGCTCCTTTACCTGCATACCCGATCGGCCTGTATCTTAATTCGTGACAATTACGCGTCAAAAACTACTTAACTTCTCCCACATCTGGCAATTCCAAACCGCGAAATTTTTTCAACATCTTGAAAAAAAAAGGGAATTTCTAGCGAGCACCCCCCAAATGACCATGGAGCACCCCGCACTTTCCGAAAATGGACTAGCTCGCCACATTTCCACAGGCACACAGTGCTAGCATCGTCACATGACGAACAAGCCACTTAAGGTCCGGAACATTACTTCAGGCTATTCGCAGAATAATCGTCGTAGCCCATAATCCCGCCTATGAGTTCTCTGAGCATGGGAAAGGTACAATTGGATCCTATCAAGCGTTTCATCGTTCCCATCCTGAAGAACTAGATCATCCTCCGTAAGCGCGAGTCCATCAGCCTCGAGGTCCCGAAGCAGGGCATCATGCATATCTTCAGCATCTGGATTTACGATCTCGAGGCCGTCAATAATGCGCTGGTGGGCTCGAGGGCGAATAGTGCCAGGCTGGAACGTATCTTCACCAGTCTGGCTTAACCGCTGCAGACCTAGCGATGTGGTTGTGACCTCCTCGGTAGGTGTGCTCGTACGTTCTCCACAGGCACCAGCGACTGCGATACAGTCAGCTTCATGAGTCTCCTGCTGCTGTGGTTGCGGCTGCTGTGGCTGCTGTGGCTGCTGTTCATCCTCCCCCCCTCCCCCCGCAACCTATCTTCTTCTCTCTTTTTTCCCCGTCTCCTGCCCAATAACCGCTACGATGTCCAACCTTGCGCCAAGCGGTTTCAGCGGTGGCGGCGGCGGTGGCGGCGGTGTGCGGTACGGGCCCTGGTCGCGGCCAACTCTACGCTCCATCGACCTCACGACTGACAACGGGCGCCGCGCGGCGTCGAATTGGATGACGAGGGAGCTGGCGACAATCTGCAAGCTAACACTTGTCCTATTCAACGACATTGCCGCGTTCAGAAAATCTGAGTGCTAGAAACACCAGATTTGGCGGGGCGACGCACCGGTTGGATGCACTGTTGCAGACTTGTTCATCGCTGTCCGGTACTATGAGGATGCTTGCAAGACAACAGCTAGCCACATTCTGGATAAGGTCAAGGATAGCGGTATGCCGACCAGATTCGCCCCACCGCCGCCGGGAGAAAAGCCCAAGTACGACAAAGTCGAGAGCTCGCAGAATTCGCTCTGGGTCGAGTTGACGCCGTTGCCTGGGAAATCCAAATTTTCGCGGCCCGCCTGCTTGCCAGCGGCTTCGACCCCGCGTTTCTCGAGTCCATTGAATCCGAACCCGCGGTGCCGAATGTCTCGCCCCGGGAGATTTACTTTTGGTGTCTCTCGAACACCGAACAATACCGAAGGGGCCTAAAGGACGCGGCGGCATCAGGATCACCCGAGAGGGTATCTCAATTCATAGGTAAGCAGCAAGCTTGTTGCAGAGACCACCAGTGCTACGTACGGATTGCTTACCGATCGATATTCAGCAAGATTGACAGACGAGGAACCAAGGGCGTCGACTACGATCCCGAAAGTATGGATCCCCGAGCGCCTTAAAAAGTCCCCCCACGAGGTCGACCCATGCCTGCCCCTGGTCTTTTTCGTGTGTAGCGGCATTACCCCTACTGGCCGCCTTCATCCCGCCACGCACATTGGGGCATCGATGGAACGTCTCAACTCTTGGCCCGGGTTTTTTGACCGACGGAGATCGGCGAGAGATGCATACATTGAACCGAATAATGTGGACAAGTGGTTTAATTTCCTAAACGACCTCGAGGCCCTGGAAAAACTCGCTGTCGACGACTCCGACCCCGCTGGACGTCTGACGTTCGGCAGGAACCTCGTTGCCGGAGAAATGCCCGCCCTGTACCAAGAAGCATACCAAAACAGGCTGGGAATGATCAGGGACTGCCGGACACATCTGGGTGTGGCCTTCTCCGAACGCAGCACGGGCCGGGTGGTCATTGGCTGCTGTTACCTCTGCCAGCTCACGCAAAGTTTCTTCGTCGTGAACGATGGCCAAGACCCGGACGTATCGCTGAGGGATTTTGAAGCTGCCGCCCGGATGAGCAACCCGGCATCTTCTGCGGAAGTGGCATGCAGTTCTTTTTGTTTGGGGGAAGCTTTGCCCTAGGCTGGGGGTGAGGCGGAGGCTTCGACTCGCTATTGGGGCTTAGGGGATTCAAGAGGATTATATAAAGCATGGTATCAGAGTGTGTTACCGTTGAACTTTTCAGGGGATCGATTGCTTTTATCACTCTTTTAGCCCATCTTCGTTGGACGCGAGCCACAATCATGATACGATGTGGTTTCGGGTGCATAGCAAAAGATTCAAAGGGACAGTCTGGGTATCCTAATTCCATTTAACCTTTAGCCACTCTATTGACCACTCATCTCGGTCTCTGTCACGCCATTCCCAGACGGCTTGCCGGAATTAACCGTCTGCTGCAGCGGCGGCAGCAGGCTCTTGGCAGTGTGCCTCGCCTGCTGTGCGAGCACCGCGTCCATCAGCACGAGCGCCGCCATGGCCTCCACGATGGGAACGGCCCGCGGCACCACGCAGGGGTCGTGACGCCCCTTGGCCGCCAGGACACCCTCAGACGCACCATCGTACGTCGCAGTCCTTTGCTCCTGGCCAATGGTGGCAGGGGGCTTGAAGGCGATCCGGAAGTAGATGGGTGCGCCGTTCGAGATGCCGCCCTGGATGCCGCCCGAGTAGTTGGTCTTGGTCGTGAGCTTGGGCCGCGCGACGCCTGACTTAACGGCTCCGCTCTCGGCTACGCTCGACGGAACCTCGACATCCGCGGTCGAGATAAAGGGGTCGTTGTGAGTCGATCCCGGCACCTCGCAACCGCCGAAGCCAGACCCGATCTCGAAGCCCTTGGTCGCTGGGATGCTGAGCATGGCATGCGCCAGCTTGGCCTCGAGCTTGTCGAAGCAGGGCTCACCCAGCCCGCTCGGCGCATTGCGGATGACACAGGTGACAGTGCCGCCGATGCTGTCCTCGCGGTCCCTGAAGTCGGCAATGGTCGCCTCCATCTTCTTGGTGATGGTCTCATCCGGGCAGCGGACGGGGAGGAAGCTGTCGACGCCCTTGCGGTCAATGGTCTGCAAGAGGGAGAGGAATTTCGGGTTGGTGCTCGGGCTGGGGTGTTCGGGTGTGGGCGGGAACAGGTGGACGTTGCCGACGGAGCTCGTGAAGGCGACAATCTCGATGCCGTAGGCTAGCCTCAGATATTTCTCGGCAATGGTACCGGCGGCGACACGGCCGATGGTCTCGCGCGCGCTACTCCTTCCACCACCGCTGCTCGCCTTGACACCATACTTCTCGAGATAGGTCCAGTCGGCGTGGCTGGGTCGCGGGTAGATGTCCATGGTCTTGTTGCCATAATCTTGGAGAATGTCAGCGGTGGATCCCTCCTACCGGTGAGATCTCCTACCCTTTGGCCGCTGGTCCTCGTTCATCACCATCATGCCAATGGGTGTCCCGAGGGTAACACCAAACTCGGTCCCGCTCTGGATCAGCACCCGGTCCTTCTCGTTACGCGGGGTCGTAATGGCACTCTGTCCCGGTCGGCGGCGCGTCATCTGGGGCTGGATGTCGTCCTCGGTGAGTTCCATGCCTGGCGGGCACCCATCGACAATGCAGCCGACGGAGCGGCAATGCGACTCGCCATAGCTGCGGTAGTTTGTCAATATTTGTGGTTTAGGATCTTAGGAGAAGGGGGATAGGGTGATTTGGGACGTACGTGGTTACACGGAAGTATTCGCCAAAAGTCGACATGGTGAAGATTAGGATGACAACCAGCAAAAAAGAAGTAACGGGGCGGTTGGGAATGGGGCCGGTCGTCTTTTCAATCGAGTTGAGCTGGTGACTCAGCGGGGAGCGGCTGGTATGATGTCGAATTTGGTGACAGGAAAAGCTCATACCCGGAGCCTGCCCCTCCACCGCCGCCATCGGACCCCGCTGACAGGGGACGACGTGGGATGGTGGGTCGGAGTGTTTTGGGGCTTGGCAACATGGGTTGGAGCTGAGAGAGTGGGTCCTTCAGGGTTAAGCTCCCGCTGCCCCATTGCACTGAGCTACCTGCATTCGATTGGCCCTGCGCCTGTCAGCTGCAAGTTCTGACCGAACAGACATCGAAAGACGGACCGTTCCCAAAAGTTCAACAACAGGGTTGGTTGGTTAGTGACGGCCTAAGATTAACTCTCATGAGCCGTTTATAATACAGACACTTCATAAACCCCAAATTACTCACCAATGGCTCTCCCAGTCCGACTGGGAGCCATCCCCAGGCACTTTTCCATCTCACCTCTCAAACGTCACATTACACATCCCTCTCGATCCCCATCATCTCTATCATCAATACCACCCCCACAACAGACCCAAACAAGACGCTTCACCCAAAACCTCACCCGCCCCCTCCAGATCTACCGCTCCGCCTCCACAGACCCCTACCTCAACCTCTCTATCGAGCACCACCTCCTCCAGCGCTCCCACCCGGACTCAACCATCCTCTTCCTCTACACCAACCGCCCCAGCATCATCATCGGCCGCAACCAAAACCCCTGGCTCGAAGTCAACCTTCACGCCCTCCGCGAGGGGCCTACCCCCCCAATCCTCACCACCAACCCCCCGACCCCAACACCACCGCCACCGCCACCAGCACCAACGATGACTACCCCAACCCTCAAACCGCTACCCCCATCGCCCTCGTCCGCCGCCGCTCCGGCGGGGGCACCGTCTTCCACGACGCCGGCAACACCAACTACTCGGTGATCTGCCCGCCGGCGGTGTTCGACCGCGACCGGCACGCCGAGATGGTGGTGCGAGCGCTGCGCGGGCTGGGGGTGGGCGGGGCGCGCGTGAATGAGCGGCATGATATTGTGGTTGATGTTAGCGGTTCGGATGATGGTGGTGGTGGTGGTGGTGGGGGGGGGACGTTCAAGGTGTCGGGGTCGGCGTACAAGCTGACGCGCACGCGCTCGCTGCATCATGGGACGTGCTTGCTGGGGTCGGAGAATTTGGGGCGCGTGTCGCGGTTGTTGAGGTCGCCTGCGGAGGGGTTTGTGAAGGCGCGTGGGGTGGAGAGTGTCAGGAGTCCGATTCGGAATGTGGGGGTTGGTGGGGAGGTGTTTGTGGACGCGGTGATGGGGGAGTTTCGGAAAATGTATGGGGATGCGGCGGGGCAGGGGGTGGTGGTGGGAGAGGACGAGGCGTTGGCGAATGAGGAGGTTGTGAAGGGGGGTGCGGGGAGCTTGGTGTCGCCGGACTGGATCTTTGAGCAGACACCGGCAGTTTACCTTCTCGAGGCATCCGGACCGAGGAAGATCCCAGGGAGCGGCCGGCGGTGGCGCATACGTTGCCCTATGGAGTGAGTGCACGCCCCTCTTTAACCAGTCTAATCATGCTGATAGCCCCAGTTCGAAACACACTTCAGCATCCGCCACGGTGAGATTCAGTCTGCGACCATGGCTGGTCTCGAGTATCACGACTTCGTCGACGAAGCCAGCCAGGACGAAATCCTGAGCAAGGCCGTCGTCAAACAACGCCTACACTACATCACAGACTGGCGAAGGACGCTCCAGCAAGCCAGCCCCATCCCGGTCGATGTTGACGACGCGGGCGAATTCCTCAACCACATGTTTGGCATCCAGCCCCCTGCCGAAAATGGAGGTGGAGCTGTTGCCCAAACAGTCGTACAAACGATATCCGACACCGTCGTCGGCATGTTCCTCGACGGAGACATTATTGATCTATAATACCCATCTCCGACCCAACTAGACAGATAGATGCATAGACACCAAGATACCTTGTAATCACCACTTACTCCGCGCTCGGCGCGCTCATGACCCCCCTGCCAAACCACTCCGACACCGTCTTGAACCGATCCTCGCTCCTATCCAAGCCATCCTTAAACAGCTCATGCCGCTCCGCATTCTCCTCCTGGCTCTTCCTGAGCACGCGGATCGTGGCATTTTCTCGCGCACAGACGGGGCACTCCTCACCCTCGACGTTGGCGCCGCCGCCGCCGCGTAGGCACCGCTGGTGGAACGAGTGCTTGCACATAAAGTGCACGGCGGGCAGCTCCAGCGAGCCCGCGCACTGCGCGCACCGTGTGGGCTGGAAGACGACCGGCTTGGAGGCCAGGTCGGCGAGGTCGGCGCGACGGGCTTCCGTCTCGACCCGGAACTGCGAGGCCAGCCGCTTGTTCTCGACGATCTCCTGGCGCTCGCGCTCGATGCGCCTGGAGAGGTACGGTTTGAGCATGCCCATGCTGGCGACGCTGTTTTTGGATAATGTCTGCACGACTTGCAGCGGCGCCATCAGCCCGTCCTTGTCGATGCGCTCGAGAATGGCTGCGAGCTCGTCAGGGCCGGCCTCGTCGAGGATGCGCGAGTCTGAGGTGAGGTAGGAGAGCGCGGCTGGGTAGAGCTGAGGTTCCTCGGGGCCGTATTTGCGGAGCGCTTTGATGGCGCCCCGGGTGTCTTTCGCCGAGGTGTAGGAGCGGAAGATATCGAAATGGAGGCCGGATTGTTCTTTGACGAGGGTGGTGCCGTCGTGGAAGTCGGAAAGGTGGGAGAGGAGTAGGACGTTGGAGTTTTCGATGGGTGGTTTGGTGGTGTTTTCGGTGCCTTGGGGTTTGTTGTTGATCAGGGTTTTGGCTCGCTGTTCCCACTCTTCGCGATGCTGGTCATCACCCTTCTTCTCGTTGGATTTATGGAGGTACATTTCGAACAAAGTGGTGGAGAGGTCCGTCCGGTCAGCCTCCGAGATGCTTTCTTCGTTGAGGCATGCCTCCAGAAACACGATAAACTCGTCGGGGTGGTCAATGAACGACGAAAAAGCGGTCCGTGGCCGCGGTGGGGTGTACGCCGGTGATACTACCTCTGGCCTCACTGGGAGCTCACCGACGGTTGGCCTGGTGTTGCCGTGCGCCGCCACCGTGTTCGCATTCATGTATGGTAGCGGTAACAAGTTGCTGAGGTTCTGTACGGCATTTGCGGCTCCAACAACGAAACCACCGTTGGTGACAGGCTGCGCATCTGGCACCGGGGGGTCTATCCTCGGTGTGAATCGCCCCGTGTAGTAGTCGATAAATAATTGAGTGGCATCCTTGGGACAATTATCGATGAGAACTCGAGCATACTTTTTCAGGCAGGAATAGGCCTGGGCTTGTCAGCATCCACATCCAGAAAGGGCATAGACCCGACTCACTGTATCTGGGTCCAGGTGCCAGACATAGTCCAAAGCTTCGTCGTACGCTTTGGAGTCCTCAATCAGGATGTCCACTACCAAGTCGTGCTCCCCATGCTTCTTAGCGAGGTAGGCTGCTTGCTCATAATAACCACCTTGTCGGCACATGGAGATGGCCGTGTCCAAGTCGAACTTGAGGTCTCCCGGAGACTTGATGAACTTCTCAAGCTTGTCGATGTCTTTGAGCTTTGCGTAGCAGTTTAGAAGAAGAGTGGTATGATCTGACGTGGCTTTGTGGTGATCGTGGAGCTGCTCCAGGTACTCGATGAGGTTGTGTATCCTCTGCGTATCAAGAAACTTCCTAATCACCTGCGACGGCTCGGTACTGTCGATGGCCTTGATGTACTGGGTCATGGCTCCATCGTAGTCGCCTTTTTGAGTAGAGGTAGTCGCCGTATTTGCGATAGATGACGTTCTGTTGTTGCCCATCCATGCCGCACTTCTGCGCAAGTTCGACAGCCAGCGTGTAGAGGTTACGCTGGTACATCATCTCTAATCGTTGCTGGAGGGACTTTTCGTGGTAGCGGAATACCTGATGCCGGTTAGTGACGTTTTTCGATAGCTGAAGACTAAACATACCTTCCCATCCTGCGTCAGCATGTAGAGGTCACCCCACAACTGGAAGATATGCTTAACGTCGGAGAGTACGGTCTCATTGTGAGCAATGATCCTGAGGTCGGGGTGGATCAGCGTGAAAGTGTAGATGTTGTCCGCCGTAGGACCCCAGAACCGCCGCCGTATCGTGTCCGCCTCTCCCGCTGGCGTCGGCGGAGACACCAAGGCGACGTAATCTTGGTAAACCGAGATCAGCTTCTTCGGAGCTTCGTACGCCGTTGGCGGCCCCCTGCCGTCGAGTGTGTAATAGTAGACTGCATCATCCCTCCCAACAACGATATTCCCCGTCTTCTTGTCCACAGCCATGCAACCCACGCCGCACCCTGTATCCTCGACCGTTTTTGGCGGTTGCCCATGCCCCTTTCCAGAGAGAACCAATTTCAGGATCCGCGCTGTCGTGGCAACAAAGAGCGTCGTTAACCCGGCCTCGACATGCAATTCCACCCCGGTTATCGGCTCATCCGACTCGTAGATGATGCGCTGTTTCGTACCGAGGTCATGGATAAGGTCGACCGCGGATGACGGTGACGGCGCCGTTCGCGAACCCAACCGCCACCTGTGTCAAGTCTTCCGTCGCTGCGAAAGCCGATATCTGCAATTCCACGTCAGCCAAAACCACCATCGCACTCCAAGGACTACCGAAACCTACCGGGAACGGCTTCTTCCCATTATTAACCACTACCGTGCTCAGACACGTCGGAATCCCCGTCTTCTTCACCGGCTTATCCAGCGCCCAGACCTTCAACACAGGCTGACTCTCCCCACCCCCTTCCTACAACACCACACACAAACGTCAGCCACAACCCAACGCCCCCCAATCCACCCAACAATCCCCCCAGACAACAAAAAAAACCTACCGCAACAGTAACCAACAGACTCGTCCCCTCCACCTGGCGCATATGCGTGATACTCGGCGCCCCCAACCCACCCCCACCGCCCCCCAGGGCAGCAGTAGTGGCGGCGGTCGCGGGGGCGTCATACGCGCGAAAGCTGCGCACGACGGTCCAGCTGGGGCCGACGATGCGCACGACGCCGTCGTAGCTTCCGAGAATCAGGCTGTCGGAGCCCGAGCAGACGGCCGCGATCTCGTTGCCCTCGAAGAAGGAGCGTGTGCTGCGGCCCGCGTCGGGGTTATTGTTGTTGTTGTTGTGGTCGGTGGTGGTGGTAGTGGTGGTGGTGGTGGTGGTGGTGGCCGTGCGTGCGGTGGTGGTGTTGGCGATGTCGTCGGGGAGCTTGATTTGGGTGGCGTCGAAGAAGTCGAAGGACCTCCACTGGTAGAGGGGTTGGGGGTGGTTAGCTGGGTTGGTGGGTGGTGGGTGGGGGGTGAGAGGGGGACAAAGGAGACGAACTGTTAGCGCCATGGTCGCATCTTTGTCGCCGGACCTACGGCGGGTTGTGGGATGTTTACGGACGGTGTCGCGATGTCAAGTAGTCGTGCTCGGTCTGCCTGCGTGCGCCGAAGTCGAGTGACGACGATGGTGGAACGTGAACCTTGCTGGTTGGACGGGCTTGGAGCTCTGGTGGGCTGGATGGCCCGTGCACCCTGTGGTTCCTGGCTTAATCATGACCCTAACCCTGCCGCGTTCAATGGCTTACCGCTGACCCCTTGAATCTCAAAACAGTTTCTTGATATTGCAATGTCACGAAGGGGAGGGAACCATCTAATCCTTGATTCTTCTAGTCCTCCTAGGGTATCACATGAACCTGTCAACGATACTCAATCTAATAATTTCTAACCCTGGTCTCCCGAGCTACGCTTCAGCCTTTTCAAGGCACGCCATAAGTCCCCGTTCCCTTCCGACTCTATCCTTCCTAACCCAAGTGCACTGTTTCGGCCGAGGTGCACCATGGGAACCATTGAAGGCCGGCCGTGAGCGCACTGAAACGGAAACGCACAAGCTGCCAGCCGTTCTACGAGCTTTGAGCTTTGTTCTGTCGTGAGCGGATCGTTGAACATGATCGCACCTAAGGACCGTTAGTTTACGTTGTTCGCTTGACTTGACGCAGGGACTTACTTCTGCAGGCTCTGGAGTTGATCAATTCCATGATACCGTTGGGGCAGTCATGAAACCTTGCCACCCAGTCGTCATCGTCGCGGTTTTTGTCCGCCTGTTTCCTCGCCCCACTGCTGCCTGTCTCATGGAGCTTCCATACCTCTTTCCGGAGCAAATCGATCAGCAGCCGGGGTTCCAAACGGCATCTTTCCACAATACTCGGCGGCAAGCTTTGAACCTCGACCGTGACGTGGGGCGATCGTTCGTGTAAAGTTTCGTAAACAACGCCCCAGTGTGCAAAATGCTTCTTAAACCGGACAAGAAGGTCGCCATCCTGCTTAGACAGGTCAAAGCGAAGTGGTTTGTCCAAATTTTGGGTTTGGGCCACTAACTGGCCTGTGGACGCTGGGCTGGAAACGAAGTAAGCCTTTAGCAGGTTCTCAACTTTGCATCTCTCATCCGCGGCGTGTTGGTCGATGAGGATAAGCAGGGGGTCTGATTCCGAGGCGCCGCCTGGCGGACCCGGCTGGATGTCCGCTCCCACTTTGGTCAGGATGAACTTGCTATCCACCTGGGCCACGACCTCGGCTACTTGTAACGATGCTTTCGAGATCCGCCCCTCGAGCGTGGCCAGCACATTCCCGTTTGAATTCTCGGCGGCAGCGAGGCTTTCAAGTCCTCGAGGTTCAAAGTTATCACGGCCATGGCCACAGTGGAAGGTGTTAAAACCTTGGAAAACCTGGGGGATTTGCGGCTCCATCGTTTGAATGATAGTTTCCTGTTCACCAATCTCGGCAGGCTTCCACTTGCGCAGTCTAAAGGTATCCCCCGGCTGCTGGGCGCTTGCGAGTCCGGGCTTAACTATTTTCGCCGTCCCAACTTGCGGTTTGACCGCAAACCCTGTGCGGGGGTCAATGAGTGACTTGATTTTGGTCGTGGGATCGATCCAAACAACGGTGTTCCTTGCACTTCCCATTCCGGCGTCAACCTGTGGTTCAGATGGCGGGTTCTTGGATGGGTCGTTTCCAAGTGCGGTGGTAGGGTTGTTCGGATCATCGAATGGTCTCCGCATAAGACCGCCGGACTTGTCAAACAATGGATTCTCCACCCCCTGAACCGCTCCCGATGTTTCTTGAACAGCGGTGGAAGAGCCTGAGGTCTTTAACCCCAACTTGTATTGCGTATGAGGTTTCGTCTTGGACCAAGACATGAACGGTGACGATAGTTGGTTTTTGGCGGGACGGCTCTTTGAGCGCGGTGCGATGTGTTTGCGTGGAGTGTGGCCCAAGTGGGATCGTTCAGTCCTTCGTTCTACTGGGCCATTATTGAACCCGGCGGATAAGGCTATGGGAGCCTTTGAGGTCAAGCCAGGTGAGTTACGCTTCGACGGTTTGAGCCGCTCAATGGCGGCGGTAGGTTTCGGGCAAAAATGGTGTTTCCTTAGAAATTCGTACGCCATAACTTGAAGGAGGTCCGCAATCAGAGCAATGTTCTGGCGCCTTTCGTCGACAAACTCATCGAAACCGACCAAGTTTGCTTCTGCGTCTAGCATGATCTGAAGGAAAAACATGGGCCACCGGTCGATGCCCTTTTTTGGCTTGAGCTCTTTGCTTGTAAACTTCTGGGCTTCAGAGGGCTGTTCATCCTTACGGGTGGCAGCCTCTTCGAGCATACCAAAGCTAGAATTTTCAAAGACGCAGTTTATATCGTCGTAAAGCAAATTTGCGCCATGCTCATTCAGTACCGGTTGAATACCGATAGCAATGAACTGCACACGCTTGGTAGCAGCTGGCTGGAGGGATACACATCCTCTGATGGAAATCCCAGATGCAGTGGCCCCAATCGGGACCCACGACTTGACGTCCTCGTGATCTACTAGAGAAGCCTCCGTCAAAAGCGCTGTTGTCCGCGAGAGAATGCTCGGCGCCGTAAGCCGAGAGCTTCGACTTAAGCTCACCTCGCCTGGCGCTTGGAGGGAGACTGTCCGGTGAGCGCAC
Source organism: Chaetomium globosum CBS 148.51 (assembly GCF_000143365.1). Classification (NCBI taxonomy): domain Eukaryota; kingdom Fungi; phylum Ascomycota; class Sordariomycetes; order Sordariales; family Chaetomiaceae; genus Chaetomium; species Chaetomium globosum. Next base: position 2,955,018 of record NT_165982.1, read on the forward strand.
GAGTCTTGGACGGATATAGTTGTTTCCCCCGGCCAGGCTAGGATAAGAGAGACGATCTTGAAGATGAGCTGGTCGAATTCCTTAGACGTTCCCGCTCGTTCCACCTCAATAGCTCTCTGCTTGACGCGAACCGGCATGGCGCCAAAGAGGTCGCGGACGCTAACGCGGGTCCCACTTCCAGAAGCCAGCAGCCTTTGCTCTAACGGCGCGGGGAGATTGCGTGAGATCACCCTGGAGTTATGGACGGTTAACGAGTTGTGGGTTCGGTAATCGCGGTGGTGCGATGCGATGGATAGCAAAGACAAGGCTGCCAGGGAGGACAAGAATTCCCCACGCCTTCCATGGCATTCAGGTCGAGGGGGGTAATTAGAGGTATCTACAACAAATCAGTGTCAACTACAGTCCCATCATGGTACTCAGCATTTTTAAGCACACTCACGGTGGAGCCGGCCCAACCCCCCATCTTCCTGAAAGCTAGACGGGGCAATGCCACAGCCATCATCTTCCACGGTGCAGTTTCCACGGCTGTAGTCGAGGGAGATGTTGATTTTGGAAGCTCCTGAGTCGAGCGAGTTCTGGAGCAAACCATACACCGCACCATTCAACGATGTGATGACGGTCGAAGACTTGATCTGTGCAACCACATCCCTGGGAAGCGGTTGTATGAGCATGGTGTTGACAACATCGGCATTTCGGCCGTATGCCGGATGTGCGTTAGCAAGTCGTTAATGAGCCCCCCAAATGGCGGAATGCATCATGGCCCAATGCAACTCCTGAAGCAAGGTTTGGCCACGAAGGCGGCCACGCAAATCAAGGTAACAAAACAAAAGCTCGGCGCATGAAAACAAAAGGCGGGCTGGATGCAGCCTGTGCAAATAAGTCGTCGGATTCGAAGCAAAAGGAGATCTAGATCACCGGTCACCGCAAAACCCGATGATTTCCGGAGTTTGGTTCGTTGATGTGTGGACCTGACGCAATGGCGAATGCTTGTCTCATTCTCAAAAAGTCAAAAATGGCTGGTCCAGCTTCTCGGTGAAAGGGCCGGCCGAGATCGACACCAGTGGGGCGGGCAGTGGCAGTGGGTGGACCCGTATTTCTTAACACGTGAAGGTTGCCAGGGGTCACTGGTTCCAGCCAGCCGAACCAGCCAACCTCCGTCGTCTCGGCGCAGCTTGGCTTGCCACGACTGGGCGAGACGTTCAAACTTGCATGGGCCGCATTTCAACCCACCGACGACCACCGCCTGAGACCAGTAATCACCAACATTCTTTGCGCGGCAATTGTTTTGTGTGTCGCCCTCAAAACCCCCCACAAGCGACCTCGCCTTTATCTTCTAGACGGAGTCGCCTCGACTTATCGAGCGCATTGACGTACGGCTGTCGGCGCTCGTCCCAAACCCGACGACGACAAGGCAGCAATCGCCCTCCTATCCTTGGTTACACCCTGTCCTCTGGACAGTCACGAACCCGACCTGACCTCCCCCTCTTGCGCAAAACTCCCATTACGCCAAACGCACGACACCACTTTGTCCCCTGCCACCGCCATCAACGGACATCTTTGACATTCTGGCTTTGAGGGGCGTCGTTTCCCACTGCAGTGGGCATCAATGGCCATGGCCGAAACTGCAGCCCAGCCGCATGGTACGTCTTCCACCCCGCCTCACCACCTTCCTCTCATAACATTTCTTGTTTTCTCTTGTTTTTGCATCCGGACTTTTCGAAAAGACCCTTGATTTTCAAACACTCTTATGTGTTTTTATCAGCCTTCCCGTGGTCGCTTACCAGCTTCGCCGTCCCAACGCCATGCGACTTCTACCGACATGAGCAAGAATGCTAACAATGTGTTAGACCAGCCGGGTCGGCTGGGCCGTCGACGGCCCTTTTCCGCTTTGATGAAGAAGTTGGCGAACTTGAAAGCGACGTCTTCGAGCGACGGAGGCCGACATTCCAACTCGAAACGACACGGTACCAAAAAGCCTCTGAACAACCCATACCCACAGTCGGGCCGCATCGCCATCGCCAGTTCCCCGCATCATAGCCACTACTCGGTATCCTCAGGGCCAAGCCGGAGGTTGACAAGCGTTACATCTCTCGACCGAGCCGATTCCGTACAGCTGTCACATGACGGTCAACCGCCTCCAACAACAGGCGGCCGCTCGATGGCGCCGACGTATATCGAACCGAACAAGGGACATGCCGCTCCGATAATCGCGCCTGCTCACGGTGATACGTCAGTGGCAGGCACAAGCAGAACAGCGAACGGCCGGAGAGGCGGTGACAGCACCTTCTCTTCCCCCGCACCGTCCGTTCGATCTCTCACAACGACACTTACGACAATACAAACAGTCGCCCCAGCTACCGGCAACAATAACCAAACAACCACGAACCAACACTCCCACAATTCCAACTCGCAAGTAATCCATTTCAACCAACCCTTCCCAACCGGTTCTCCGGCATCCGCAATCCCAGCCCACCTAGCCAGCGGTACCACCGGCGCCTCCAGCCCAGCCACTTATCACACCGCAACGGCCAACAATCTCCTCACAGACAATGCGTCCATCCTCACCCTCGCGTCCTCCTCCAAGCGCCGCCGCCGCCGCTCTTTCGACACGGACGCTTCGGTACGCGCGTTGGCCCCCTCCTCCCTTTGGGGAGGCAGCCGAGAGTCGCTCCCGCTCAGCGTGCTCTCCGCCACCATGGATGGGACAGTCGGCGGCCCGACAACACCGGGCCTGCACCGCGGCGCGAGCTCTGGCATGGGCGGGATCGGGGCGAACGAGCGGACGAGCATCTACTCTGCTACGGGGATCCTGGGGACTACTGCGGCCAGCGAGCGGAATAGCTTCTACGCGAAGCAGGGCTATGGGAGCGGGGACGGGGCGAGCGTGCGGAGCGGGCTGTTTGGCCACGGGCGGGCGGATAGCGTGGCGGGGAGTATTGGTGGCGGACTGGCCGTGCCGCCTTCGGGGACGAGTCCGTTGGCGAGCCCGAGAGAAGGGGTTGAAGAGGAGAAGGAGCTTGAACAGGAGAAGGTGGAGGCGGAGAAGGAGAAGAACTAACAAGGCACGATTGTGGTCTGGCTGTTTGGTATGGATTAATGAATGGGATACGGTTTTGGGTCGGGATTTACGGTGGATCAGGGTAGGGTTTTATGTCGGACGGGCTTTTCTTATGGTGTTCTCGGTAAACCAGCCATGACTGGGGGACGGCTCTCAATGGTCGGGTTGGCATGGTGTTCAATGGGTTCCACATGGCGGCAGCGACTTCAGCTCGTGCTCCCGTCGAGCTTACCTAGGCGTACACAATCTGTTTTTCTTTTCCAGTCATTACCTACGTACCACACAGGGCGGTGCAGAGAGGAGAAATTCTCTGCGATACAACGAATATAACCTCTGCCCCCCACCTGCGTTTCTCCCTGCAACCTGTCTGATCTCAACCCCCACGGCGGTGATCGTCAAACCCAAACGGCACACGCAGAACAGAACCCCACAACCTAGACAAGGAAGAAAGCACAACCCCAAACCCTCACACCACTCACTCACCCGCCCACAACACACGCTCGCCATATATGCCCCTCAAGAATATGGAAGCGGCGCCAAATCCAACCCCTGCACCGAAAACTTGAACGAATCGTTGCGCGAGTAGCTGCCCGCCGTGTCCAGGTCCAGCCGGCCCCGGATGCAGTCGGCAAAATCCACGTCCGCATAGATCAGCCCGGCGTCGTCTTCCCACTGCGGACCGGCGAGCACCTCGCCGAAGGGGGACACGATGGAGGAGCCGCCGCGGGAGGTGAATGTTGGGGTGGGGGAGGGGTGGGCTGGTTTGGTGAGGGGTGCTGCCGGGCTGGTGGTGGTTGTGGTGGTCGTGGTTGTGATTGGCTTGGGGCTGTCGTCGCTTGCGTGAAGGACGATCTCGTTGCCGTCGTCGTCGAGAACCGACTGGCGTCTGGCTCGCGGGTGGGAGGAGGTGGGCGGGGCTGGGGGACTGGGCAGCGCGATCTCGAAGCCTTCTTCGGTTACGCATGAGCTGCGGCGGTGGTGCGTCCCTGCACGGGCCGGAGGGGATGCGTCGCCCTGGCTGGCGCCGCCGGTGCCGTCGGATTGTTGCGATTTGCTGGAGATTGCAGCGTGGCCGTTTGGCGTTGGTGTGTTCCGGACGCACATGTTGGAGCTCAGGACGAAGCAGCGGCCTTCGATAGCTGCCGTCCGCAAGAAGGAGAGCCATGAATCCCGGCCGTCGGCGGTTGGTGCGAGGTAGAGGTTGATGTTCTGCGCGTACAGGGCCTGCCGCACCAGGGGCATGTAGTTTTCCCAACAGATGGCGGCTGCGAGGTTGATGCGGACTCCGCGGATGATGGTGCTGACAGCACGGAGAGTGGCGGGCGAGCCCTGGGCCCAGACGAGTCTTTCGGTCCCGGTCTAAGGGTGTCAGCTGGGCAGGCCACGATGACAGGTACTCGCGATATAAGGGGGCTTACTGGCATAACCTTCCGCCGCTTGCCGATTACACCTAACCTCGGACATACATAAACGACAGAGCAGTACATGCTTCCCCCCGTCTTCTCGATCAGGCCGGTGACGATGAATACCTTCGTCTCGCGAGCAATCCGTTCCAACTCTTCACGAGTGCCATCACCCCGTTTGTTAGAGATATTGCTCGCATCCTCTCCGCCATCCAGCCCTGGTACGCTATCACTCGGCAGTTCCCTGTTGACCCAGGCTGCTCCAGCACCTGCTCCGTCGCCTACGGTATCGCCCAGATCAACAGCGCTTTGGAAGTAGCGCAAGTATTCATTGCGGCCCTCTTCAGATCGGGCTCCAATAACGCAGCCAAAGTGAGTTCCACGAGGATATCCTCCGATGTAAGCTTCTGGGAGAAGGAGGATGTCGATCTTCTTCGAGGCGGCGCGCCGGGTGATGTGTTCAAGCTGGGTTAGGGTTTCAGCGGTAGTCGGCCGAGTTCCAGGGGAGGCCGTACCCAGCCGGACTGTGCCTGCCGTCATGGTTACCTAACTACGTACGGGACACAGTTTGATGTGTGGCTAAAAAGGGACCCGGTTACGCCGACGGTCTCGTCGCTTCCCTGCCCCGCATGTAATCAGTCAGCTGGGAAGGAGGGGAGAAAACCGGGGGTTGATTACGGGAGGGGCCTGGTTGATGTGAAATATGACGTAATTCCGTTTGAACTTGAATTCGTCGTTGTAATCTCTATGCGCACTGCCGGACCAGCAACCCCCTAAATAGTGAACAGGAGAGAAGATAGAGAGGCAAAACTGCTGCCTCAGAAGCTCACAATCTAACACCTAACTCAGCACCTAAGCACAGATAGATCCAGAAGGCTATACGTCAACGTCTGGCATCTCAATCAAAAACGGACCACGGTCTCCCTCTGTTGAGAGGGCCGGCCTTACAAGTTACGCTCATGCACTCATCTGGGTTCCGTTGCGTTGTGGGAATATCGTCAAGACACTGTGACTCTGTTGTCTCTCCTGCCTGTGTCTCTCCTGCCTGCCTCCCGAAAAGAAAAACCACGCCCTCAGGGGGCTTATATACAGTAACACCAGCGCAGTGGACGGAAAAATAAATATTCTGCCACCCCGGTTCAGACCAGAGATGACTGGTCCCTTTCCTCTGCACTAAGCCGGTGCCCCAGTTCAATAGATTGGTGATCTCCCGATTACCATACCCACCCCCCATAGACCCTCCCGGCAACTCTCTTCGTCGCATCCTCCCCTTGCTGCTCCAATCTTTCAACCCCGCTGGACACCGGCCCAAGGGTCATGATGCGCCGGTTCAACCCTTGGGCCTTCACGAGCCGCACCATACCCGGTTCCTTCTCTCCGCGGACCAGCCTCCTCATCATCCCTCTCTCCTTCCTCTGCCTCCTCCTCGTCCACATCATCCTGGTACCCCGTCTCCACCACCCTCCCCACCATTCCCTGTCCATCCCCCTCCGGCCCAGCTAACAACGGCCTCCGTACTCCCGGCCTCAACACCCCCTCCCTCTCACCATCACCGCCCCTCCCCCCAACCAACCTCTCCAACCCCGCCATCCACCCACCCCTCTCCCCCGCCGCCGCAGAAGAAGAAGAAGCAGCAAACGAAAACGAACCCGAACCCCCCCTCCTCGCCAAATAAACCCCCACCACCTGCAACATCCCCACACAAAGCACCACCCCCAACTGCGCCCCCACCTTCTCCCTCAACACCCCCTCCCACGCCGGCAAACACGCCTCCGTCCTGCCAAACTGCGTCTTGCACGCGTCGCGGTCCGCCGGCGGGAACGGCCAGGCCATGTCGCGCACGGAGCGGAAGCCGCAGCAGGCGAGGGCGTCCTGGATGGCGCGCACGGCGCGCGCGTCGTGCGCCTGGAAGAGCGCGCGCCAGCGCTGGGAGAGGAGGCAGGATGTGGTGGTCGGGGAGGTGAGGTGGGATGTGTGCAGGGTGGTGAGGATGGTGGTGAGGAGGAGTTGGAGGAGGTGGGCGAGGGTGGTGAGCGTGGTGGTGGTGGGGGTGGTTTTGTGGGGGGTGGTGAGGGTGTGGCGGTTGCGGGGGTTGTTGTTGTTGTTGGTTTTGTGGCGAGGCGGTTTGAAGAGGTTGGGTGCGAGGAGGGTTGTGAAAGGGGAGAGGAGTGGAAGGAGAATCGTGAGGATGGTGAGGGCGGGCGAGACGGGCAGGGAGAGGGTCGAGATGGTGATGTGTTCGTAGCTGGGACTGTGTTAGTCTCGGGGTGGGAGACGGGAGGGTGGGATGCCTACATCGCGACGCCCACGAGGGCGAGGATTACCTAGAATCGGTCAGATTAGAAGCGAGCTCAGAAAAAGGCGAGGAGACGAGTCATGATATACCAATCCGTAGAGAAGGAATAGCAACGCCATCCTCACCGCCATGAATCGTGAAGTCGGAATCAGGTGAAGGGACCGTTGACTTCGCAAGTTGCTTCCAATGGCTGGGTCTTTTGTTATTTGCGCGGGCGAACGAAAGAAGGAAAGGGTACTGCTGTGGTTTAATTGAGCTCGTGGTTTACGGAGGGTGAAATTTGAACAATATCGCGGTTCCGGCTTGATTGGGAGGAGCCTGGAATATATTCTTGAAAAGAGCTGGTGGCTGCGTCGGGGCAGGCAATGGGCAACCCCGCTTGAGGCCTACAACCTCCCTCCATACCTGCCATCCGAACAACCAACAGGATCTGAAACTGGATTTTATTGGGTCGAGTCAAGGCTGCCAACCACCCTTTCATTCATCCCCATGTATTGGATAGGTACTCTAAGGCCACTCGGAAGCCCAAGATGTGCTCTGTATTTCATTAGGTTTCTTTTATTTGCGTTATTTTGCTCGATTTTCCTTCTTCATTTTCTTCCATTGGTTTCTTTTGTTCCTTTCTCTTTCCTTGCTTTCTTTTACTTCTTTTCGAGTTCAGCTTTTATTGTTTGGCAAGAGGGTGATGGGCCAACATGGAATCACGAATCCACGCACCTAAGACGCGGCACTTCTACTGCCTGGCATATTCTAAAGAGCTTGTTTTGTCATTATCCGTACAACTCTATCCTTTTCCCACCAAATATGAGGTTTCACTTTGGAGCATGGACGTTCAGCAAGGAGCCCAATCAACAAGAGGCTACTTAAAACACCGTGTCCAAACAGAGTTGGAATTATCAGCTTTACTGCCTATCTCGAATACAAGCGCGAACTTCATATATCATGACGCATCATTGTGAGAACTCCAAGCCGAAAACGGTCCCAATACGCTACCACCTACGGCGGCAATTCTCCCATTCAACTCACAGCTGACCCTATCTCACAAAGTCCAGACCCAAGAGGCCCTCCGCTCCTCTGGCTCCCCTCAAGGTCCACTCTCGGCGCTTCCGGGCTGTTTCATTTGCATGTCCTCCTCCGGAACCCAGTCCTTCCACTGCAACCGAATAATCTCATACAATAGCACCAAGCCACCCTGCCCGCCCTGGCTCCCCTTGAACACCGGGATCCGTGTCACCTTCAACACCTCGGCATGCCTTGTCCGCCGGTGCCAGAGATAGAACCGGAATCCAAGCCAGTAGACCCCTGCCGCCCCCAAAATCGCTAGGGTCATCGTCTGGCTCGCAAACCACGGCACCTTCCCATTTGATCGCGCCATGAACGGCTGCAACGGATCCGGTACCCAGATGGCAACCAGTGGGAACACATTGGTTGTCGTAAACACCACCGCTGCGGCCACCCCGAGCGAGTGGGGGATGGGTGATTTGTATCGCCAATTGCTCCCTGGCCAAAGGCGCAGCCACAGCATGGCCACACCGATGACGGTGAACCAGACGATATCGAGACCGTACACGTAGGCCATCATCAGGAGGGAATACCCCGGGAGATGGCTGAAGATGCCATCCGTCGCTGTCTCCGCTGCCGCCGTCCCCAGCACAGCAGCCAGTATGAGGATAGTTGTGATGGTCCAATGCAAGGCGACAGCGGCGGCAGGGGCTTTTTGCGTGTACAGGTGGTGGCCGGCCTTGTGGGCGGGCAGGCGTCGAAAGCCGTGGCGAAGAGAGAACTCGTAACTTGAGGCAAAATACAGCGAGAAAGGAAAGATGCCCTCCTTGGCTACTTCTTGCTTGACGCGGGCCGCCGTGAACGTGAAGACGATCACGTTGCCGATTGCCGAGAGCGCTCTAAGGGCACCGCAGGCGGCCTGGACGCGTCTGGGGTCGGAGGAGGCACGGCCGATGGTGCGCAGAAAGAACTCAAGGGCGACATCTTGGCCGGGCTGAAATAGCACCTCCTTGGGAATAATGGCAGCCTGTCATCCAGTGAGTCCACGATCTCTCAATTAAGGGCTTGGGGAACTGACATAAAGCACGTTGACAATCACGAATAATACGCATAGCAAGCCGACGCTGAGGCCCGATATCCACGCGAAGTTCTTTCGAGGGTTCTTGATTTCGGCGAGGACCTGTCCATTCGGGTGAGAAAGAGCATCTTTGGTCACATAGGGAAATCTGCTCACATAGTTCGCCTGGTGGAATCCACCAAACGGGAAGATGACGTAGATCAAAGCTTCAGCGTAGCGATATACGCCAGACGGAGTCTGAGGGGTCTTGGAAAAAGCCGTTTTGCTGCTAAAGTTGGCGTCTGAGACGTTTCTGTCCAAAAATGCGAGACCAAAGATGATCATCACGACCAACAGCAGCAATTTAAGAGACCCCAGAAGGTTATTCAGTCGAATGCCCCATTTCCGAGACATGCTGTGCAAAAGACACGAGAAGGTGTTGGCAGCAATAGCAATGCCCACGATCTTGTTTGCCGTCGTTGTTACCCCGGCTGCTTGAAGCGCTGCCACGGCAAAAGCAACCGAGTTCGTCGCTGTGTTACCAAACACCAAGAAGGAGACCCCGAATACGCACGTTGCTAGGTATTTGGGAACCTTGAGGAAGTAGTTGAACTATGTAAGTGGTTAGCCTCTGTGCTAGAACTAATTTCAGTAATATTTACGTAGACAAGTTCCGCGCCGCTTCGCGGTGTTGAGATCTTGGTGCCGTCTCTCAACTGCCACCTCGGAACGGTCAATCCAAGCTCGATGTACAAGACGACACCGGACAGCGCCACTACCACGCCGTAAAGCCAGATCAAGAGCGAAGCCCCAATGCTCTGTGTGTTGTAGAAGATCACTGAGCCGCTGTTAAAGATTCCGGAGCCTATCAACCGGTTAAACACAAGACACGCAACCGAGAATGCCCCGAGGCCAGCTCTGTCCACTGGAATTTCCTCAACGATGGCGGTGTCGTCCTCCCTTGCTTGATTTAGACGGTCGACATCTCGAGGGTCGAGTCCCCGGCGCCATCTGACCACGCTACCAGTGGCTGGTGCTGGTATATCTCCCGGCTCGGCGTCGCTGGTCACGGAGAGTTGGTCTTGGTCCATGATGAATCCTCGTGGGGCCCCACGGCAAACAGATGTTGAGTGTTTTTGGAGCCATCAGAGATGGAGAGATATTTGACCCAAACCCATAGGCGTCCGGGGGGATAACACAGCCTCCACCACCCCCTCTCACAACTCCCAAAGGGGTGTTCAGCTCTTCAGTCACGGAAGAACCCCACCAGCACCTCTCAGGACGCTAAAGATGTGGCTGCAGCTCATTTTCTGGCAATTGGCTAAGTATGCAAGCCTCACTTGCAATGCCCAAGCTAACTTCTGGTTTGTTTTCAAGCCACCATGTTATCTTCGCCAATCAGGAAGATAGATTTCACTTCCCTCCCTGAATTCTGCCTCGCACCGCAGCCCCAAGGAAGAAGACTAGTACGTTCTGAATCACATGGCACGCCATGAGATGAAAATTCGCTTGGCTGAGCAACTGGCAGGGGTCAAGGTCGCCGCCCCTCCCCAGGTTCTTTTCATCAGAACGTCGCCGTTGGATAGGAGCTCATCTTCTCCTTGTTCTATCCAATATCTGATCGGCTATAGCACCACGGTCCCAATCGTGCCCTTTCCACACCTTACTTGACCGCGCCTCAACAATCACTGGGTCTCGCCTCTAGGGCCGCCCCGGCGGCCCCTCTCAGCGTCGGTCTACTACCAGTGCGGGTGAGCTGCCGCGAACCAGCTAAAGGATGTTCCTTCCATTTGAACTCGGAGAGATACATGGCGCCCTTGAACTTGCGTACAAGGTGATTAATATTGGCTGGAGCAACGTTCATAATGCGCGTAGGGCAGTCCTCAACATCCGGTGGTGACGATATCCACTGACCTGCTCATGTTAGACCAGCAATATCTCGAATTTAAACACGACATCGAGGGTCTCACAAAACAACTAGAGAGTCTCCAGCTGACCATCCAAATCAACACAACTAGAACGGGAGCTCGGCTAGCTCCAAGAGGCCAGCTGAACCAAATCTTCGACAACTTCAAAGAAACCCTTGACGCCTGTCGACAACTTCTCGAGAGCCGAGCACGCTATGGTCTCCAGCAAGGGCCGTTATTCAATATCCAGTGGTTTCTGTTGGTCAAGGATGAGGTTGACATGCTTCGAGACCGCATTGCGGTGCTCCACTCGAAGTTATCCCTGGCGCTGCAATCACTTGAGATGTACGTATGCCACGGCCCGAATATTGTGTAGTGGATACCATCCTGACTCCAACCACAGTGAGTCAAGAGTTGGTCAGACCGATCTGATGGTGGGCTTGACCAGCCTGGTCCTCGGTAGACTCGACTTGATGGATTCTCGAATCTCGAAAGTTCTCGGAGAGCCCCCGTCAACGGAACCCCCACCACGTCTCCATGTCCCGCAACCGCTGCAGGAATTTCTGGAATTCATCACGACGGCAAGGTATGGTAAACTTACTAACATTCCAATGTGCCAGGGGGTGGACGAAGTCGTCTTCTACTTGGATAGGGCAACTCAATGGCATGTACGGAGGCAGTCAGCACAACGGGGTCAGGCATTCAAATGGGCGAATATTTACAGAGCGTACTGGCTTCTTCAAGCTACGAAAGCGAGCGATGAGTACCGGGAGGCTTCCAGCACGTTATCGATCTCCCAGCTCGAGCAAGACCTTCCTCGGTTAGGCATGACAGCACGTCGGTTCTTCGACAAACTCGAGGAGGTAAATCCCACAATCCGAAAACCACGATTAAAGTGCAGGTTTGACGAGATGAATCAGAAAATTGTCCAAGTCCATACTCAGTTGGCTCGATCAGCCGACGGCGACACCCCCTCATCGACGAGGCTGCTGGAAATTATCAAACAAGACAACAACGCTTGGCAAGAATACGAGCAGTGGAAGCCTCTACAGGAAGAAGACGACGACCCGAGGCGTGGAGAGAGAGTAGCAACCTGGTAAGTGAACCAAGCGTCTTCCGAGACTGGCATCGCTAAGGCGGATAATCCATGAGTCGCCTGCGGAGTGCGAACGCGGCAACCGAGAGATCAATACAGATATACCGAGAAGAAGAGGATCAAGAGCATCTCACCATCATCACCTGCGGTCCTGGCCGTGCAGACCGGGTGTAAGTTACGGGCGGGTGCCGTGTAATAGTCGTCACGACTGACAGTTTCAGACACCAAGTAGACTTGAGATGCGTACATCTCACCCCAGCCATCGAAACAGCCAGTCCAAATGGGGGGCCCTACTCGATTATCTTGAGCACCACCAAGAGTCGCAGTCAGGACGGGTTTAAGTTGGCGTTCCAGAGCGAAGAAGGTATCCGGCAACATATTAGAAACATCTCCAATGTTGCCCGCCAACTAACACTCGGGTAGATGTTTTTGAATTTCAGGGATTGCTGACGGGATACAAGGTGGTCGACGACTAGTCAGTATCACCGTGACCCGCTTCATGTTTGGACCACGGCCGCTAACTTGTTACCCTAGCCCCAACACAGTCGTGACACGGCAGCACGCGGGCCTAGTGCTTGGAGGCGAGCGAAAAAGTGACACTGGCCGAGTTCAGCTCTGGTCCTCGTCCCGGCCGTCGGCAGGATCCCAGCTACCAGAGGAATTCCGGGAATTAGAGCGCCCCAAAAAAGCCCGCCGGACCGTTGAACCGCGTATTGTTTCCCCTTATGTACCGGTCTTGGGCCCACTCGGTTCCTTTTCGCGCCTCAGCCTCTCGCTCCAGCGGACGCGTAGCTCGTCAGACAGGAGCGCCCTCCCCGAACAGCAGCCGGTCCGAGGCCCGCTACCGCAAAGCACCCCTTCACTAACCCGCACCTCCACCATCACCTCATCCACATCCCGCTCATCTAATTCGTCAATGGGCGGAATCACCAAGCGCCCAACAAATTTGATCCAGGTCGACAAGCGCGGAAACATGGGCTGCATCCTCGACCAGCCAGACCCTGCTCGGCTGGTGATCTTCCTCCCCGTAGAGACACCCATAAAAGCTACCACAAAGCCAGCGCCTTCGTTGCTCGTGATCGATAGTAAGCTCCTCCAAACACACTTTTAATGAGCCCCAAGCTATCTAGCTATAAACCGACCCCCTCCGCACCAAGTACTAACCCAACGCTTCGCAAAAGTCGACCAACACATCCGCATCGACCCTACCCGCTGCGACTGCCAGCAAGAAGACATGTTCCACCACCACCACCACCACAACAACACACCATTCCCGCCCCCACCCCAGCCGAGGCATCCCAGCCTCGAGCCCGAACCAGAGCCCGGAACACGCCTAGACAGCCTTCCACAGCAGCAGCACCAGCAGCATCAGCGCTGCAAAAAGGTGGTGCTGCAGGCGTGGGGGGGGGCGTCGGGCGTCACGGCGCAGAGGACGGTCGGGGCGTGGAATCTGGCGGCGGCGGGGCGGTATCAGGGTCTGGGACTGGGGCAGGGGCGGGGAGGGAAAGGGAAGGGGGAGGGGGAGGGGGAGGGAGGGGTGGGGGGGATGGTGCGGGTGGCGAGGGTGAAGAAGGTGGTGCTGGGGTTTGGGGGGGGTTGAGGGTAAGTGCACGGGGGTTGCTGTTTCTTTTGTTCTTTTTACTTCTGTTTTGTTTATGTCCCAGGGGGTGGCCTTTTGGCTTGCTTCTGTTGGGCACCTAATTAACTTACAAATTGGCCTCGGCTGACGGGTTTTCTTACAGAGCGGATACGGTTTGTGGAAGACTTTACGGCCTTGCGGGAGTTGTACTTGGCGGACTTGAGGGCAGCTGCTGGGTGAGGACATGGAGTGAGTCCCGGTTGGAGCGGACTGCTGTTTGAGAGTGGCAGAGCTCTTGACTCTCCTTTTTGCAAGGGTTGTTTCACTCCAAAGTGATGACAAGGAGTCCCGGGTTGAGAGCGTAAATTCGGGCTGTGTACTGAACGCAAAAGCAAAAGCAAAAGTCAACTAAAACCCCTTCTATACACACTGACCCCCCAAAAACTTTATACAGAAGCGAACAAAGAAGTATTCCTCACCATCCACCAACCCCCCCTCCCCAACCAACCGCCCACCCCAGCAGAAACCCCTCCAGCGCCCAACCCAGCACCCATCATAACATTATCATCCGCATCCCACCCCCATATCCACGATCCCCAATTGCGCACTTAGCACTTGACCGGCAGAGCGGCGCCCGAGCCGGACTTCTTGGCCAGGGCGATCTCGTTGTTGCGGCGGGTGACGAGGCCGGGCAGCTTCTTGCCGCCGGCGTTGACCCACTTGGGGAGCTCGTTGCTGAGGACGGTGTTGACGTTCTCGCCCTTGTTGAGACGCTTGACGAGCTGCGAGCCCTGGGCGGCGCCGCAGCCGACGTTGAAGGACCAGCTGACCAGCGCGCCGTACTGGTTGAGGTTGAGCTTGGCCTTGCTGTTGAGCATGGCCGTGATGCACTTTTCGAATTTCTGTTTGAGGGGAGAGGGTGGTTAGTGGGGGTGTGTCTTTTGGTGAGTGGTGGTTGTAAGAGGGGTGGATTGTGCGGGTGAAAAAGCACATACCTTCATGTCATCGGCCAGCAGCTTCTTGCCGTCGGTGGTGGACAGCGGGATCTTGTACTTGATCTCGGCGCACTTGGCCTTGGTGCAGAGATGGCCATAGCCGACGGTGGGGTGGCCCGCAGGGTCGTTGTCTGGATTGGGGAGTTAGCTATCTTGCGGAAGTAAAGGACCCAGAGATATCCACATACAGACGTTGGCACGGAAGCCCTCAGACTTGGCGATCAGGTCGACAGTGGCCGAGTTGGACTTGGGCGCAGCGCAGGTCGAGGTGCCACCGCACTTCTTGGTGACATAGCCGTTGGTGCCAGTCTTGACGTAGTAGTCGGCAACGTAGCAGCCATCCTGGGTCTTATCCCAGATGCTGTTGCCGTTCACAGAGGTGCCGGTGGTCTGGCAGCTGATCGTGACGTCGGCGCCCTTGTTGTACGACTTCTTAACGGCGTAGCTGGTGCCCGGGCCGGAGCGGCAGTTGACAACGCTGCCGGTGATGGGGTAGGCGATGGCCGAGGCGGCGAGAGTGGCGAAGACGAGGAACTTCATTTTGATGGTTGAAGAAAGATGTTGATTTCAAGGAGTGAAGAAAAAGCGGGCTTATTAGAATTGCCTAGGGAGAATGGAAGAGGATGTTGTAGAAGTGTTGGTGATGTGTGAGAGTGAGTTGTTGGTCTGGATCTTCTCGTCGACGACCCGGCCTCTATATACAAATTGTCGGCGTCGTGATCGTCGGTGTTGGACCCTTCGGGACTATGGCAGGCCGTCTTACCTACCTAGTGTAGAGACTCGCGATGTTATTCTTGGAGGTCTGTCTTCTCCATCCACTGCAAGCGACACGGTTCAGGGGTCGACGACGCGAGCAATCCCTGGTCAGTGCTGGTTTCTGGGGACAAGACTCGGGACGATCCATTTCTGATGCCGGCAGTGGGGCGTCTTACTGGCTGTAGGGCAGCTTAGAGTTGCATTCTGGGTGGGACTTGGAATGTTGATCGATTCTTTTTGTGGGGTGCCTCGGCCCAAGACACTTTGACGGACAAGAGCGAAGTTCCAAGCATTTCCTACTACGTAGTAACAAGGGAGATTCTGTTCTGGGAGTGGTGGTTGGGGTGTGCTTGGGGTGCTGGTGCTTGGATCTGAACCCCTTGACGAACCAGGGCTCGAGAGATTGGAGGGTGGTGCGTGCTGCGGCCGGCACTGGCAGCGATTGTGCAGGCTGGTTGCCCAAACGGGTGAAAATCGTCAGGAGAGTGGAGACAGAAGACTTGAAATAGATTTATTTTGGCGAATCAGACGGGTCATCAGCGTTGCATCAGATTTCCTCCTTCCGGAACCAGACACCGGGCCCCCCCTATCCCCCACACAACAGAACGGCGGACTGATGCTACCCTGAATCTCGTTTCTCGCATCAGATCCGGACAGACGCGGATTCGAGAACACCAAAAACGCATGGTCATCGGTCGGGTACTTCGGTCCACCAGCATGTTTGAATTTGTTGAGAGTTTGGAGACGGCATCACAAGCGAAGTCATCTTGCTCGTTGCCCTCGGACGTGGTTAAACCCGGGGGGATTATTCGCCAGTGATCATGCGAGGAGCGGCCCAATGTAACCGTTGGTTACCAAGGTGCTCAGCTCCACCACACCGCCGCGGCACGGGAATATCGAGATAGTGAGCACGGCACATCTTTTACTTCAACTCCGAGAAGCATGAGGCTATCGTGAGATCTATTGAATCCATGGCGTCCGCACTCGTCGTTGCTGACGAGCATTGGCATTGGAATGCCCGTGTCTGATCAGAATTATCAGACGGGGAACAGGCGCATAAGTCCAGCCCCCCAAGTCCAAAGTCAACACTGATGGGCCGCAACGGTAAGTCGACCGGGTATCAACAGACAACCGAGTCTTCCGAGGAACAACCACCTCAGAGGCCTCAATTTCTCGGCTTATTGTTTCTCAACACCTTCTCGGTTACTTCTTTACCCCAACCGCTTGGCCGGCGAACCGAACTATTGAGTCTCGCTTGATGTGCTCTGAACCAGAAACGGAAGCTGTCTAACACAAAGGTTCACCGACGAAACCGCGTGAGGTCTTTGGCCTGCTTGCATATCGTTGTAACCTCTGATCTGCCGGTGATTGTCGGGGTTTGTTGATCTCAAGGACCTGCAGTTGGGATCAACTCGGAAAGTTGGAATTCCTCGACTTAACTAGCCGAGGCAAGTCAGAGGTCACCGGCCAGACGGCAGCAGCCATCGAAGATCATTGCTCCCAGATGCCCGATAAGTCAACCAGATCGTCCGATTGTGTTTTGCATGTTTTGCATGAGATCGTTTCGCTCATCCTTGTTGTGCTAAGTATGGATCTCGGTCTGCCTCGGTATCTTGATCCAAAATCAAACTGCAAGATACAGCCAAGTAAGACATGTAAGAAGAGATCTGAATCGGAGGGTTCTCACTTCCATGTCAGTGGAGCGTGTAAGGCGGCTGACAGACTGGCCTGGCAACCACCCTTCTTGTCAACTGATTGAGGCTTGGCCTTCAGGTCAAGCATGCCAGCTAAAATAGGTGACAACAGAGCGCGGGTCAACCAGCCCTCAGCGTTACACTAGCTGGGGCTGGGGGCAGGGGGGTCACGTAGGGCGGCCACACCCGCTTTTTGTTCCTGACAGGCGAATCTGGCCGTCATGACGGTGGCTTGGCATAAAGGAGTCCCCAGTATGCCCCAGCTGCAATTTCCCGACTGCAGGTTCCGCAAATAACGGAAGGGGTCCGCGTTAGCCCGTCTTACTTTCAACACCACCCACCCCCGGGAATAGGCCGTGCTGATTTTTGCCTGTGATCGGGCGCAGTATCTTGGGGAGCTGAACTTTGAGGCCGACGATAAACCTTCATTCTCGAGAAGAATCAACATACAGCTGGTATAAAGAAGCGGCCAAATCCCCGAGTGATCGACTCTCAATTCATCATCACTCACACACTTCCAACACCTTCACTTCAGCCTTCAACCTTTAATTCTCTTCACCATCTTTGGTCTCCTTTTCAGTCATTTCGACAACCATTCAGTCACCATGAAGCTCGCTCTCTTCGCCGCTCTCTTCGAGGCCGTGGCCTTCACCGTCACCGCCGCCTACCCCATTACCGGCAGCGTCGTCAACTGCCGCTCCGGCCCCGGCACCAGCTACGCCGTCAAGAAGTCGTATGCGAAGGGCGCCGATGTGAAGATCAGCTGCCAGACCTCGGGCACTTCGGTCAACGGCAACAACATCTGGGATAAGACCCAGGATGGCTGCTACGTCGCCGACTACTACGTCAAGACTGGTACCAACGGCTACGTGACCAAGAAGTGCAGCTCCGGTGGCGGCGGTGGCGGTGGCGGCAGCGTCCCCGGCCCCGTCACCAACGACTACCCGTACAAGTCCAGCTGCGGCGGTGTTGACCCCTGGAACTACTACAAGTGCCGTAAGTTCCTCCAAACTCTTACCCATCTATTTTATTTGACCTCTCGCTGACCCCCCCCATCAGAGTGCACTTCCTTCGTCGCGTGGCGCATCAACAAGCGCCTCGGCATCAAGTTCCACAACCAGTACAAGGGCACCAACTGGGGCAACGCCAACACCTGGGACGATGCGGCCAAGCGCACCGGCGTCACCGTCAACAGCACCCCCAAGCCTGGCGCCATCGCCCAGTCCAACGCCGGCAACTACGGCCACGTCGCCTGGGTCACCGCCGTCAACGGCAACCAGGTCACCATCGAGGAGTACAACTGGGCCAAGCGCGAGGGCTATGGCAAGCGCACCGTTTCCAAGGGCACCTTCAACTACATCCACCTCAAGAAATAAGCTTGAGGCTGTTGTCAACCGGTTACTGGGGATGGGGATGAGCGAGTTGTGGGTGGTAGGGAGGTTTGGGTGGGAGTTCAGATTGGTGGTCCTGTGGTTGATTCCGTTTGTGTGATTTTGGCGTGGTTACACGAGACATAGTAGTTACCTGCTGGAGGTATGTTGGTGAGTAATGCGCGTGGAGTCCGTAAAGACAAGACGTTGTGGAATTGATATTACAAGTAGGGTGGCCCAGTAT
>NT_165982.1:2973744-2977639 GCF_000143365.1 Chaetomium globosum CBS 148.51
CCATACCGTCCCCTGTCCCTCAGGCCTGGACTAGCCACCGCGGTGCTCGCGTTTTATGAGTGTAGGGTTCGCGTCCGGTGTCGTGTAGAGACAATCCCGATACCTGTGTCCACTTGGAGTTCTGGAATTTGAATACATTGCCCATCCCCGCAATAGTGCGAGGAGCCTCTCATGCGGGCCGAGGGGCCCCACCGGGGGTGAGTGGCTAAAGGCAGATGTCGGATCTGATTTCTGTGCACAGGAGTCTCACACGCGGAAGAGGGGCTCACCCCACCCCCTCAGCTAGGGGAGTGCGAATCTGTGCCTTTTTTATCCCTCTCGATTTCTCGAACGAGGAAGGGGGTGACGTCCTCTGCTCTTGACCCATGGAAGTTCCATGTCGACTCTCCGCGAAGACCCCCCCGCAGAGGAAGGGCTTCTTCCCCTTTTTGGTTCTAAAGGCGGGAGATTCAATGTGCGCTATTCGGTCTCGAGCGGGAATAAAGAAAGCCCCCTTATCGTCCCCATAGTTTGGGGGGGGGGGGGGGGGGGTTAGTTTTGGGTGTTTGGGTGTTTGGGTGAGTGGTGATTCGGGGGAGGACGCACGTTATCCAGGAACCCGATCGACACGATTGTCACGCTGCTGTCTTCCGCCTCGGATAGGACCTTGCGATACAGTTCCACCGGGTCCCAGGCATCCTCGGCATGGCCCCAGCGGAGGCTACCACCGGAGAAGTGGTAGGCTACCTTGCTAGCATACTCGCCCAGCGTGAAATACCAGCTGTCGAAGAAGGTGATGTTGCTCAGGGGACGCGGGATGCCAATAGGAAGATCGGGTTTGCCGTAGTGGGCTAGGATGGCCGATGCGGCGAGGGCAGAGTACGAGGATGGGTAATTGACATTGACGGCTAAGAGATTTACGTCTGGGGATGTAGCTGCGAGGAGGAGGGCGCCGGCATCACTGGGAAAGCGGTGAGTGAGATGGAAGGACAAAGGGAGGAGCACCTACTCGACATCGCTGAAGAGGTCTGTGTCAATAATGAGGTTCTTTTTAGCCGCAAGGGCCAAACTGCCGATAAATGAGAGGTAAAGGACGGCGAGGCGTTTCATGTTGTTGGAAGATAAAAAGAATGGGGGAATGGCATGAAGTTGAATTGACTGTGATGATTGGGCAAGTAGCGGCTTGAAATGGCGAATGAGCTGTTCCACACGTGATGGTCTGACACTTACACGCCGGGATAAATGACGGTGGAAACCCCCTCCACAAAATTCATCTTATATTCTACCATATCGTAGTTTGGGCAGTTGCGTTTTGTGATGTCGCCCAACGCTAGGGATCCTATTAGTGAACCCGACTGAAACCGGAAAAGAAACCGTCAATCATTACAAGATTGTTCCTCTCCATAACATGTCTGGTCTTACCTTGTTAGTACGGCATCACGGCTTGCAATGGAGCACATTGTTCGCGTATATTCACAGTAGATGCAAAAGATACCGTCTAGGTTAAAGATTTGACAAAAAGAGTGGTGATCTCTCCCGCCGGGAATTGAACCCGGGTCTCGAGCGATGTCACGACTTGGTGGAGTCTGATGACAAGCTCACATACTGACCACTATACTACGGAAGATTATGGATGTTGACATCCACTGTAGCTTGGAGGAGGGGGCCAGGCCACCAGCATATGAAGTCCACAACAGCGCACACAATTCATTGGCGCATGAGGTACTCTTCGGGTTCCTATGGTTGTATCATGGTTAGAATCACCGTGGTAGGGGTAAGCTGGTATATTGTGTGGTTGCACGAGGAACCGAATGTGGGAGGCGAGGCGCGCTCAGGGAAAACCCTGTGGCTGCGCACAGACCAACGCAGAGCCACGTGCGGCCCGTAAAGCCCGACCACCAGGAACCCCACCTCGGGGTTCAGCCGTGCAACCCTAACCCTACAAGGAACGGGCTGTGCCCGTGACACGTTGTTTAATTAGCAGTGAGTGTCTAAATTCCCAAAACCATTCGAGCAAGAACGTTATCCGAGAGTTCCTCGTTAGCTATGAATGGTGAGGCTCGTAGTTACTGATTCTATTCAAAAGCCCTAATGCCGTTTGGATAGATCATATTAGGTGGACTGGCTTTTGTTCACGATAGGGCGTTGCACTGTAATAGTACCTAGGGAATCCTTCAACTTCTTTTCATGGTAAAATACTATCCTGAAAGTTACAAGTGAAGGATGGATATGGAGTGCTTGCATAGGTGGTTTCACCGACATTCACTCGACGTTGTACGCTTGAACGTAGCAGCGCTTGGCACCCCCTCCGCGTCAGCCCGGGCTGGTCCGTTTGCTCCCGTTGGTTATCTGTGAAGTGGTATGCATAGGCACCCAATTAGGTTTCTCCGGCCATTTGCCAAGGCGGGGCAACATACATACTCCCTAACTCAGATATCAGCAGCTAAGTATACCGCATACTTGTCCGGGACCAGCTAGTTCTAAATTCTGATGGAGATTCAACTCGGAGTGAGTGACGCGGGAGTACCACCAGTCAGTGTCCTGGTAATACTTACCCATTTCTGCTCACCTGTCTGATGATCAGAGTGGCTAGGCACTCAAGGGGGCAGTTGGATATCCTGACTATTAAAGAGTCTTTAACGAGGGCCTGGCTGCCCTCTCTGATCTCTCACCATGGCACCACCAAATGTCATTCCTAGCGTTCCGGACGCGGGGGCAGCTTTGCAAGGCACTCCCAAGACGGACAAATCCCACTTACGTCTCATAAACTCGATCATTGCCTCCCCAAGCGTCGAACTGGCCAAATGCATCTTTTCATGGGCTGTCTCTGCACCACGACCACTGTCCATCCACGAACTCGCAGAAGCAGTGAAGCTGGACATTGGCCAGACTCTAACAGCGCCACTCTCAGAACAACTGGAGAAGATAACCGCGCAGCTCATCACGGTGGACAGTCAATCTCGGGTGCACATCGTTGACGAGACGGTCTCGGACTTCTTGACCCAGCCACGCGAGGATGGGAAACGCTGGATTGATCGTCCCACGGCAGACTCCAGAATCGCCGAGATCTGTCTCGAGATCCTTGGCGGAGACGACTTCACGCCATCAAAACGCCAGAGTGGAGGAGTTAGCAACGGCAGTAACAAGTATGCTTCCCCCTTATCGGCTTACGCAGCGGCCCATTTTGCCCATCACCTTGCGCACAGCTCGCCGGCCGTCGGCAGCCACTTGGCTCGGCTAGACAGGTTTTTCCGGACCAACGTTCTAACATGGATCGAGAGGCTCGCTGAGTGGGGTGATCTCGCCGGTGTGCTACGAGCGGCCCGCGGCATAGAGACTTACCTGAGGCAGCGGAAAAACAGCTGTACTGCCACGGCCATCGAAGCAGCTCAGATTGACAGGGCGGAGTTCTGTGTGACTGAGATCGACCGCTTAATTGCCTTGTTCCACGCGGCCCTGCTCGCTATGCCGTCGTCGGTCCACCTCTTGTTGCCGCCGCTTTGCCCCTTGGATTCCATTATCCGAAAAAACTTTGGCACGTCCACCGAAGGCTTGAGAATAGTTGGCCGATTGGATCAAGACTGGGGTGACAGGCTGACTTGTTACCTACTCCCCGGGAAGGCTTTATCCGTGGCCTGCTGTGATCGCGTCGTGTCTATTGGTGTTAGCAATAACGATATCGAGCTCTATAGCACCAACACATTCGAGTTTGATGGCGCATTGCCTAACAGGAGGAACGCCACAGGTTCTTGGCCTTTTGATTCGACTTCGTCCTTTTTTGGTCGTATGCGATCTGGCGATTGCTGGGAGCTGTGGGATGTGCGCTGACCAGTACCAAAATTCATGTACTCTGCCTGGTGGGGAGCCGCTGCCTCAACTTTGTTTCTGAGGGGCTTTGAACTCAGACCCGGGATGG
>NT_165982.1:2980815-2989202 GCF_000143365.1 Chaetomium globosum CBS 148.51
CCTTGCTGCAGGGTATCAGTGTGTTTGGATTATGTGGAACTCGACTTGAATGACGCCGGCAATTCTTCCACACGCAAGTTGACTACCTACTGTGTAAGTGACATTGATGATAGTACGCCAGGCATCAACGGCAGTGCTCGTTGGGGATGATGACCTTGTCTTGCAAGAGAGCCGCCAGACCCGTCACGGTCCACGTGGCCCCGCACTGCTTGCGGAGGAACTCCTGGACAAGCGGCCACATGCACGCGCGGTCCTTTCCCCGGGTGATGGCCGTCAGCAAAGGCAAAAAGGTGCTCAGGTAAAACTGCCGCAGTTTGTCCTTGGCCAGTACTTCGGCACACATGGTGATGGCAGTCCTGTATTGCTTGCCATCGTCGCTGTCGCCATGAGCGCTGCTACGGTGCCTCGCAGGCTCGGTAATCTCCATCAGCTTCATGTAGCGCTGCTCGACCACGTCTTTCACCTCCTGATACCACACGGCTCGCGCCCGCCCCGAGTTCTCGATCGGAAAAAAAGGTCGGGCGTTCGGGTCCAAACGGAGCATCTCGAATACCGTGATTGGGTCGCTCGGGTATTCCACCAGTAGTTGTAAATAGCCGTGGGCGTTGCAAGTGGTCTGTAACTCCTTGGTCGTTTCGTTGTATTGCTCGTAAGGGATCTCGGGCTTCCCGTTGTTGAGGAGCCAACTACCGATGTGGATTGCATAAAGCCCCATTGCTACGGCCATGAGTCCCCCGGCTCCGGGAAGTCGCCTTTGGATGAGCGTTAGCGGTGAAATGACGAAAACATAAGGGCGCTCGAATCAAAAAGAAATTAGACTCACAGAGCAAACATGACGCGATCCGGGGACGCACTGGGAGCCTCTTGTGGATGCAACCACGTTGCAATGGCTTGACGATGACTCGGTGGTATTTTAGAGTGGGTGCCTAGGATTGTTTGTAGCTTGGAGGAGTTGGCTGGAAGAGAGATATCTTTACAAGGCTGGCTTTTGTGATCGCAACACCAAGAAAGGGGGGTAGCACAAAATGAACGATGACGCAGGAGCTGTGGGCAAAGATAGATGCGTACCGTTTGGAAACTATCCACTTGTACGATGGCAGAGACTGCTCCCAATCAACCCCTAGACTTCCCCCATCGTCTCCTGATGGTCTTTGCCCCTGAGCTTTTTGTTGAGGCCCACAGTCTGGAATATGCCGGAAGTGGTAATAGTGACGGCCACGATACGAACTCTTTGTCTTGGTGCTTTGGGTGGCTTTTTGGCAGTATCCACGTTTGCCTCAGTAACTGAATTCTTCGGCCTCCCTCTGAGGTGTTCTGGCTTCTTGCCGCGATAAATCCCCCTCCCTGCCAACAGCCCGCCCATCCTGCCCTCGCTGCCAACACGCGAGACTGATCCCAAGCTTTCGGTCCAATTTGCCAAACCCTCGGCCATCACCCTCACACCCCGCCTCCCTGTCCCCGCCCCATCCCCTTGCCGTCACTACAATATCAAAAGCAACAGACATGGACGAGGACCGGGAGCAAGAAGCAGATCCTGATACTGCGTTGGCCGACATTCTCCAAGGGCGCCGCATCTTTTGGGGCGGCCTCCGGGAGCTTTGGGTCTTCGTTTGCTCCATGCCCCCCTCGACCGCCGTCACCTTCCTCACCTGCCTTCTGGTTATTTGTCTAGGCATTGGCTGGTTCCTTACCGTCTTGTGGGACGTTCTGATGGATGTCACAGGGAGCGGGAACTGAATTTGGAGTCAGCCGTCGAAGGGTTTTGACGCCTTCGCCACACCGACGCGGGTTGCGTCCGGACCGCCTACGGGGGTGGCGGCCTGCGGCGCGTTTCTCTCTACACACCTGGCCTCGTTGGTGGCTGCTTCGGCATCCGCGCCTTGCGTCGCCTCACTCGCCACGTAGGCTTTTGGAGACCTAGGGCCAAAGGGCCTGAGGGATGTGGATATTTTCCGGGTAGACTGGCCGGCCGTTGCACGGAGTGCCAGCAAGGTCAACGCAACCATCATCGGCGACTTCGACAGGGAGTTGCGGCGCGAAAACCGGAGCCTTGCCCGTGTCAGCCAACTTACCAACGTGATTGTCGATAGGCTTCATGAGGTGTCTGACAAGAATCACGAGAAGGTGCATCAACCCGATCACTCACAACGCTTCACAGCTGTCTTCACAGCCATCTGGAGGACAGGAGGAGGTCCCAGCATCGAATCTCACCTGGCGGAGCACCGCGAGACCTGCCAGCGCATGGTTGGGTTGTTTTGGCGCCATAAAGCAGAATCAGGTTACGCACGACCACTTCCGCGCACAGGTCAACAGATTTGTCCAACTCCAGTCGCAGTTCCTTGATATGACCGTGCCAAAGTCCGGACAGTATAACCAGGAGGCGGACCGTTACCGCGGCCCAGATGCGTTTCTCGAGAAGGCCATCAAGAGGTTTAACGGGTTGCCGGACCGCAAGTCTGGCGACAGGGCGGAGCTGGCTTCGTTTGTCCGAGACCTCCACGCAGCACAGGGGGCGGCTAGCATGCTCACCCTGGCGTTTTCGAATACCATCAATAAGCTCCTCGAGCTGTCTTACAGAGCGGAGAAGGAGAGAGTCTGGATGCGAGATATGGAGCAGCGACTGAGCGTCCTGTCATCGGATATTGCGAATAGCCCCGATGCCGTGACCGATCTCCTGGTTGGTGCGAGAGGGATTTTGACTTGGGTCGAAGATTGGAGGCGCGCACGAGAGAAGCTGTATCCTCAGTCTCAATTAGATACGGAGGAATTGATGTGCGGCAGCATGGGTTTGATTCGCGAGTGGTTGTGCTATGTATGTACATGTACTTACTGGGCTCTGGTCTTCCTTTTACCTACTCGGGTAGTTCGTCGTTGTCTAGTGCACGAGAGTTTCTCTCTTGGGTTGCGGCGGCGTTCCGAAAACGGGCAACTGGGCTTTGGCTGTTTTGTTCTGTTTGGCGTCGCTAAATTACTACATTCTCGGCGACGGATGACAGGAGTATTCAGTTTTCACCCCCCCTTTCCCCTGATAGGTCGAGTCGTGACCACCCCCTTTGTCTCTCTCTTGTGCAGGAGTCGGTCGCCTGCCTTTCGTTTCCCTTTTCTACACGCGTTAACAGAATGAATATCACACCTAACTTGTGCTGCCGGCTCTTCTTGTGGTCGTATCAAACCGATATCTAGGCGGCTGTGCTCCAGAATTTGCACGCATTCCCGTCCCGCCTTGTTGGTTGCCAACCACGGCAGTGGCCATGCTTTCCTCCGAATCGGACCCGCCGCGCCGCGGGGCCAGACTTTTTGAACCTGGGCCCCATAAGAATGATGGCATCGACCACGAAGATGGAAGGGCCAATACTCCAGTGAATCCTACACAGGACGAGGGTGGCCGCGGCCGGCACCTTGCAAGCATCGAGACGGCATCGACCCAACCGCATGAACCCGGCCATACCCGTCACTCACACAGCGCTCGCCACGCTACATTTAGGGAAATATTACGATTTGGCGGGGGCCAAGAGGAAGGCAGAGCGGTAGAGTCATGGAGACACCCGATGGCGTTTCACTATCTCGCCCTCGCTAGTGTGGCCATCGGCATCTGCGCCTTGTTCTTCCTGGGGTTCCATTACGAGGGCAGTGTCAACGAAGAAAGCTGGGCCGGGGATTCGCGCGTCAACATTCCCATATCGAACTTACATCCGGAGGACCTCGAGATGGTCGCTGTCCCGTTCCCGATGGCTGACGTCGTGACCATGGCCGAAGTGTACACCAATGCGTGTTCCGCCTCCCCCGTCGCACCTCCAACATTACCCTCCGACTCGACGCGCCCGGCCTGGCTCGGGTGAATGTAGCGTCCTTTCTCCCCCGGGTACGCGTGGTAGTAGGATATGATAGGGACTACCGCAAGGGGCCGCAAACAAAAACGGGGCTCGTCAAGGCTGAGCACGAGCCATTTGTGGTTGATATGACCAACGCTACACTCACATTGGACTTACTCGAAAAGCTCTGGCCTGTGCTCATCCGTGTTACCACCGACCTACTGGACCTGGGCTTGGGGCGCAACCACAGCGACTACCGCACATTCAGAAACGACCTGAAGTCCCTTACCGATCCCGAAAAGCCGGTGCTTATCTCACGCAAACCGGGGCCAAGCCTGGTACTGATCACTCTGGCGAGTGCGAGAGACCTCTGGAAAGAGTTGTATTCCATGGCGGAGGGGTGGCCACGCACCGCTCACAGGTGGCTCCACTTCCTCCGAGTGTACATGGACCGCACGGAAAGGCATTGGCCAAAGCAGGAGCCGGGCAAGGGGATGCTTGGTGGCAACAACCCCTCAGCTCTAACACTCGGGTGCTTCCGGCCTCCCTCGCCCGCACAACTCCTCCGTCACGCCAGACGCCAGCACCCAGCCCACCAAACCCTCCCCGGACTCGTGGCTAGCTTACGCCTGTCCCGGAACGCGACGGTACAGGCATACCAGACTAAGGCCTTCTTCACCCGGATAGAGCCTCATCAGGGGGGCAAATCTGACCCTACCGGCCTGGAAGCCGACATCAATCTTCTCTGTTTCTCCCACCAGATGCTGAAAGTAGTCGCCTCAGCCCGCTGCCCCTCCCACCCCTCCGAGGAGTCGGTCCTCAAGAACCGCCTCCCTTACTGGGCCCTCTTCGGCAGGAACACGGGCTGCGGCAGCGGCAGCTGCTTGCACAGCCTGCATGACGCGCTCTGCGACGCCGAGCTGTTCCTGACGGCCTTCGCGGCCAAGGCGCGAGAGGTGCGGACGCGCGTGCACGACGCCGTCGCCGAACGGGGCGGCTTCTCCCTGGTCGAGCGCGCCGCCGCCGCCTACGGCCGGGACGACATCGTCCGCCGCGCGCGCACCCTCGACACCCTCGACGCCCTGCTCGCCTCCCTGGCGGGCATGGCCGTGCGGATGCTGCGGGTCTGTGCGCTGCAGAATGACTTGCGCGAGCGGGCCCGCGTGCTGCACGAGGATCGGTCGGCGTGGTGGGATCTGAGGTGGGATGATTCTCTAAACTAAGAATGCAAAAGAAGATACACCATGTTTCTTTACTGCATTTTTAACTACTTTACTAGCATAAAAAGAGAGGGAGGTGGTGGTGGTGAGCGTGGTGACGTTTCCTGGGCTGGAGGAGACTCGAGATGTTGCGAGAGACCCATGCGCGCATGACGGTTGAGTACCAGGCCATGCGGCCCCGTACGGAAGAGGCTGCTGAGCAGCTCAGGGCGAAGCTGTCTGAGGGTTGGCTACAGAGGTTGGGGTTGGACGACTTACCGCCGGAGGGAAACAGTCGGAGTAAGATTCGATGAAGAGAGAGCTGCTGGAGTCGTGGAACGAGAGGCAAGTCGTCGTCAGTCGCGTCACGTCAGCAGCCAAGTCTCGCCTCCTGAACAACCCACCCCTGAGCCCTGTGAAGTGAGGCTGTGTCACTGTGACCCTGTCTGACGCCTAAATTTATTTAGCGTCACACAAACCCCCGGCCCCTCCACGTTTCGAGGTTCCCTAGATGCAACAGTTTCTTCAGGGGTTCTCCAACTTTTAGTCTCAAAGTTTCAATCTCCACCCCAACCTCCAACCTCCACCATCTCCAGTCACATGCAGTTAAAAGGATGACCTTGTCAACGCTGGTCGTTGCCATCTCGCGGCGGGCTCGGCGCCTAGCCCGCCGCTATCGTCTCCTTCTCAGGGCCACCGCGCTGGTGCTCATCTTATGCTTTCTAGAAGCTCTGCTGCACATTTCCATGCACAGCATCCCCACCCCAGCCGAGGACCTAGACGCCCCTCTTCGCCAGACAATGTCAGGACCCGCGCATCGCCGCCGCCGCAACCCCGCGAGAGTGCCGCCCTCGTCATGCTCGCCCGCTCCTCCGAGCTAGAGGAAGCCCGCGAGACCATCCGCAACATCGAGACCCAGTTCAACCAGTGGTTCAACTACCCGGTCGTCTTCCTGAACAACGAGCCCTGGGACCCGGAATTCATCCGCCAGCTCAACGCCTCGGTCAGCGGCAAGGCCATCTTCGAAACCATCCCCGCCGCGGACTGGTCTTTCCCAGACAACATCGACCCCACCGCCGCCCGCCAGTCCATGGCCCGCCAAGCCGCCGCGGGGGTCTGGAACGGCGGCAAGGAGTCCTACCACCACATGTGCCGCTTCTACTCCGGCGCCTTCTACACCCAACCCGCCCTGGCCCCCTTCAAATGGTACTGGCGCCTCGAGCCCGGCGTGCGCTACACCTGCGCCATAACCTACGACCCGTTCGCCGCCATGGCGCGCCACAACAAACTCTACGGCTTCACCATCGCGCTGTGGGAAGAGCCCAACACCTGCCCCACCCTCTTTCGCGACGTCGACGCCTTCCGCCGGGAGCACCAGCTGCCCAAATCCCCGACCTGGAACGCCATGCTACACCTCCCGCTCCCCTGGTACCTCCAGCCCTACCCGCTCCGCAAGCTGGCGGGGCTCCTCGGCACCGCGCACACCACCACGCGCGGCGACCGCTGGAACCTCTGCCACTACTGGAGCAACTTCGAGATCGCCTCGCTCGACTTCTTCCGCGGCGATGCCTACCAAGCCCTCTTCCGCCACCTGGACGCCCGCGGCGGCTTCTACCACGAGCGCTGGGGCGACGCCCCCGTGCACTCGCTGGCCGCGCATTTGTTGTTGGAGCCGGGGCAGCTGCATCATTTTTCCGATCTGGGGTATCATCATGAACCCTTCTTTCAGTGTCCTGGGAATGCGCCGGGTGAGGGCCAGCTGCCGGGGAATGAGGCGTTGGCGGAGGGGGGGAGGGAGCAGACGTGGTCCGAGGAGAGGGAGGGGGATGTGGGCTGTCGGTGTCGGTGTCCGGATCGGAGGAGGAGGAATAATAGGGCGATTTGCTTGGAGAGGATGGGGAGGCCGGCTGCGAGGGAGAGGGTGGGTTGGTGGGATCGTTGGAAGGGGAGGTATCCGTATGCGATTGGGGTACCGTAAGGGAGCGGGGGAATTAGGATGTGAATATACAGGGTCACAGTACGGGCAGAGGACGGAGAGGGCAGAGGAATGCGTGAGGGATGATGTATGATTATATGAGGTCAGCTTCTAAACGGCGGTATAGAGCGTGTTGTTTAGGATAAAATGAATCAGGATACCTTATCCTTTCTAAAATTGCTGGCGTCGCTTCGTTCGTCAGTCGCGCGGCCCTTCGCTACGCTACGGGGCGCTTCCTTCCTCTCTCCCGCTCCTGGCAATTTTCCCGTCCCTCTCCGGAGGACAATCCGGGTTAGGGTTGAATACGGGAGAGACGAAGCTGAACTTATCGTAGGTCGGTTTTGCCGAGTAATTTCCTGCAATCGGCAGCGATTTCACAAGTGCAAAATGATAAGTAAGTGGATCCTCTAAGCGACCCGACCCCTAACCCTAACCCGGCTTTTCCCCCCTTTCCCCCCTTTCCCCCTTCTTTTTCCCCGGCCCCACTTTTCCCCTCTGGTCCAGGCCGGGCGAACGAAAGCCGAGAAGGCAATTGAAGGGCGAATACAGGGGACGAAGACGAATACAGAGGCTGCATAGTTATACACCAAGTCGATTCAATTTTTGTTTCCGGTACGGCTACGGCTATATATGTATGTAGTGGATGAGTGAGAAGAAAAGGGGGGGGGGAAAAGGAAAACAGAAGACAGCTCCGAAGGCGTCAGAAAGCGCCTCTGGCTCTCTGCCCCGTTTATTAGGACGCCCCGGCCTTCCCGGCCTTCCCGGCCTTCCTTCGGCGGCGCTGCTTCAGCATGACGTCTACAAGCTGGTTAAGACTGCGGCCCGCCCGCAGCCGCTCTAACTCCGCGACAGCCTCGTCCTCGTTTTGGCCGCGCGCCACGAGCGTGAAAATCTTGTCCCAAATAACCTTCCGACGACAGAATTGGACCCGAATCTTGCTGCCCGGGCGCCACCGGCTCCCCCACCGTTCCTCTAGCTCCTGTACAGCCGGCCGGCCGGCCACTCCCTCTTTCTAGTCCCTCCACACATCATTTACCGTATAGGCCTTCGTCAAAGCCGTAAAAATAGGCGGGCTCGGCTCGGGTCGGACAGCTAGGGCCGGGGGGACCGGGTGGACCGGGGGCACCGGGGCACCCAACGCATCCGAGACAGCCGGCCCACCCGGGTGCCCTTCTAGCGGCGATAGCGGTCCAAGGTATCCCGTAACAGTGATGGGGAGCCGGCCTTGGGACGAGGGCGTCTAGGCTCTCTTGGAAGCTGTTGAGCCCGGCTATCAAGACGCTTGAACTGGTCATCTAGCCGGTCATTCTAGCCGGCGTTTCTAGACCGCCGATCAGCCCGGTCGCTGTTATGCAAGACTGCGTCGCGGGGAGCTCTCGAAGCGCACTGATCTCGGGCAAA
>NT_165982.1:2989679-3054556 GCF_000143365.1 Chaetomium globosum CBS 148.51
CGGGCGATGAAGTAGTCGCCTGCCTTGGCCGAAAAGCCGGCGACGACTCGCATGAATTCGCGGGGGAGGTGGGTGAGATAGGCCTTCACGAGGACGCTCTGGTTCCAACGGCCGGCCTGCGAAATCTGAGCAAGAGATGAGCCGTGCGTGTTGGCATCTTGCGCACCGGTCCGGCGCGGGAGGTGCGTCTTTTTGGCGGCGGTTATACCGGCTGCCCCGAAGATGCGCCAAGTCTCTTGCAGCTGCGCCGGGTACGAGAGTTCTTGTTCGCGGTCCCGCCCGACGAGGACTTTGATCCTATACCAATCCTGTCGGCGCCGAAAGGAAGGCGGGTCTTCGCCAGCGATATGCCACCGCCAAAAGAAGAGCTGTGCAAGGGCGCCCTGCGTGCAGAGCAGTGGGTCTTTGTGGCGGAGCGAGCCCATGAACTCCTTCCTCGCGTCTTGTTCATCTTCCCGTCTCGGAGGAGGCTGACAAGGCAGCCGCACGGGGTCGGGCCTTCGGAAGCCGGGTAGTCGAGCAGGGAGAGGTCGGCCAGCTCCATCTTACGGCGGTTTTCGCCTCGGAGAAGGTATTAATGACCAAAAGGAGGTCGACGCGGGTGCGCAGGTTCTGCGGCGCCTGGGCCGTTCCGCCTAACAGGGTGGTCTGCACTCGCAGCCACTCTTCGGGCGAGTAACCGGCCTGGATCCCGTCGGCGCCGCGGTCTTGAAAGGTCTCCCGGTCGAGGCGGCCGCGCCGCGAGGGTTCTCAACGTTAGGGTTCCCATGTGCAACTTGCAGCCTCCAGAGCTCGAGAACGGCTGCGACATAGACGTCTGCGGTGCTCCTCGTTAACAGGGTACACTTGACGGCGGCCTTGTCTTCTTCCCCCATAGGCGCAAAGGTAGCCGGCGGGTTGTAATCTTCTCTGTCATCCGCAAGGAGTTGCACCGCCTCTTCTAGCGATACTTTTATGGTCTCCGTCAGAACCTGGGCCTCGCCCAAGGCCGCAGCCTCGGCATCATCGTCGGCATCCGTCGCCGTCTTCGCCCGCCGGCGGGACGCGCCGCGCGGCTTATTAGGCCGTACCGCCGGCACTTTTACCCGCCGTAGGAGGATATCCTCTTTCAGCCACGCGGCTAGCTTATCCGGGGTTACAAGCTCCCCGTCTGGTGTCACGAATGTGCCAACAAACGGGACCCCCGGGCGCGGGACGCCCCGAGCCAATCATTTAAATGAGCCAATCACGGGGTGCTCTTCGTAGTACCCGAGAGCCAAAGGAGAGCGACCAGTCAGAGGCCGCTCTCAAGGGCTCTCAAGAGCCACCGAGAGCATGAGCTCTAGTGAGCTCTCGAGAGCTGCCTAGACCCTCAAAGAGCCACAGGATGTAGTCAGTATATAGTCACTCGTTCTGGAGAGCTCTGGGAGTTCTCCAGTTAGCAATCACAACTACAGTTCGCTACAAGCTCGAGAGCCTACTGTTGAGACAAGTCTTTGTTGTGCACCTTTTGGCTGCACCGAACCTAAGCACCCTTGAAAAGATTACCTTCGACCGAAGCCGAACCCTAACAGGACCGGGTCCAGAAGTAGGTTCGTCACAGATGTCCAGTTGCAATAGGGATGCCGCACCCTTCTGTCTCCACGCCTCCTGGACCTGGGCTACTACTAGCCGGACAGCCAGCTCTGTGGAGCGGTGTGCCCTGTTCCCCATTTGTTCATCTGGTAGGAGGCCGTTGACTTCTGCAGCTTGAGTGACCTTCCTGGCGACCACTGACTCTATTACCTTCCTTCCATAGTTGATAATTTCCAAAAGTTTGACCGTAATATTGTCCTCCGGACAGATCATGGTGTGTGTATGACTTTCCTGGCCTCCCATGGCTTTCATTCCCTGAGAGCTGCCGTAAACTCCATTCCACACCCCAAAACCCAGGTTCATATCAAACCCTGTGACACTTTCGTCTGGCAAGCAAACCCTGGTCTGTCCCCTTGGCCCCCAACTCGACAACACGGGAACATCCCGCCAATCCCACTACCACCGTTAACTCCGTCTTACGGTCTTTCACCCCACTTCTTTCAGATTACATGGCCGAGGACTAAGCTACTCCTAAATCCTAAACAACTATTCTGTTACAACAAGTAATAGTAATTAGTAGTGTCCGGCGCACCATTGTAACCTAGTCCCCAAGGACAAAATGAAGTTTGAATTCGTCGACAACAGCAGCACCATCGACAAGACCGCGAGAAAGCGCATCCGCAGCCATGTGGCTATCGGCCGTAACGCCGGAAAGAAGATTTCACGGCGGTCCAAGAAAGAGTTGTTGAGAAAGCCAGCAAGGGCACCAATTCCACAGACCGCATCCGCCCATGAACAACCTGAATCCAGCAAAATATGTGGTAGTGTATCAATCCTTGGCTTTCCACGTCCGAGTGCCCTTCCAGCCCACCTACAGCAAGGCGACAGATTTGGCGCGCTCGATCTTGTTCAAAGGGGTGAGTACCTTGAGCGATCTGGCTCACTCTTCAGCATGCTGACCACTGTCCCCCAGCTATTTCTTTCCTGGACGGGGTCCGCCATGCTCCCGAACTAGACCTCGCTCTAGATTACAGCTCGGAATCCAAGATGTGGTCCCTCCAACCCCTATTCCAAGACGAAGCCTGTTAGTTTTAAAGTGGCCACGATTCCACGTACCTCTAGTTGCTAAACATACCTACAGATTTCCACGGCGCCATGGCTGTGTTCTTCGCCGCATGTCCCAGCCTCCCGGGTCTTTCATATCCCTCTCCTGTTACCAACCATGGGAACTGGAAAGCGAGGATGCGTCATCTAGGCCTGGCCCTCCGGCTCGTCAACACGCGCCTCTCTGGAAAAGATGCTGC
The DNA here is from genome assembly GCF_000143365.1 of Chaetomium globosum CBS 148.51. Lineage (NCBI taxonomy): Eukaryota > Fungi > Ascomycota > Sordariomycetes > Sordariales > Chaetomiaceae > Chaetomium > Chaetomium globosum. The sequence goes on from NT_165982.1 coordinate 2,992,538, forward strand.
ATCAACCGAAACTGTGACGACGGTGTTGATTCTGGGCTTGTACGAACGCCAGCAGGGCGAGTTCCACCGCGGCCTTGTCCATATGGACGGAATGCAGCGCATACTCCAGATGCGCGGTGGCATTCTGGAGTTTTCCAAGAACAATCCCGACATAGCCCGCAAGATCCTCCGGTGCGTCCCCGTGTAACCCCCTAAAAGGCCCGAGTGGGCCAGGTATCTACTAAGAGGCCTAGGCCGCGTGTCTCAACTCCCTACTGACACCGTCCCCCCCAGATCCGACATCGAATACTGGCTTAACCTGGGCACGCCGGCCCGCTTCGCACTCGAAGAAGCCTTCCAACTTCTCTCCAGCCACCCCATACCCAACAGCCATGTCAAAACCAACAAAGATTCCCACCCCCTCGACCCATCCCCACCACCACCATCATCGTCCCCATCCCTACTCCTCCCCACACCCATATCTCCAACCACACCCCTCCACCTCACAATCCCCTTAGCAACCCTCCTCCACGACGCAACCCACACCGCCGTCCTCCTCTCCACCGCCACCACCACTCCCCACCCAACCCACAAACTTGCTAGCGCCGCCGTCCACGGCACTTTCATCCTCCTCGGCTACCGGCTACAGGCCTTACAACTCCTCCCACCGCCATCAATACCTCCCAGCGATGATGCGAGAGCGGCGGATCGGTGTGGTGACGGCGTTGTTAAATCTCCGAGACTGGTCCGGGGCGATGCTACGAACCTGGTTGTGACTGCTGCTGCCGAAGGTTATACCACCGCCGAGCGGGCCGTGTGCGTCGGGCTGGCAGCGTTTGTGGCCAGTTTCCTAAGGGGTGGTGGGCCGGGGGTGTTGGTGAAGGTTCGTTTGCCGGTGCCGTGGTTGGGGGAGGCGGCGAGGGAGGTGGTGGAGTGGGTTTGTGGGGGATGGATGGGTGGGGATGAGGTTTGGGATGGGGAGGGGGAGCGGGCGGGGCTGGAGATGGTGCTGTGGATGGTGATGATGGGGGTTGTGGCGGGGGTGTTGGACTCTGGGGAGGGGACGGGTGGGGTGTGGGTTGTTGAGGGGACAAGGGAGGTGACGAGACGGTTGGGGTTGGATGGTTGGGATGATGTGGCGTGTGTGCTGGAGAGGTTTCCTTGGGTTGAGGCGTGGCATGGAAGGCGGGGGAAGGTGTTTTGGGAAAGGTGTATGGGACTGGAAGCGGTTGGCTTTCAAAGGTGATAGAGTGGTGCAAGTTCAAGACTACCTATCCCTAGTGAGCAATACACCTCCCTAGTGACTCCACAAAGCATTCTGCATGATAAACCCGCCCACTACAGCATGTTGGCCACGCAGCCCGGCTCAGCAACCTCCAGCTCTTTGGCAATGGCCTCCCAGGTGTTCTTCTGCGCCTCAAGGTCATTCTTGATCCAGTCGGGGACGTCGGGCCTAGCACTCGTTAGTCAGCGGATTTTCCTCGCAAGAAAGCAGGGCAACTTACTCGCCGTCCTCGCAAGAGTGAAGCAGCTTCCCATGGCTCTCTACACCGGCCACAGCGCCGTGCAGCAGCGTGCGGCTGCCGTCTTCGGCCGTCCGTCCATACAAGCTGTGCAAGTGGCGTAGGCGCGTTGTGAATTCCTCAGGGGCGTTTCTACTAAGCTCGGTGACGCATAGTCCAGGGCAAACCAGGTTGATGATGACGCCCCCCTTTTCGACCGGTAACACTTCGCGTGCCAGATGGCGAACCGCGAATACCTCGGTGAGCTTGGACAACGGGTATCTATCCAGATGTTAGCCGACCTATCCCAATTCTGGGGGTACAAAACAGCACGAGGCATCGACTCACGTCTTGGCCGGCACCATATCCTCGGCATCCATCCCCTTAATCGCATCCCCCTTCACCCCCTCCCAATCCACACGCCCATCATCACCAAACCCCGACCTGCTCGTAAGCACCACAATCCTCGGCAGCACCCCATCCCCCACCTTCTCCGCCTTTGCCCTCATCACGGGCACCAACAACACCGCCATCAACAACGTACTCAACACATTCACCGTAACCGGCTTAACATGCCCCTCCGCCATCTCCCTCTCCGCCAGCGCAATCCCCGCATTCTCCACCACCGCATCAATCCTATCCAACTCGGCCTCTGCCCTCCTCACAAACGCCCTCACACTCTCAAAACTCTCCAACTCCAACGGCCACACGCTCACCACGCCCGTGCCCGCCGTGCCCGCCGCCGCATCGATCGCCGCTTTGGCCGCCTCGCCCTTGGCGACGGTGCGCACGGCCAAGATGACGCGGCCCGCACCCAGCGAGGCCAGGTGCTTGGCGGCTTCGAAGCCCAGGCCGACGTTGGCGCCGGTCACGATGTAGGTCTTGCCGGCGCAGAGGGCGCGCGTGGCGCGGAGGGGGAGGTTGCGCTTTTGGGTGGCGACGTCGTCGGACATGGTGGTTGGGTTTGGGGGGGGGGGGGGGGGGGGGGGGTTCTTTGGGGGGTTAAGGTTTCTTTCTTTGGAAGGGGATGGGTGTGTATGTGCGTGAAGCTGAAGCTGATGGTTGGGGTTGGAACTAAATGCTTGGAGGGGCTGGTTGCTTGATGTGGTTGTTGTAATTTGTAAGAGATGTTGGTCGGTTTTACGTTTGATATGGACGGGGTGAGAACAGTCTTTTATGTCTGTTGCCATGTCCGTCCCATCGGAGGTAGGGAGTTCGCTCCGTGGCGACAATCATGATCCATACCAGACTCCGTGGTGACGCCGCCTCCGGTTTCAATAAGATGTATTGAAGTCACCGAACCAGTGCGAGAGTGGTTTCCTAAACGGGTAGTGGGGAAGCGTGCATCGAACGGTCTGACAGGGGCCGGCAGACAAGCCGAGAACTCGGTTACAGGGCTTCGGTAGCTCAAAGATGACGTCCAGTTCGGCCTTCAAATCGTCTCCTCCGGATCTCCGGAAATGCAGACGACCGTCCAACCAGAGAGTGGTTTCCTAATCGGGCTATACCCTGGTCCATCCTAACGATCGGGTTGATCCAAGACTCGTGAAGAAAGAAGAATGTGAAAAGAATGAAGCGGGATGCAGGTGTCGGAATTTGCGGCGTTAACATTAGCCTGGCTCCGGGCTCTGCCCGTGCCACGCCCCAGAGCTTGAGAGCTGTTTCTTTCATGACCACCCAAGTACCAACCATTCTCAGCCACAACGACGGAGCCTTTTTGGGCTACGCGAAGATAGCCCAGAACCCAAAGCCCCTATAATTAGGTATTCTATAGTATATCAAAGTCCAGGCAGCAGCTCAACAAAGTCTAATCCGACCGGGCGCTCTTCGTCTTCTTGCTCCTCAGCTTCATCATCACGATGACAAGCGTATAGGATGATATGCAAAACAGCGCCGTGATACCCGTCTGTGCGCAGCCAGAGTTAATAAAACCGGTACATGGTACTTTAATCGACAGGTATTGGTGAGGCCACTTACATCTCTCCAGGCGTAGTACTTTTCATTCAGGTTGAACACCTGAGCATACTCACCACCCGTCGCGTAAGGACAGTATTGGCACGATGTCGTCGAGTTTGCATTCTCCACATACCCGGCATTCGATGCAAGAAAGTCCGCCATGTACACGCCACAAGTCTGACCCGTAGGCGGATTGAACGAAGTGAACTCGTCGGGCTTGCATTTCACCTGGACCTCCCAAAGGAGGGTGCCCAGGAGGCCGCCGACGAGATAGCGGAAGGGGTCAAGATAGTAGAGCCAGTACTTCCAGAAGGCCGGCATGGCCGTGTAAGGCACGACGACGCCGCAGAAAGAGACCAGGCCACAGCCGAGGAGCAGCGGGTTAGAGATGGCCGCGAAGTACTCGTTGGGTGCATAGGCTGCAATGGCCTGGCCTATGGATGTGTAGAGGAATTCATAGACTGCGTGCGGAGCCCGCTTTTTAGTGGTGGGATTGTAGGGGAAGTGGCTTGGGGGTGAAGGGCTGGTTGACATACAGATCATCTGGAGGTATATGTGACCAGAGACGCGCGCGTCTACCGGGAACCCGGAGGTAAAATACCAGCAGCAAAAATAGAGGGTCGCACATAAGATGAGGTAGGGGATCTCGGACACGATCTGTGCGCCGATAAAGGCAACCCAATGGTAGGTTTTCGACTTTTTGGCCGAGTCAGCACTCTATTCAGTTCCCCTTAGGTTTTCTTGGCCTTGGGCAGAAACTGACCTTCTTCTCACGAGTTTCGAATAAATCACGGTTGTGCAAGAAGAACGGCTGCATCTGGTTGATGCAACCTGGTGCCACGAAGATGAAGTTGAAAACGGCAAAGACTCGCAGCTGGAGATCGAAGGAGCCATCTCCGATTTTCCAAAACGTGAAGCCGCTGAACAAGGCCGCGAAGATGTGCAAGTTAATCTTGTTCCAGACGTAATCCTGCAAAGAAATTATTAGTCCTACGTTGTATTTGACTATTATCAAGTCAAAACTCACAGGCGAACGCCACAGTTGGACCATCAGCCGGTACAGAACCATCTTGAACTGGAACCACTTTGGCGATGCAAACTCGGCATTATCTTCCTTCTCGTGGTCGACGGTGGTAGCATCCTTTTGCGTCAAAGACATGAGCTTTTCGAGCTCTTGCTGGCGTTCCGGAGATTGGTTCCACGCGTCAACCCAGTCAATTTTGGCCTCACCCTCTCCTTGGATGATCTCGACAATATGATCGGCCGGGTTAGTGTCTTGCGGGCATCGCGCACCATGGCGTGCGAAATAGTCGAGCACTTTGACCGAGTTTTTGCCAGCTAAGGAAAGTCAGCAGGGAGCGGGAGAAACTTCACGGATAGAATTCGCGCTCACTCTCCCCAAAATAGGTCATACGACCGCCCTTGGCCAAGAGAAGCAGGGCGTCAAAGGCTTCAAAGAGGACTGCTGATGGTTGGTGAATCGTACACTAATGAGAAGTAGATTAGTATCTGATTAGGAGAAGCATCATGTTGGGAACGCCTAAACTTACAAGGACAGCCTGGCCACCCTCCACAAGGCGTCTCAAGAAGCGTACAATGTTGTAAGCAGATTGTCCATCCAAGCCCGAAGTCGGCTCGTCCAAGAACAGTAGAGTGGGCTTGGCCACGAGCTCAACGCCGAGTGTCACCCGCTTGCGCTGTTCAATGGTAAGACCGGCGCCAGGTACTATTGCAGGTTAGCATACCACCAAGTAAAAAGGGTAATCACACATACCTCCTATCAGGGCGTCTGAGATGTCATGCAGGTCCAACAGATCAATAATATGCTCGACATAAGCAAGCTTTTCCGCCTTGGGCACACCGGGTGGTTGGCGCAGGAGAGCCGAGAACACAAGCGCCTCTTTGACTGTCGAAGTGCCCTCATGCACATCCATCTGTTCGCAGTAGCCTGTCATTCTCTGGAAGCTGACGCCCTGTGGTTTACCGTCAATCAGAATGGAGCCGTGAATTTCGCCAAAGTCTTTTCTTTGAGCAAGGACGTCGAGCAAACTAGACAATGTTAGCGCGGGCGGCAAACAAACAAACAAGATATAAACCCACGTCGTCTTTCCTGCGCCAGAACAGCCCATCAGCGCCACAAGATTCCCCGGTTGGACGTAGCCAAACACTTTATCAAGCAGTTGTTTTTGCTGGCCCTGGTACTTGACAAAGTAATCCAAGTTATGCCAGCAAAAAGTAGACTGCCTAACAGGCCGAGGAGGAGAAGCCGTCACCAGAGACGTCCCTGATTTCCCCTCCCCCCGTTGAGTGACAGTAACAGCTTCAACATCTTGCTCCGCCTTCTTCTTGTTTCTCAGCCCACGCTTGTACAGCAGGACCGACGAACCCCCTTCCCCAGTACGCAGCTCAAACGCCAGCGCCGTAACAGCAATGAAGGCGATCCAAAACCCAATCAAGACTCCAAACCCCCGCCAGATATGCCCCGTCGCATACGAGTACTGCTGCGAAATATACGCATACCCATCAATCATCCCAGTTGCATTATCACTCCCCAGCACCGTACACCCGCGATGGCCCTGTAAACCATCACCATCATACCCCGGCCCAAATGGCACATACTGCGGCGCAACACACTCCAGCTGCAGCCCGGCAAACTCGTTCGCCATCAACGCCTCAAACGCATACGCGCCCGGGTTGAGATAAAAAATCCACCGAAACCACGGATGCATGCTCCGAAACGGAATCAAATACCCGCCATACACAAAAAACACCGTCGACAACAACCCCGTCAGCTGCGAGGCCATGCCAAACCTTCGGCACAGCGCGCCCACCGCACGAAAGAGCTGCAAAAACGCCAGGTTATTCGCGCAGACCACCACCCAGAAGGTGAAGAACTTGGCCGCGTCCATCTGCAGCGCAGCCATGAAATACAGCACCAGCGAGAAGACCGAGACCTGGAGCAAAACGACGGGGACGTCGGTCAGGGCGGTGGCGACGCAGAAGGCCAGCGGGCGGTAGAAGCCGAAGCGCTTGTGGCGGGCGAGGATGGGGCGCCCCGTAAAGGAGGCCGTGGTTTCAGACATGGCTTCCATGAGGAAGTAGAGCACGGGGAAGAAGAGCGCGCCGGGGCGGAGGAACAGGGAGGTGCTGGTGGTGGGCAGGTGGTAGAAGAGGCTGCCGCAGACGAGGGCTTGGATGGTGGCGGAGATGAGCTTGATGGCGAGGGAGAGTCGGTCGCTGAAGATAATTTGGGTTTGTCTGGTGGGGGAGGGTTGGTGGTTAGTTTTGGGGGAGGGTGGAATGGTTGAGGCGGGGGTGTTGTACCTGATGGTGCAGTTGATGATTTGGTCTCGGAGACCGACGGTATATGGACTTCTTTTGCCGTTCACGCGCCTCACTTTCTTTTCCTTCTGAACCGCCTCCTCAAGGTTGACAGCCTCGGCAGCAAGGGTCTCAACCGGCTGCTCGGATTTGCGCATCTGCCGGCACATCGAACTCTGTTGATATGCTCTCTCGAACTCTTGAGGTGTAGTGGGTACCTTGCCTTGGGCACCGGGAGCGATGACGCGCTCGGTGGTAACGGTGATGGAGGTCAGGAAGTCGGCGACATTGGCGCCCTTGGGGCACACGAAACCAAGGGATTCAAAGTAGCGTTGAGCTGTACTTGTGGGGCCGTAGTATATGACGCATCCATCGGCCAGGACGAGCACCTTGTCAAACTGGTTGTAGATGCCGTTACCTGCCTGGTACATGGTGGCCACGATGGTTCGTCCGTTTTGATCGGCTTGAGCGCGCAGTGTGGCGGCAAATTCTAGAGCTGTTCTGGAGTCAAGACCACGGGTCGGTTGGTCCCAGAATTGCATCGCGCCCTGCAACATTTTAATAGGTGCTCGGAGTTATTTACTGAGATCTGGCACTTACATGGCCCGCCATCATCTCAGCCAGGGATACACGCTTTCTCTCCCCCCCAGACACGCCGCGGATGAACTCATTACCAACTTTGGTCTTGACAGTGTGGCCGATTCCTAGAGAACCGAGGATGCTGTTCTTCGTCTGTCGGACGTACTGCTGCTTCTCTTCCAAGTGTTCCTCCCTCTCCCGGGGCACCTTGTTCCGCAGGGCGAACTTGATGGTCTGGTTTACGGTCAAGGCGGGGAAATGGACATCGTCTGGCACCTCGTTAGTCACCTCCATCTAGGGCGCAAAAGCGGAACACTCGCATGGGCGTACGTACCCTCGGTGTTGAAGGTGATCTGCTGGCGGTACTGCCTCGCCCGCTGACAGTTCATATTGCCGTACCACACTTCACCTTCAACCTCGTCGAAAGATTTGCGGTCGTTGGACAGTACACGGAGGAGAGACGTACAGCCGGCACCGGGTCTGCCGAGGACGAGGAGCTAATACGTTTATGCGTCAATATGCAGAATGAATGGTTTGCTTTGGTTCGCTCACCATTTCACCAGGTTTGACCTGACCGCTAACCTCATGCAGAATGGCCTGATACCGCGTCAGTTCCCGAACTTGGATCACATCTGTATGCTATGTCCATACCCTCTTAGTATGTTCTTTCTTCCGAAAGACATCCAACAGCTGGCTTGGGTTTACCCATGACAACAGGGTATCGCCCAGTGCTTCGCCCGGGGCCGTCACATTGACGGTGACATTATTGAAGGTGAGAGTTAGTCGTTTCTGGAAGGCGTTATCTTTGGGATGCTCCTCGCCCGGGAAGGCATGGTTGACTTCGACGTCTGTCTCGCTAGCTGAAGCATCGAAAGGGGTGTGCCTGGGGGCATCGGCTTCTGCGGACCACGCCATCCTGGGTGAGATTAATTAAGGGATCGAGTACACGAGGTAACTGGAAAACAAGAAGTCCACCATTCTAACGAAAAGCTTTACTGTTTCCAACTCTTATACGAATGGGAATCTGCGGCGTCCCCAAGAGCGAGGTCGTGGTCGTCTGAACGGTTGACATATCCGTATATCCGTATATCCGGCGTGCTCCATATCCGCGAATGACGGCATAAGCACTGCCAGGGGTGAACGGTCACCACTTGACCCCCTCCTAATAGGGCTGGGATTGTTTGTGAGATAGAAGCTTCATTAAAAGTAGAACTAAGGGTATACGGGAAGCTGGTAGGAGTCGAAATTGGGATCAATCGACAGGAAAGCCTCCATATCGGCGGTTGCAAAGTCAAAGTTCCATCCACCATCTGGAGGCGTAAGATCAGCATGCTGCTCCACATCCTCATGGTTAAGAATGGTAGAGGGCGATATGGTGGCCGGCGAGGTGTGGCCGAAGGCCATGCTCACATCGGGGTATGGCGGTTGCAAGGGGTGCTGTGCTGGGTTGACCCTAAGATAATTCGTGTCTGCGGCGGTATCCACAGCAGGGTTGGCGCTCTCGGCACTGACCCGGAAATCCGGATATACAAAACGAGCGATGCGTTCGAGGTTATCTGCAAGGTCCTCCGTGTGGACCCGGCTCTTCTGAGTCCTCCCAGGCCGAGGCATCATCCGGAGGGCCCGGATCCCCGATCGGATCCAAGGTAGGTTGGAACGGCCGGTGATCTTATCACCGAGCATATCCAATGCTAAGACGTGGGATGCGCTCTCGATGAAGAAGGCGTGGTACTTGACCTCCTAAACAACCGAGTCAGCACCAGGACAGTCACAGCGTCCGCGCTCAGGGGTTCCCTACACGACACAGGATATTTTCCTCGCAGGCACCCACAAGGAAAACAAGACAATGCCTTGTAGCTTCCAGGCAAAACTCGCATGCCTTATCCAACCATGGTGGCGGCATCGGCAAACTGTTGCCGTTAGTGGCAGTATTACTGCCGGAAGCCGTGTCCTCCTGGCGCAGTTTAGCGCGCAGCACTAGAAATGGGCGAAATACCAGAACCAGCGTGTGATGGTACACTACAAGGGGCTAGTTAGCTAAGATAATCTTGTTGCCGGGCATTGATGTATTGGGCCCTACTGGTCGATATGATGGTCTGGCAGACCCCGAGCTCGCCGGCGCCCGGGTCACCAACCAGGCCAAAGTTGAAATCCTTGCGCTGCTGTTCGGCAAATTGGAGAAGCTCCCGACGAATCTCATTTGCAGCTTTCCAAATAGGGGCGAGGGATTTGTGATTCTGGTTGTAGATGTGCGTGGCGCACTTGGACATGAGCCGAGCTAGCGTCACAAGTGACTGCAAGAACTTCTGCTCGGCAGGAAGCGGTACTCTCATTTCGGCCTCGGGGAACGAACTTGGACGACCGAGACTAAAACAGAGCCACCTAAGATACAGCGGGATGGTTGTTAGGCGGAAGTGAGATAATCTCCAGGCTTGGGAAGAGCGGGGGTCTTACGTCTCCCAGAAAAAGAGGCTCCAGATCGTTACTCTCCGCTGACGAGTATCTTCGCAAGATTGCGCAGTCCCCGTAACATCTTTGTGAAGGCCGGCGCCTACCGCTTTGCGGACTGCAGTGCCCGCCACCAAAAAGGCCGAGTTGGGCCTTGCTCTTTCGGCGTAAAACTGCGAGTGGGCGGGTGTTGGATAGTCTGGTCAAGTAGTAAAGAGCAAGATAGGGACTTATCATGAGCAATGCTATCTGAACAGCTTGAACGTTGACCATCTCGTCAAATCTGGCCGACCACCTTTTAGCCTTCTGGAACAGAAATTGCGCTATTGCTTCCTCCTCGAGCATGGAAGCACCCATTGCCATAGACAACAGGACGACAATTGTGTCGGGGTTCTTGGATGAGGACATCTCAGACGGCACGTAGAGGCGTGCGAGCTGGCGGCGGTACTCGTCCTTGGGCCAGATAGGCATAGTATGCCAGTAAGTGGCAAGGTACCGCTCCAGGAGACGGCCAGCCAATTCTCGATCAACGAGCATGGCTGCCGTGTCGTTGGTCACGCGCCACGACTCGGCGTTATCAGCCAGGTCGCCAAAGTACAGTCGCCGTAAGTTGAAACGGTCTAGACCGGGTCCCATCTCTTGGACCTCCTTTTGATGGCTCGACACGGGCCTCGTGCCTTCGATCTGGTGGTATATGAAGTTCACGATCGAAAAGTTGGACGACGGGCCATAATACAGCTGTAGCAACATGGACGGCGATGCTCGGTGTGTTGCCGCCACGCTGTGGTTCTGAAGGGCTCGAGAGTCGGAGGCATGATCGTCCTCTTCTGGGGGGCGGACCAGCTCCGATTCATCACGTCTCTGTTGCACGGGCGCCGGTGGGCTTCTTCTTGCCCTGATGCGTGCCTTGGCACGGTACACGCAATCAACTGCGCGCATCTTGCACCGGCCGCAAGGGTCGTCACCATCGCAGCGGATTTTCTTGGTGCGACATTCCTCGCAAGCTTTTGATATTCGCCATTTTGGCGGTTCCATCGCGGCGGAAAGTGAGAAAGGATGACCGAAAAATCAAAAGTCCGAGTTTCTAGCAGAGTTGGCCCACGAATGAGCGAGACGGTACCGAACGGGCATCGAATGAAAAGTTAAATCGACATGGAGCCCCACAATCTCGACCAGGTTGAATCCACGTCTCGCAGCTTCTCACCTTCTCAATCTCAATTGGCCCACATCTCGACTCTTTCATCCATAATGTCTCGTTTCTTCATCCAATCCCAAACCAAAACCCGACGTGTGTGCGACCGGGAATGGTCGCAGGCTGCATGGCGCAGCTTGGTCATCGATCAGGCTCGCCAGATCAACTGGAAAGGATAAGCGATATGCCCAACGTCGCGCTGCCCAACGGGCTCAGCTTCTCCGTTGACAGTCCGTTCACCATCACACATGGAAGAGCGACTGCATGTAGCCACTGCGCTAAGAACCCAGCATCAAGACCTTACGACATAATAGTATACTGCAATGGCCGAGGCGATCGCAGCCCTTGGCATGGCAGCCAACATCCTACAGATGTTGGACTATGGAGACCAATTTGTCAATGCCGCTTGGAAGATCTGGAACTCGGATGGAGAGAGCACCGGCGGTTCACCGCCATGCGAACGCTGTCGAAGGATCTTGAAGACGTTTTGCGGATCCTCCAGAGCGCGGAACAATCACCAAATAACACCCAAGTGTCAAGCGAGGCCAACTCAATCCTCCAGCTTTCTAACGAATGCGCCGACGTCACTAAGGAAATGCTGGAGGGGCTACGGCAGTTGGGCTTGTCGGGCACCAGCGGAAAACGAGGAGCGTCAAGGCTGCTTTCAAACAGGTGTGGAATGGCGGCGAGATCAAAGCGCTAGACGCTCAGCTGGAAAAGTTTCGGTCGCAACTGACTCTTAGACTCTTGATCTCCATGAGGTATAATAGCCCCCCGTTCCCTTATTGTTGGAAATCAGCCTTGCCTAACAGAAGTTGGAAAGGTCTTATGCGACCAAGTCGCTCGACTACCAGCGCCATATTTTAGAGCAGCTTGATAAATCCCAATCAGATAACCGGGAACTCCATAGGAAGGTCGACAATCTACAGTTGTGACGAACCTACTTCAGGACCCTGTCCAGTTAGGGTTCAGCTTCGATCGAAGGTAATCTCTCAAGGGTGCTTAGGTTCGGTGCAGCCAAAGGGTGCACAACAAAGACTTGTCTCAACAGTAGGCTTCCGAGCTTGTAGCGAACTGTAGTTGTGATTGCTAACTGGAGAACTCCTAGAGCTCTCCAGAACGAGTGATTATATACTATCTGAGCCCATAGGTACCTCTCGTGCCTGTGCTCCCTGGATCGTAGTGATCGCAAGCGACCGTTCGCGATCACCTCGATCGCTGGCGGTCGCTCCGGCCGTTGACGGCCACCTTGATCGCTACCGATCAGGTCCTTTTCCCAGCGATCACCTACTGTGTAGACAGCCTTGCTATCTCGATTCTTCTCCCTGATTGGCTGCCTTAACGATTGGTTTGGGTTGCGCCCTGCGCTCCCCGCTCTCCCTATTCGTGACAACAGTCCAGCGACTTCGCGTTTGGCTCATCTGTCATCAGCTACATCGTTGACGCTCTGGGACCAAAGGTATCCGACGGGCTCGCGGAAGCTCTCCAGGGAGATCTACTAGGGGCCATGTATGATGGCGTCGGATCTTTAGATCGAGTTGACGCCCGGAATTTGTTCTCCACAAGCGCAGAAAACAAAAACTCGAAAAGGCTTTTCTATCGGCTCTCTCATACGAAGGGATGCTTGACCGAGAAGCAATGGTCGCAGAAGCTCACCAAGCAACATTGCATTGGGTTTTTGACAAGCAGGAGAACCAACCCTGGGTCGACTTTCCCTCCTGGCTTCGGTCTTCTGAACAATTATACTGGATCACTGGCAAAGCTGGCTCCGGCAAGTCGACTCTAATGAAGTTTCTGACGCAACCGGTCCGCGATATTTCCGACCCCGGTGAAGGAGGGGATGAGGCAAATCAGCTACGTTGCACGGAACACCTCTGCCACTGGGCTGGGAAGAAGCCCTTGATCATCGCGTCATTTTATTCTTGGGCGGCTTGCTCCAAGATGCAAACCACCACTACCGTGCCAGCCATGAATTCCTCGCATCGCACCCCGAGATTGTTCACGATTCTCGGGAGTCTGACGGCCTCCTTTTCGAGGCCTATACCCTTCTCCTGAATGGCGGCCATGAGGCGCGCACCCTCGCGCAGCAGTACACGCACCAGGCGCTTCTCCTACAATACTGCCATCTCCTGGGCCGCGACGGCGTGTCCCTGTTTTTTAAACGCATGGCTACGCCTGGCCACCAAGCCCACGAGGCCTTTGAGAAGGATCTCGCCCAGACGTTTCAGCGGATAGTCGACATGGCTAAGCGGGATGCCAAAAAGCGGCGGGATGGTGCAGAAACTGAGAGGATGGTTGAGCGGGTCCAGCTATGCTCGCTTGTGGACGGAGAAGCGTCGGCTCGGATTGTGATCCCGCCGGCGGAGAGCGACGACGAGGAAGTACGGAAGGCAAGGGCCATCTTTGAGAGCTTTGCGCCTGAGATGAGGGCCGCGCTAGAAACCGGGTCGCTGGATGAGGTCAACAAAGTGTTGGGGGAAATGGAGACCAGCGAAGCTGAAGAGCTGGCTTCACTCCTGGCCGAAGTAAGTTCTTCTGACTCGTATGAACCCGCGGCCAAGGCTTTGCTAACCAGTCGCTACTTCGCCCGGGCCTGAACAGTCTGGTTGCATGAGCATCGAAGGGGAAGTAATTGATGCCACAACCGAGGACGGCAAGAAGACTCTTGAGGAGCTAAAAAGTGCTAGCGGAGTAGGCAAGGAGAAGCTGCATGAGCCCAGGTGAGAGATCATAGGGAATTCCAAGGCCACCCTAGTCAAGTTTTGCAAAGAAGGATTATTTTAAGCTGAAACGCACCTACCTACCCTAGTCGATCATGGACAGCATGACGGTCGGGCTTAGCCCATTGCACGGAGGGAACTCGACTCCCTCTCCACAGAGGCCGAGTATCTTTCCTTCTGAATGTTCGCCGACGGACACGATCAAACTTTTCGTCGTGTCGGGTTCGCAGGGGGTTCCCCGGCGGGGGTATCCGTCATCGTGTTGGGAGCTATCGGCGAACCAGGGTAGAAACTATACGTACCTGGGCACGAATAGTAATGTCACAGTGGGCAGGCAGGTAGTAGGGCACGAGGAAACGGTGGCAATTTATACCTCTATCTCCTAACCCGGCCATCCATCTCCCGGTTTAATAATCCGTGTCCTGGCTGATGCCCCAAAACTCAAACACTTCCGGCGCATCAGCAGGGATCTCTACAGTGGAAAGAGACCTGAAGACAAATTCCCGGCTCAGGCGCACCAGCACATTGTCCTCGTTGATAATCACTAGCCCAAAGCTCCATTCGCCAGTGTCCTCTTTCAGGTTCATCCCGATTTCCTCCGCTGGCTGCCCCTCATTCTTGGAAAGGCCAATGCGATGCTCGGTTGTGCCGGCGGAGCTCTGGGTCCCGTGGGCCTCGATGCTGCTGAAGTTGTACGTGTTGAGCAGAACGTTGCCATTGACCAGCATCTCCTCCTCGTCAAAGATCCGCAGTTCCAAGAAGCCCACATTGGCGCCGACGAGCTGGTAGTGGTGGTAGGTCCATTCCACGAACTCGGGCGAGTAAAGGTTGAACATCTTGGCGTAGAAGGATTCCGGGTCGATGGTCAGGTCCTCCCCGCTCGCCTCCGCCGCGGCCATGGCCTCGTACGCGGCCTGCACCTTGGCCTTCTTGCCCTCCTCCAGCTCCAGCTGGCTGGCCTTGCCCTCCTTCATCTGCTTCAGATCCTCCTTGCGCTGTTCGCGTTGATTGATAAAGGAGAAGTAGTAGTCGTACTTCTCATCCGTCTGGTCGCCATCGAATTCATACTCGGGGGGCTCGGACTCTCCGAATTCCGAGATGTCCTCGTCAAAGTCCTTGGGGTTCGGCTCCTTCGTCTTGGCGTAAATGCGCTCAAACCACGCGGGGTACTCGATCTGTGCTGGCGCCATGGTCGTCGAGTTTTGGGATCTGACGGAATCGGTACGGAAGAAAGGCCAGGGCGTACGAGAGAGGAGATGGATATCAGCGTGCTTGGTTCTCCGAGAGGGCTGCGGTTTTCTTGGGCTTCTTATAGACGCCCACCTCGGCCCAGCTCTGGGAGGGGGTTGTGAGACGGTTCAGGGGACGACCTGGTCTTCCCCGCTCAGTATACAGCACACGCAGTGATGACAATGTGGACATCGCAAAGAGAACTCCTTTGGGAGAATGTAACTAAACCTTTGGGTGAACATCGGCGGGATATTGCTCCACGCCAAGGGATGCTTACAGCAGAAGGATCTGGTGGTCCCTGAACTCAAGCTGTTGGACAGCACAATGCCGCGGAAAAGGCTAAGATGGTGGGGAATGCTAATGCAAGGCTAGGACAAATATTGGCCGAGGACGATACAAGACTCAAGTGCCGCACGCGTCACACGCATTAGCCCAAGGACCCGAGAAGGGCACGCCTGGGAAGAGAGGAGAGACAGGGTCATTTTCGTCCGCCCTCTCTCAGCTCTGCTCTGTCTTCGGTACACAAAAATAGAAATCGTCACCACTGTATGGTTTTTTAGTGTACCTCGGATTGCAAGTGATGCTACGGTGAATCTGGGCCATGCAGGTGGAAACCCAACGGACGTTCTGGCCCAGCATACATCACCTAAAACACTCCTGTTCAAAATTAATGTAAAAGTTGCAGTTGAGAGTGTGCTCTTGCTTTCCATTGATGTTCCCAGCCTTTGACGGTCCGTCCCTAAGCAGGCAGAGCACCTCAGTTCGCATCTCCGCTCTCTTGGTCCATGATTCCTACAAATTGGCCTCTTCGACACTCCTGCTGGCATTCCCTAGAAAGCCTATTGGTTTGTAAGGTGAGTCTTGGATGATGAATACTTTTACCGGTTTCGTCTTGCCAACATTGCCTTGCCTACCTACCTAGATACTCTGGGTGTAAACGGTTGGATCATCCGTCTCATGTCATCTTCCTAGGCCAAGCCTCCATAATTACGACCTACCTCATTACCGTGGATGTTATCTCGTCGTTGCCTGGCGCGTGTCTTGAGGTGCCCGGCACCGACAGTCGGCTGGTGCAGGACGTTTAGCGTTAGCTGTAGCCGCCCACTGCAGGACCAGAGGTTGTTGGTTCGCGGATGCGGCTGATGCATAGGTAATACATAATAAGTGCGTACCTCGGTATATAATTTCATACTAACCCATAATTACAACACTGATCTCAAACCATAAATCGGTATTTGGCGCTACTCATAGAATATCATTATGTTGGTCTTGTAGTCGAGACTTGAATCCGCTCTGATGTATTGTCCTTCAGACGGCGGTTCTATAGTATGGCTTGTGCGGTTGCGGTGGCGGAAGAGGTTGTCCGTCCGTGTCGGAAATTCATGGAACTAGGCCCTGGGGGACTAGACTGCTATCATAGAACCGTTTCATGAGCTACAACCTAACTACCTAGCTAACCACCAAGTTTATTGGCCTGAAGCGGTATCTTATTCAATTTGGATTGTATCCCCAGGGCCTGCAGTAGTAGCGAAGTAAAGGCTACAGAGCTGAGAAGAGGATAGAAGACAGGCACCGAAGTATAGGTGGTACGGTCTAGACTTTCGGTATTACCAGCCTCTCTAGGGCCATAGCTTACTCGTAACCCAATCCTATAGATACAGACTTAAGATATATACAGCGATAAGAAATATAAACTTACCTGGGTTACGACAAATATTTGCCACCACGCGGAAATAGCGCCGTTTTCGACTCTGCAACGAGCTCACGTTGTGCAGCTTCAGACAAACACTCAGACACAATTCACATATCGAACTTAAATCCCACCGCCAGCCGATTTATAAAAGAGGCATATTCGTCTTCTGGAGTTCAAAAGAGGCCTCGGCGACCGTCGGCTAACTCCATGTATATACCCTAGCAACTGAACATCCTTCAGGTAACGGATAGCGGGCAGTGAATATACCAGTGTATGTACTAACAGGGCATCAAGTATGGACAAGAATGGGAAGATGTATATACACGGACGCAGCAGACGCTCATACACGGCTCGCCGGTTCTTTACAGGCACTGCGAGTAGTAGTCATTGGAGAACTTGCAAGTGTACGGGGAAGCACACGTCGTGCAGCCGTTGAACTAGTGACGTGTCAGTGACCTCATCTTGTTCAAAAAACCGATTCAAGAGCACTTACGCCGATGCCGCCGCATTGCGACCATTGAGCGGCCGCGCAGCCGCTGCTCGTGGTGGAGGTAGCCGGCGCAAGGCTGGTGGCGGTCGACGAAGGGCCCGGCGTGACGGACGTGACAAGAGTGGTCGACGCCGGGGGGTTGGTGCCACCGGAGCACCCGACACGCGACGAGCTGATGACGATATCGTCGTACCAGAAGGTGTTGGTGTCGCCGCCGTACGACTCCCAGCCGAAGTAGACGGCCGAGGGCTTGGGCTTGATGCTGCTCCGTTGCCACTGGCCGGCGTTGGGGTTGCTCTGGCCCGGGATGCTGGTCAGGCCGGCGATGGCTTGGCCGTTGAGCCACGTCTCGATGGAGCCGTCGCTGCCGACGTGGTACTCGAAGCACTGCCAGCTGCCGGTAGGCAGGGCCGTCGAAGCGGCGACGCCCTGGGGCGAGAGGTCGGGGAGGGTGGCGTCATCCGACTCGCGGTTGTACATTAGGATCGAGTTTTGGCCGCCAATACGGAGATGCTTGTTGGTACCCTGGGCCGGGTCAGGCATGGTGATAAAGGAAACGTGCGAGGAGGTTAGGGCCTTGGACGCTTTGCTATAAGGAGATACTATTAGTTATACATTTCATTTAACCGTTGGCTAACACGAGGCAATGGGAGTTCCTCGGTAAGCCTCGGTTACTGCCCGACTTACAGGTAAGTCCTGACATAAAAGTCGCCGCTGGGAACCTTGTTTGTGCCAAAGAAAACGTGCCCGCAGTAACCACCGGCGCCATCCACGCGGATAGAGTTCTTCCCACTGTGGGCGGTGGTGCTATCGAGGGACACCTTGCCGCCCTGGTTGCAGTCGGGGGCATAGATGGGCCATGCCGTCTGGTCCCATCCGCTCTCGAAATCGATGGGACACCTGGGCGGCGGAGAAAGGGAGGATGGCAACAGTCTGACGCAAGGAGGGCTGCTTTGGAACATCAAACTGGAAGTTCGGCACTGGTGCGGTTTAGTCGCCGTGGTCCCTTAATAGGCAAAGAGCCGGGCGCATCGGACCGTTGCAACGGCCTTCAATTTATCCTAGCAAGCGAGCCAGGCAATTTTAGGATAGCGCTTTAATTCATGTTCCCACCGCAACAGCGGAAACACAGAAGCCGTTTCTTCGGGACCTTCGCCGACCTCAGCTTCAGCGATGAGCCGCAGGTTGATGTGGTGAGGCAATGGCCATGTGACTGTCGTGTTTTATGTTTGCCGTCCAATGCAACGGTGGGTGGTTCCGCGTACCTCTCTCTGTCGCGATTCTCTGACGTGAGGGATCCTCTCGGTGCAAACGGGGACATTCATGTCGGTTGAAGTTTGTGCAAGGCACAAGCTGTTTGACAGTTTGTTTGGTGCCTGGCTCTATTGATTAAAATGCAACAAGCTGTCGAACTCTCACATTTTTTCTGACTTTCTGGCCCCGCGGTTGTTGTGGCACATTTGCCATCAGGTGAGGCCAAACGCACTGGTGCATGCCGATATGCCGCGCGGAACAATCAAATCCCAAAATAGAGCAATGTCTACGATAGACATTCCCACGTAACCGGGTTCATGGGCCAGTGAGCGAAGGGAGAAACCTGGGCCCAGACACTTCTCGGCAACTGCGGGACACCCCCCGCAAGAACGGAACATGACCGATTAGGAAAGACCCCGGAAGGACCACCCTTCCCTCTCGGACGGTTCTGCATTTTCACCACGGGGACATTCCGCCGCTTCTTTAAAAGGTGCGGTTTGAGAATCCCACAAAGTAAAACCCTTGGCTTTCGTAGCCGACTCTCTTCCTGCGTTAGGATGGGAAGTTAGTCGGTGGTAAGCTTTTTAGCTAAGACTTCAGAATGCGGCTCAGATTGTCTTGGGACTTCGGAAACCTGGAGATTTCCTTGGCAGGGAGTGATCTTTGCCGATCTCGCACGTGACGACGCGCATGCATTCTTGCCGCTCGCGTTCGACTTCTTCGGAGTTCGGAAGCGATCGTGGCGATGCTCCGTCTATGACCTCCCCGCCAATCGATAAATTCAATTCGCCATTAATCGCAGGGTCATGGCTGGAGTTCAATTGGGGCTTGAGGTAGCCTTCTACCTCTACCCATGCGGGCTATTTGTGGTTTTATTCTCGTCTCAGTCTGTTTATTACTATCGCAAACGACAGCGACGAGCCAATGGCGACAACGATCACGACCATGATGCCGATGACGACTCAAATGATAAGGAAGCACCAGCCATCCGACGCTTCTATGCCCGCCTGATCTGGGCTAGCCAATTCCTTCTCAGTCTCTTGCTGCTCGCCTCCATCATTCTCGTTGTTCGAGATGCCGTTGTAGGGACACAACCCCATTCAAACTTCCCCTACAGCGGCTACCTCGCTGCCCATGTCGGCTTGCTGCTCTTCTTCCTTGCTGGCCTCTTGCCGAACCCCGACGGACCATGGTCGCCCACCGCCTCCAACTGCCACTCTTGGGTCGCTGCCGCAATGCTCGAGGGCGTCATCATAGCCCTGTTTGGTACCCAACAGCGCTATATCAAGGTCCACCCGAAGCTGCGTGACGCCCTAATCGGCCTGGGCATAGCCAGGATCGCCACGTTGGTCGTCATGATAGGTTTTGTGGTACGCCGCCACTATTCCCTACGATCATCTCGATTGAGCTCGACCACCGGCGAGCGCCAGGGCCTGCTGGAAAACGGCAATGGCCACGCAGCGCCAAGGGGCAAAGGTGGGAAGCCGCGTGACCCCCAAAGTTCAGGATGGTTCGACTACATCGCTGGTTTCCGCGTCCTCTTCCCTTACCTGTGGCCCAAGGACTCTGTCGTGTACCAGGCCACTGTCGTGGTCTGCTTAATTCTGCTGATCTGCCAGCGCATTGTGAACCTGATGGTTCCCTTGCAGCTTGGCTCCTTGGTCGAGTCCCTGGGGTACGGCCGCATCCCGTACCGAGACATGATCCTGTACGTTGTCTACCGCGCCTTGCAAGGGAATCAAGGCGTCATCGGCGCCGCCCGCTCCGTCCTCTGGATTCCCGTCTCGCAGTCGCTCTTCCGCCGGCTCTCGTGCGCCGCCTTCGAGCACGTACTCGGCCTCTCTCTCGACTTCCACCTCAGCAAAAAGATCGGTGAGGTCACCAGCGCCCTCAGCCGCGGCGCCGCCATGAACACCTTCCTCGAAAATTTTGTCTTTCAGGTCTTCCCAATGGTTTTCGACATCTTTGTCGCCGGCGTCCTGTTCTTCGTCAAGTACGATGCCTTTTACACCATCATCGTGTTTTTCATCATGTGGTCGTACATCTTTTTGACCATCTACATGGCCAAGTACCGCGGCCGCCAGCGCCGGGACATGGCCACGAAATCGCGCGAGATGGATGCCGTCAAGACGGATGCCATCATGGCTTACGAGACGGTGCAGCACAACTGCGCCGTTGGCCCCGAGACGGAGCGCTTCCGCGGCCAGGTCCTCATCTACCAAAAGGCCGAGCGTCTGGTGCAGTTGTCGCTGAACGGTCTGAACCTCACACAGAGCTCCATCTTCTCCGTGGGGACAGCTCTGCTCGTCGCCGTATCGGCCTACAAGATCTCCAAGGGCCAGCAAACTGTGGCTGAGTTTGTGAGCCTGATTGTCTATTTCTCACAACTCCAGGCTCCTCTGAACTTTTTTGGGACCTACTACACTATGCTTCAGAACAACTTGATCGAAGCAGAGCGCATGTTGGATTTGTTCAAAGAGACTTCAGGGGTTGTTGAGAAGCCCGGCGCCGCCAAGCTAACCAACCCTCGAGGAGAGGTGGAATTCCGAGACGTCAAGTTCGCCTACCAAGGCAAGTCCGGCCAGAACAAGCCCGCCATCGATGGCATCAGCTTCAAGGTGGCCCCGGGCACCAAGACGGCCATCGTTGGCGAGTCGGGCAGCGGAAAGTCGACCTGCCTCAAGCTCCTCTTCCGTTTTTACGAGGTGGGGGGAGGGGCGCAGTCCACGGTCGATGGGGCATACATCCGAGACCTGGACGCTTGACAGCCTCCGAGAGAGCATCGGCGTGGTGCCTCCAGGACACGGTGCTGTTCAACGCGGAGCATCATGTTACAACCTTGCTCTACGCCAGCCCGAACGCCACCGAAGGCCGATGTGTACGAGGGCGTGCAAGGCGGCCAAACCTTCCACGACCGCATCATGGACTTCCCGGACCAATATGCCACCATCGTCGGGGGAGCGTGGCTTGAAGCTGTCGGGCGGCGAGCGGCAGCGCGTCGCCATCGCCCGCGCCATCCTCAAGGATGCGCCCATCTTGCTCCTGGACGAGGCCACGGCGTCGCTGGACTCGCACACCGAGCGCCTGATCCAGGACGCCCTGGAGCGGGTCACATATGGTCGTACTACCGTCACGATTGCCCACCGCCTGTCAACCATCACGAGCTCGGACCAGATTGTGGTGCTCCACAAGGGGAGCGTCGTCGAGCGCGGCACTCACCCGGAGCTGCTTGCTCTCGGGGGACGCTATCATTCCATGTGGGAGAAGCAGACGACGGCGGAGAAGGGGGATAAGAGCGTGGAGCGGTAGACGATGGTATACAGGGTTGTTTATACTGAATTTGACACTGAACAGGCTGTGGAAAATAACTTGTAGGCATGTATTATAGAACAGTTTTTAAAGAAGCGCAACACCCCGACGTGTCCTAAGCGTTCACAAATTCCAGACACTGACACGTGCAGTTATCCCGGCCTGCTTACCGCCCCTGTGATGATGCCCCATCCGGTTTTTTGCAACCCTTTTATCTCACATGGCGGTAAACCCCAGCGATGCTCTGGGTCCCGAAGACGGGACAATACGGAAATTCAAAATACACAACACACCGCGTCCGTTTACTAACCCAAAGCTTGATTCAGTTTGATAGTCGTCTGTTTGGGTACAAGCAGAGCTAAAAAGAATGGATGTGGTAAAAGCAACTTCCATAACACGGAACCCTGCCTATTTCCCAGTGTGCCCTGACAGCAACAACGTTCCATTTCCTCCCGGCACCGAACCAAACCGGGAGCCTCTTGAAGAAGCGAGCGTCATCGAACAAACCTACAACGACGATAAAACCGGGACCCAGCTAGCTCTATCAAACCATCAGTCAACCACAACCCAAAACTAAGAACACCAAACAAGCACCCCCACCTCACCTTCTCAGCCATCACCCAGTCAACATACCTAGGTAGGTACCCATCTAGCGATAGCACCGCCCCGCCGAACAAAACGTCGCCGCCTCCGTGCAGCACTCCAAGCCACAACACTTGCTCGTGCGGCAGCAGAACCCGTACGGACAGTACCGCGGGAAGTCGATCGGGCAGTACAGCGCGTTGGTGCTGAATCCGCCGCCGCCGCTGCCGGGCTGGGGGATGTCGGATTCGTTGGCGCCGGCCGCCACGGCGTTGTCGGTGAGGGCTTGCTCGGGGAGGGAGGCGCCGTGTTGCGTGGCGGTGGGGGTGGCGAGGGTGAGGGTGGTGAGGAGGGTGAGGAGGAGGATGGGGGAGTGCATGGTGGATAGCCTTTTTTGGCGGAGGGAGTGGTTTTGGTGATGTTGGTTTGGTTCGGTTTGGTTGTTTCTTGTGTCTGGTGGGTCGGGAGATGGTGCTGGGTGGGTTGATGGGATGGGGGAGCGTGGTCCTTTTATACACGATAGCTGCCCTCCGAGACAGCGTCCGTCTAGGACGAGCTGTCACTTTTTGACTCTCTCACTCTGAACCCTGAAGCTCGGTAACTGGGTTTCTGGCGATTGGCTCAGCTCAATCGGCGATCAATGCCGATCAATTTGGGCAAACATTCTGAGAAGACCCCCGGAGATGTGAGTTTCACTCTGAGCCCCAACCTTGTCAATGAGGAGAGTCTCTCTCTCTCTTGCCGAGATGACCCGCTTGGGCTGAGAGACGTGAACCGCGCAAAAAGCCCGACTGGTGCGTGTAACCCAATGAATGATGTTAACAGGCAAAGCAGAGGAGTGGCAGATGCTGACTGCAGCCGTTGTACAAATTAATAAAATGCAATTTGGCGCACACCCCTCTGAGTCGTCTCCAAGGCCATGCCCGTCGACTCTTTGATCGATGTTGTCATCCCGTTTGATTCTGACGACTCCGAGTTTCCAGCCCCATTCGTCGTTTTGACTCTTGTTACGGCCAGGGACTCCCCCTATCCAACAAAAACAAGGCACTTTCGTGATCCCATCATATAGTGACCGCCTCGGTGGGCTAGCTCCTTGCGAATGCGGGCATAATGAAGTTACACATCAAAATGCACAAAGATCAAAGTTAGCACAATCCAAAGATTCTTACTGCCTTGCCGATAGGCTTCGGGCCCAACAGGCTGTCTCGCAGACATTTCCCAATCTGTTGAACTTGGTGCGCTGGTTGAGTGCTCCTATTACAATCAGAGA
Organism: Chaetomium globosum CBS 148.51; assembly: GCF_000143365.1. Classification (NCBI taxonomy): domain Eukaryota; kingdom Fungi; phylum Ascomycota; class Sordariomycetes; order Sordariales; family Chaetomiaceae; genus Chaetomium; species Chaetomium globosum. The sequence continues at coordinate 3,016,063 of NT_165982.1, forward strand.
AAAGGTAATTCGGTAGCTGGCATATAGTTCTATTGGACGGCGTCGTACATTAACATAGCCCCCTTTCTGCGCGCATGTGCCGATCTCCCCTCTTCGAGCTGTCCTCTCAGCTTCCCATTACTCCAAACAAATCGCATCTCAAGCGCCACAAAACTCCAAAGAGCATAAGACGGCGAGTTAACGATGCCGGGCTGACGATATGCGGCTTGGAGCAGGAAACCTCTTAATGCGTGAGCAAGTATGTCGGCAGCAATCAGCGTTTGCGTCGCCTTGCATGGTGTATCCTATGACCTTGTGCTTTTTGCATCCTCCTGCCAACCCGGGTGTGGTAAATAGGTAACAGCCTTCTAAAGGTCAGCACGATTGGTATGTCTGCGGCTACAATCCTTGATGTTTATTAATAGTAAACAGCGTTGTTTGATACTGGTGGTCTAGCACCGTCTATACACACACCACGAAATAATTACAGACTCGACAGGTCTAGTTAAAGTGGAACAGCTTCTATGTAACAAACCTATCTGTCGAGCTTTGCCGTGAAGTGTCTGCGGAGTTCGATTGTATCGGGGAGAGAAAATAGGAACAAGTGACATCGTATGACCATGTAATTAGAATATTAATAGCTCACTCTCACGCGGTTCCATGGCCCTGGCCAGGCTCGCCCGCCTTAAACAGGCCAAGTGGGCCACGGCACTCCCAGTCATCGGAGGCGTCACTGCATCTCCAGCAGGTAATCAACTCGAGTATGTCGCTGCCCTCTCCCGCCCCCTTACCCGATAACACAACACTCTTCAATTCAATTTACAAAATAGAAACTAGAGAACTGTAGAGGAAGGATGAAAGAAGTGCAAAAACAAATCCGAATATCCGAAAGAGAAACAGGGGTAAGTTAGGCCGGGCGTTGCGGGCAGTCATATCCACATGTGGTGTAGATAGATATCTGTACATGTACCCACCTCTTTTCTCAACCCGACCTCGCTCTGCTAGTGACGGAGCCTTGAACGAACTCACAGGGACGGCAATCGACAACGTCACACCATGGGCACCACTACGCTACGCACAGCCGACGCAGGCCGTCCCGCTGGCTTGCCGTGTTTGTGGTCGCCTTTTCTCCACCTCCATTCTGACGCTCTGCCAGCAACATGAACATGAGGCCGAAATTGCCGTTGGGTTTGACCTCGGGCAGCCATACGGGTAAGCAAGACCGTCGTTGGTTGCACGGGCGCAGAACTCTGCATCACGGAAGCCTCGTCTGACATTACCTGCCCCCTCATGACTGCCGTCGCTCACTTCAAAAACGGGAGTGTGATCAACTTGGCCAAGGTCCGCGCCAGCCCCGAGTACACGTCACTCATGGCGCGGCTGGTCCGGAAGTCCACGACGCGATACTAGCTGGGGCGCTTCGGCTGTGTTGTTTTGATGCTGAGGTTGTGGCGGTTCGTTAGACGCAGTCTGGGGTTCCCTGCCACCGACGCCGCGGCGGTTTTGGCCCAGCTCATGACTGCGCTGAAAGCCAAAGCCGAGTCTGCCCTACAGAGCCGTATTTCCATCGTTTCTGTTACTGCCCCTTGGGTAGCCGCGTGGGGCGACGACATCCCGGCCGACAACGCCATCAACGACGCCCTCGTGCTTGCCGCGCTGGAACCTTGAATTTGGGAGGCCAGCGGGCCTATCTAACAAGACGAGCCAAGCGCGGTGCTCGCAGCTGCTGGACGCTTCTTCTGCAAGGAACGGCGGTGTGGGTTTGACGAGGACGGGTGGAGCGACGTGTTGCCGCCAATCGGGTATTTCATAATGTTGGTCACCCTACTGACTGACGTTAATTTCCAAAGCTACCTATGATAAACACGACCGTGTAATTTTACCAACGGTTCCGTATACACCTCTTTGCAGGTGCAAGGTGCTTCTATCGGCTCTCGTGGGACAGCTACCTCGGTTCTATTGACACCACTTATGGACTGGACAGGCTCGACGAGGCAACGACTGCTGAAAAGTTCTGGGATGGACTTCGGGGCCACCTGCTTTCTGCTAGGGCTGAGTTCACCAAAAACTATCCGCGCCCTTCAAACTCCGACTTCATCGTCCTCACAGCTGGCGAAGGAGCTGGCCAACCTGGGTTCTTGGACGTTATCCAGAGTGTCGCCAAGGACATCCCGGAAGTTCAAACTCAGCATGGTGTCGCCAAGCCGGCCGAGGTAGATATTATCGTCTCTGATAATCCGGAATTTTCTGCTGCTCGTGGCACTGCTTTCTGGCTGCGCATGAGGATGGCTTCGTGTCACAGTATGATATGATCACAGAGAGGACCTACGAGTTATGACGGGTTCAAATTGTCCCGATTTTCCCTATTTAGCCCATCTATCTAAGCCGTTGATGAAGATGCTGTAGAATATAGCGAAAATTTCATCCATAAACTGCCCCTAATACAACTTCTGCGAAGAAGCCGTCCTACAGCTGCTACTACTGTTGTCCACCAGGTACCTAGGTACCTAGGCGCCGGGCGCCCTGTCTCGGCACCCTGCGCAAGCAATCTATTGTAACGTACTACAAGCTGTTCGAGCCTCTTGGGAACCCGCATATGTGAAAGAATGTGACGGCAAAAGCTTGAACGTAACGCAGACAGTAAGCAATCATACATGCACGCAAAAGGGGGCGGCACACCACGGCAATCGGAAAGAAACAGCCAAACACGAGAGAGAAAACATAACGAAAGCCTATCAGTGCCCGTGACTACGACGTATGCGGCTAGGGCATCAGAGTATTAGGCAGGTCAGGAACGAAGCAGATAGCGGCCACTCGGCAGTCGGGATTTGAGATAAAGAATCCGTCTTTTACAAAGACACCTAATTAGATCTCACTAAGTCACAGCAGGGTAAAACATCAATCTCTCAGCGTTGAAGGAATGGACGTTTACACCCCACCGCAGAGCCTTCCTTACAAAGGTCACAATTCTCCTCCATCCCAATCATTAAATGTAATAGTAGATCTTCTCGCAGCTGTGGTAGTTGTAGCTGGCACCGTTGACATGGTCGTCCTTGAATCCAGCGAAACTCCTGTAGCCATTGGAGCCGGACCTAATGAAACGCACAGGAATGGTCAGCCGGTCATTGATAGCATTAAATCCCAAGGCATCAGGCCGGGGACAGCGAGAACGTACCCGACGGAAGAGTAGTTGGGCTGGGACTGGGCGCCGGACGGGATGTTCCAGGTAAAAGTCACGCCGGTGGGGAAAGTGCACGACTGGCTGCCGCCCTCCCAGACGTGGTAAACCTCAGACGATGTCGAGGTCCCCTTGACGCAGACGTTGTCAGAGGGGGGGCTGTAGCCCAAACTGCTGCAGTCCGAGTCGTTGGCGCAGTACTATGGCTGGGTAAGTATTATGACAACCACATCAACCTATTTCGGTACATACCACGACAATGGAAATCCAGGTCTGCGGAACACCGGCGCCGCCAAAGGGACGGCAGTTGAAGAGATGAATTCCCTCGCCCCTCTTGGCGAGCTCCGTCGGAACGGCGAGAGCACCTTGGGCAAGAAGAGCCGCGGAGGCGAAAAGCTTCATGAGGCCAACCATCTTTTCTTGTTGCTAGTTGATGTCCAGAGAGAAGAAGTGAACGGAAGTGCTGGTCTGGATTCTTGGCCGCGGTCTGGTTGGGATATCCGCTTTAAGTACATTTAGTGTTTGCGTCCTATACATGTATTCTAATCATAAGTCTAGCCCCTCGGGCTCCGCCAAACTGGTCTCCCGGTGGATGGATGTAGCTGCGTGGGCGCTGACTCTGTTTCTGCATTCCTCCGAATAGGCGCTTGGGCGAAGTAGCATTGATTCTAGGCAGCCCAGCTAGTTCGACTTGCTATACTAGTCGCCTCGTCGAGTCGCAACTGGGTCTTACTCATCCCATGGGCGGTTCAGCCCGTTTTAGCCAGGGTGCTGCTCTGAGGCTTACTCACACCCGCGATCTAGCATTTGCAAAACCCAACCGAGCGGACAAATAACCGAACTATGGGGTATCATGCGGTCCCATTAGTCTTCAAGGATTCAATAGCGCTGACGGTGGCGCCACTGGTCCACATCAGGTTATCGAAGTTGATGGTTTAGTGATCAGCTGAGTGGAACGATGGCACGCTCTGGCGAAAAGAAAAGACGAAAAGAAAACGCCAAACTCGAAAGGGGAGCTAGCAATCGCGAAACGGGAAAGAAGCAAAAGGACAAAAAAAAGAAAGAGACAAAGAAAACCGAGCAAAGGAGATGAAATTCTCAATTACAACCCTAACCCTAGAAATAGAAATACGAAAGCGCCAACTCCAGTGCGCCATGAGCCCGGGATCGCAGTCGCGTCAACCGCGTTAAACAAGGTGACCGCTCACCTCGAACAGTTTCTCAGCGCGTCGAAATTCAACTCAAATGGATTCCCAACCACAAAGCCACCCACGTCCGGCCTTCAACAGCATAGGTAAAATGGACCGACGACAAATGGACGAGGCCCTTGCCTGGTTGCGCAAAGGTCCACCAGTTGTCACCCCACGGCCACCGAAACGCTGTCCCCCAGGCCGTCTCATACTGCGACACAACCCTCATGCCTCGGTCTATGATTCGCAGACAATTGTAAACGATCCTCACCTTGGCTACCTCCAAACACCTACTAAATGAAGAGTCAAACAGCGATTTCGCTTCCGAACCCGCTTCATTCAGGCAACCGCCACACCTGTCAATGGCATTCACGACAATGTTTGCCGTCTCCGCTTACAGCCGTCTCTGGTACAGACGTTACTCGGAACCCTCGTTCACAGACTCCCGGCTTTCGTACAAACCTAGTTCGAATCGCGGTTTCCAGAGTGGAGTCTTCCGGCCCAGCTCGTCCTCAAAAGGCAGAAGGAAGGCTGGGACCAGGAGTTCGAGACAGAGAAGGCCGCCTATGCAAAACTGCGGCCGTTACAAGGAGTCTTCGTCCCCCAATTCTTCGGGGAACTCTGCTACGAGAATACGAGAGCCATTCTCCTATCAGATATTGGCGGCGCATGCCTGGCCACAGTCCTCGCCATCGGGAAATGGAGCGAAGCCTGTTCAAAAACGACCAGTGGCAGCGAGGCTACTTGGGTGGCGCCCCTGGTCAAACGAAACTAACTATCCAAGAAACTCCGTGGGTAAGTTCAACCGCGGCCCCCCTCCCCGGCTCACGCGTGGGTATGCAGACAAGTCACGGGTACATACCAACGCCCGCGGGTGTTCTATTTTGAGGGCGCAACGCTCCTGCTCCTCCAGTTCCGCGCCAACAGACCAGAAGATATCAGGGATGCAATATCAGGGATGCACGATGTCCCGTCGACTGTTGGGTTTTCCCCGCATTGACGAGCGGAGTCCCTTTGCGGTATGCCCTCTACCGTCTGCTGATTCAGGGTTTCCGTCGTTTCCGGGGAATGAGTGCGATGCCGATCTTGGTTGGGGGGCTCACACCACTAGGTCAGCAGTTCTTTAACGGCCTCTCGGTTTGAAGTCGGAGGTGGACGGTGCGGAGGTGGCTGTCGTCGACCATCCGGGCAGCTACCAGCGATCCGTAGACGCCGAGTCAGGGCCGGCCAAGTGGACACATCCCGATGATGCCGACCATGTTGTTGTGTGGGAGATGCCGGCTTTATAGGGTGAATACGGTCAGGAGTAAAAGTTCAGGCCGTCTAAGTCGGCGACGTCAACATACTACAAACTTCCGCGGCCCCGCCCCCCCCCCCCCCCCCCCCCCGCCATCCGTAAACACTTTCCAAGCCCCCCAGAAGTTGGACGTAGGAGCTCTAAGTAAAAGAGACTCGAAGAAAGAGAAAAGAAAATGAGCGGGAAAGGATGGGTAGAGGGGCTGAGAGGGGATCAAGCGCGGAGAAAAGGATAAGAAAAACTAAGCAAACGAAATCAAAAATAAGAAACCGAATCAAGGAAAAAGTACACCTCGAGCTTCCGCTCGGCTTTTTGTTCCCTCTTCCAGTCGAACATTTCATCGCTACACTTGAAGGTCCTCTTTTTTGCCCATGGGGTACCGGAGCGTGGCAAAGCTATTATTTTGCTTGGTTAGACTAGATGTAGTGACTTCAGGAGGCGCAAATGCCAGACGGAGTAAAGGGCGAAAGTACCGGGTTCCAACTCGACAGTCGATTCAGTATCTTACAGACTTCAACACCAGATCCCCGCGACCCATCAGGCCGGACAACTCGCTTCGTTCGTCCACTTAAGAATTGGATCCTCAAACCATCGCTGTGGCTAGCCCGCTCAACATACTTCAACCAATATCAAAGCACGGCTCCCAAACCCCACCCGTCGAGATGTGCCTAACCCGCTCTCAAACACCGCCTATGGCCGCTAGCCATCAAGGTCAGGAACGCCTAAGGCGACGCCAATCTCGGTCTTAAGTAGATGGTCCAGGGTAGAACCGTCCCTGAGGTACACCCAATCACCGGTCGCCGTGTCCTGCTTCTCATGCTGCCCCTCGCCAAGGATAACGTAGTCGTAGCGCTTGGGACCCGTCTTTGGGGAAGACAGCCAGATTTGCTTGTTGGGTGGCTGCTTGTTGATCACGTAGGTACCGACTTCGGGGCCGAGGTCGAGGGTCAAGACGCCAGCCTGAGAGAGTAATTAGCAAGTGGAGAGGGTTGGAGATGTGGGTGGCTTACGGAGAACTCGACATCGACGTCCTCCCGCTGGTCCTGCATCGCCTCTAGCCGGGCGAGAAGCTTATCGAGATATTCGTCTGCGACCGCGTGGTATTCGCTATCATTGATGTCGGCGGGCGTCCTAATCACAGGGGGTGTTTCCACGGGTTTTGATGGCTTGTCGTCCGGTGTGATGCCCTTGCGGCCGGAGGTGCTCGATATGGCCCGGCGGGTTGTGAGACCGATCGTGGGCCTAGGTTCATACTTAAAAATCGCAGGAGCCGCAGAGACAACCGGGATTGCCATGCGCGCGGCTCGTGTGGCCTGCAAGCCACGGTATGCGACCCGGGCAAGTGTGGAAGCATTCGAGTGCGCCATGGAAACTCGCAAATTGATGGAATTGAGTCGTGATGATTCGACCTCCTGGGATAGAAAAAAGGAAATTGAGTACTTCGAGATACTGCCCAGCCTGAGTTTGCCGAATCAGACGATTATAGCACCATTGTTTGCTCGGCGTTCGCGGGGAAGCAGGTGCAAGCTGAGCGAACGGAGCCGGAGCTTCAGATGGGAAAGCCCCACTCAGATGTCAATTGCCGGCAGGCAAATCCAACTTCAAGGTTTGGGACCAATTAGACAAAATGAAATCCTCGCGCACGAGCCACATTCTTTGAAGCTCCGGGGTTGCCCGCCAAGCCCGCCTCACGTCATCCCCGCCGTCTTCTCAGGAACGGGTCGGAAGCTCACGACTCCTCCTCGCGACTCCCAGACTCGACACACCTGACCCAACGGAAAAAGGCATGGCCACCCGAAATTAACGCCACCACTACATTCAGTCCAACAACGCCCAAATCATGATCAACGCCTTCCTCGTCTTCAACGGCCAAGGCCAGCCACGCCTAACCAAATTCTATACCCAACTTGTCCGTCCCTCCTTCCCACCAAACTCACCCCACCCCCCACTAACCTCCCCTTAACAGGACACCTCGATCCAACAACGCCTCATCTCCGAAATCTTCACGCTCGTCTCCAACCGCCCCCCGGGCTCCTGCAACTTCCTCCCGCTCCCGCCGCTCCTCGCCGCCTCCTCCACAGCAACCAACACCAACAGCGCCGCCCACGAACAAAGCGACGTGCCGTCCCTCGTCACCTACCGCAACTACGCGACGCTGTACTTCATCGTCATCTCGACGTCGACCGAGTCGCCGCTGGCCCTGATCGACCTGATCCAGGTCTATGTCGAGGCGCTGGACCGGCTGTTCGAGAACGTCTGCGAGCTGGACCTGATCTTCAACTACGAGACGCTGCATGCTACCCTGGGGGAGATGATTGTGGGCGGGGTGGTGATCGAGACGAATATGGAGCGCATTGTGGCCGGGGTGAGGGCGCAGGGGACGGTGGCGAAGAGGCCGGTGAATGAGGGCCGCGCTGGTGGGGGGTTGGGTGGGAGTTTGGGCGCTGGGTTGGGGATGGGTGGGATGGTCTGGGCATGGGAGGTGACAGTTGCGAAGGGAGTTGGTCACGGATTATTAGAGTGGTGTTTCCGCCGCTGGGGAAACACGGCATCTATGGATAGCCTAGTCTGGGGGCGACGCGCACCGGGCTGCAATCAGGTCAGGAACGACTTGCCAAGCCGAGACCGGCATTCCGCATTCGTCACGGCCAAGCGCCGCGCCAGTGTTGCTGGGTATTTAACGCCGAACTCCATGTGATGGAACAGCTATGATACAAGGATGGGAAGGGCTGCTGAGACCGCAGGCTGCTGGCATGCGTCGTCACTCTTTGCTCACTGACTGATCGACGGGCCTACCCTTGACCTTGAGTTTCCTGTTATCTTCGGTAAAGACACCAAAGAAACCAAGGACTCTTTCACGGAGCTTTGGAGTGTTAGCTTTTCGCTGCACGCAAGAGACTGATAGAAGTGGGCCTCACCGGATCAAATGGGGTAGGGACATCTTTCCAGTCCATAAAGAGCACGACATATATGAGAACAACTATAACCGTTAGAACTCTATAAAGTATCCCTCGAGGTGGCATCCACCTTACCCGTCATTGTGCACAACTGGGCTAACCGGACAAACTTATCCCACCGTGGCCGGGCCGTAGCGAGCTTGAGTCTCCGCTTGTACTTCTTCTCGAAGCGCAGTTGCTGTTGCGACGTCATGTTTTTAATGTCAGGAGGCCATACTTTCTTGAGTTTGTACGTCGGATTGCTGACGGCCGCGTTCAGCCGTGGTTTGGTGGCCTGCGCTAGCCGCCGTACAAGGGTGGGAAACATGGCGAGTATGAACTCGCGTGGCCCGATCGTGATCAGTGAGTTGCCGATGAGAGAGACAGTCGCTAGCGAAATCGGCTTCCGCTTTTCTCTTTCACATCTTTCTGTCGCACGGACCATTTATGCATCTAACCATCCACACCACCGTGTGCCCTCGCACGCGCTCGTGTACACGCTGTGTTACGATGATTGTAAGCCAACCGGGAACTGTTAGCCAACCTGGCACAGTAGAGACCGAAATCAGTGTCCAGATTTTCAAGGTTCAAAGATTGTCAGTCAGGCCAGTTTTGGAAGTGATTGTGACTCACACAGTGCGTGGCAGCCCACAGCGTAGAGTGACCAGTGAGCTGCAAAGCTGGCTGCAGCTGAAATGTCGCAAGCACAAAATGCATTAACTAGCCGTTTTAGGCGCCGTTGGACGTGCGAAGTTGTATACGAATCATAAAATATGGTTATATACATACATAACCTTAGGTGAAGGTGACAACCCGATAGATATAGTATTGTGCACTTGCAGGGTCGGTGACAATATGTCACGGTTATGGTCGCATAACCAAGCGGGACCGCGCTGGGAGCGGCATCGGCCAATCAGGGACGGATCGTGAAGAGGAATTCACCATCCCAGAGTAACCAGTCAGAACAGGATCGTTAGATAGATAAGACAATCCAGGAGCAGAGGTACGAAGGTACCTAGAGGCCGAGATAGTATATAGGTAGTCACTCGTTCTGGAGAGCTCTGGGAGTTCTCCAGTTAGCAATCACAAATACAGTTCGCTACAAGCTCGAGAGCCTACTGTTGAGACAAGTCTTTGTTGTGCACCTTTTGGCTGCACCGAACCTAAGCACCCTTGAGAGAATACCTTCAACCGAAGCTGAACCCTAACAGGACGGGTCCAGAGACAGGTTCGTCACACAATACCTTTAAAAAAAGAAAAAGAAAAAGGAAAACCGGTATCTAGCTACTCCACTTGGCTACAGTGGCCAAGGACGACCGAGTGTATGGATGGTCTGCGCCAAGGATTCGCTGCTGAGCCTGAGCACAGTCCTCTATCAATGCCAAAGCATCTGTGTGTCGACCTTGACCTTTCCAAGTAAACGCAAGGTTGTTCATGCTCGTCAGCGTGGAAGGGTGGTCGGCCCCGAGCTTGGTCTTGCGAGTCTCCATCACCTGCACAAACAGCTTCTCGGCCTCCTCCCACCGGCCCTGGTTCCAAAATGTCGATGCCAGGTTGGCCATGCTCGTCAGCGTGTCTGGGTGGTCGGCTCCGAGCTTGGTCTTGCGAGTCTCCATCACCTGCACAAACAGCTTCTCGGCCTCCTCCCACCGGCCCTGGTTCCAAAATGTCGATGCCAGGTTGGCCATGCTCGTCAGCGTGTTTGGATGGTCGGCCCCGAGCTTGGTCTTGCTCGTCTCCATCACCTGCACAAACAGCTTCTCGGCCTCCTCCCACCGGCCCTGGTTCCAAAATGTCGATGCCAGGTTGGCCATGCTCGTCAGCGTGGAAGGGTGGTCGGCCCCGAGCTTGGTCTTGCGAGTCTCCATCACCTGCACCTCCAGCTTCTCGGCCTCCTCCCACCGGCCCTGGTTCCAAAATGTCGATGCCAGGTTGGCCATGCTCGTCAGCGTGTCTGGGTGGTCGGCTCCGAGCTTGGTCTTGCGAGTCTCCATCACCTGCACGTCCAGCTTCTCGGCCTCCTCCCACCGGCCCTGGTTCCAAAATGTCGATGCCAGGTTGGCCATGCTCGTCAGCGTGGTAAGTGTGGTCGGCCCCGAGCTTGGTCTTGCTCGTCTCCAATCACCTGCACAAAACAGCTTCTCGGCCTCCTCCCACTGGCCGCGGTCCATTTGGACCAGAGCAAATAGTGATATACTTGCAAGAGTCGCCATATTCTCTGCACCCAACTTTTTCTTGCGAACATTTCTCGCCTTGCCTAGCATCTGCTCTGCAACTTCATATCTCCCTTGCGACCATGCATACCATCCCCCGTTATGCAAAAGTGTCGCCCATATTTCGACTGTCTCTTCGCTGGGTTGGTAACCAAGGGCCACTTGAACGTGCGCGAAGAGACTCCAGCACTTCACCCAGTTCTCGTACTCCCCTGTCGGGAATGACGCTGCCATTTGCTCGATGAACTGCTGCTTGAACGTCTCCTGCTGCCGAAACGTTTCCAGCCACTTCCTCATCGACAGCTGCACGAGCCCATGCATCTCAAACTGGTCCCCCGCCTCATTCACGACGATAAGATCGTAGTCCCGTAATATTGCCACATCGTCTTCGAACCGACCGTCCATCTCGTCATCGCTGCTGTCGGATCCTGAGTCTTCTGCATCTTCGGAACCACTTGCTCGAGTTGCGGTTTTGGTCTGCTTAGAGGACTTGAGGAGCGACTCCGGAATGCCTTGTCGATCAAAAAAGCTCATAAACGAAAGGAGATCCGCCGCAGAAGGCCGCTCAGACCGAATATGGTCAAAAGATATCTGCCATGTCGTGAGAATCGCGTTCGACGCGCCTCCATCCCGACGTAGGTCTCCAGCATCATGCTCTAAAAGCCTGCTCCTTTTGCGCTCAGACTCCTGGCACTCAGAAAGGTATTTCTCGAGAGAGCTTCGCGGTGCCCTTGCCTGTATGTAGGCGGCAGCCTGGCTGATGGCTAGCGGAATAAAGTCGAGCGCGCGTACAAGCTTGGCTGCCGCATCGGTATTCAGGATTGATCCCAGCTTCCTCTCCAGGAGCGTGAGGGCGTCCATCTGCACCATCGGTCCGACCTCGATGATGTTTTGGCGGCGTCCGGTCAGCCTGGAAGCCAGGTCCTTATTGCGTGTTGTGATGATGATCGACCCGTTTCGACTCTGTGGTAGGAAGTCTGCAAATGGTTTCCTGTTGCATACGTTGTCGCTACTGTAGAATACATTGCGGTCGTCGGCGCTGTCAAGGATTATGATCCATCTGCCGTTCCGCTCGTTGGACAGCCAGCCGTAGACAAGCTGTGGGATGTCGGCCCCGGGCTGGTTTCGGCCTGGTAGCTTGACGTCGTCGGCAATCTTTCTGAAACCCTCTTCGACACGCGCCTGCGTGCCGGCGTGGACCCAAAATACCCATCTGTCAAGATGCCCCGCGGCGATCCGGTACGCATATTCAATGGCCAACTGCGATTTGCCGACACCGCCCAGGCCCACGAGGGCCACACGGCCGGACAGCTCGGAACAGCGCTCGTCGATTTGATCGAGAATGTCTCCACGGTTGACGAAATCCGGGTCGCGGGAGAAGGGGATGGTCGCGAAGGGAATCGGCGGCGTTTCCCGTCTTTCTTGAGATCTGAACATTAGTGGGGCATCCCATCGGCTCTGCACGGTGCCACGGTAATCTTACCCGGCGGGGGGAACTCGATCGACCCATAATTGTACCCTACCTGGAGACCATGGTGGTTGGACCCGAAAGACGCAGACATTTGTGCTATCGTTGGCGATCGAGTCGATTGATTGTCTATATACAGATTACAGTTACAGTACTGTAGAACAGTCAGCTGTTGGTATGATGTTTCGCTGTCAGGGTGGTCTTGCGGCTGAACTTCTTCAATCTCAGCTGTCCCCCAGCCACAGCCAGTGTGGCGTAGCGTAGCTAACGACTCAGCACCGACGACCACACAGCGTCAGATCACCGCCGCATATAATATATATGGCTCCGAAAAACTACTTATATGACTCTCGGGTTGTCCTTTTAGCCAACGCTATGTATATAATCACATTCTTAGTTATCCCTAAGTGCCCAGGTCGGTCGTGCGTTTTCTGTTTTGTTGGCGCTGAAAATGGCTAGTGGATATTGTGCCGCCATGTCTCAGCTGCGGCCATTTTCACAGCGCGCTGGTCGCTCTACAAAGTTGGTTGCCGGCGCACCGTGTGGGCCTCAGCTCCCCTGGCACTGTCCGTTCGGACAATCTTTCAACATTGAATATCTGGACACTGAATTCGGTCTCTACTGTAAGAAGCTGTTATGTATTAGTAGATTGCGTGATAGTTGCCCTTTCGGGTTAGGCCCGCCGGGCGGAATAAATTTTGTGTATGTGTGTGTGTCGAGAGAAAAGTTGGCCTGGGCGTCAGACCACCATAATGTGCCCGTGCGTGCATTCAAACCATCGGTTTCTAGCCCCACACCTTTCGCCCGCACCCCTGGAACGCTGGAAGCCGAATCAACCCCGCGTTGCCCCTCCATCTGGAACGGAGGGCCGCCAAAAACAGCGGAGTCACTCTTAAAATTTACCGTGACTTGAAGAGAACCACGCGACACAGGCCCGATTTGCTGTTCCTGGCGGCGTTCGGAGCGGATTACGCAGCCAATTTTTTGAACACACCCGAGTCCCGAATAAAGATGGCCGACACAGCACTGCCCAAGGCCATGGCCGACCTCGCTGTCTCCAAGACAAAGGAGCTAAAGGGCACCGAGAAGCGCGACAGCCTCGTCGAGATCGAGAAGAAGTACCAAGCAAAATGGCAACAAGATGGCGTTTTCGAGATTGATGCGCCTTCCATTGACGAGTTCCCCCTCGACGCCATCAGCGCCGACGAGCTCCGTGAGAAGTTCCCCAAGTTCTTCGGCACCATCGCCTACCCTTACATGAACGGCCGTCTCCACGCCGGCCATGCATTCAGCGTCAGCAAGATCGAATTCCACACCGGTTTTGCCAGGATGCAGGGCAAGCGTGCCCTGTTCCCGCTCGGCTACCACTGCACCGGTCTGCCTATCAAGGCCTCTGCCGACAAGCTCGTCAAGGAGGTTAGCATGTTCGGCAAGAACTTCGAACTCTACAAGGAGCAAGAGGAGGAGGTCGACGCGGCCCCTGCCGATGCGGCGCCGAAGGCGGGAAAGGAGGACTTGACCAAGTTCAACGCCAAGAAGGGCAAGGCCGCCGCAAAGACGGTCAAGGCAAAGTACCAGTGGCAGATCCTGAACTCGGTCGGCATCCCGCTCGACGAGATCCACAAGTTTGCCGATCCCCAACACTGGCTGCACTACTTCCCGCCGGAATGCAAGAAAGACCTGACAAACTTCGGTGCGCGCGTCGACTGGCGCCGCCAGTTTGTCACGACCGATGCGAACCCCTACTACGATGCCTTCGTGCGGTGGCAGATGAATCGTCTGAAGGAGCTGGAGAAGGTCAAGTTCGGCAAGAGGTATACTATCTACTCCATCAAGGACGGCCAGCCTTGCATGGACCACGACCGTAGTGAAGGTGAGGGTGTCTTGCCCCAGGAATACACCGCCCTGAAGCTCAAGGTGCTGGAGTGGGCTCCCCAAGCCGCCGAGGCCCTCAAGGGCAAGATCCCCGAGGACGCGTCAGTGTATCTCTGCCCCGCAACCCTCAGGCCCGAAACCATGTACGGCCAGGTGTGCTGCTTCGTCGGCCCCGGTCTGAGCTACGGCATTTTCAAGGCGTCGGAGAAGGAGTACTTCGTCATCACCGAGAGGGCCGCCAGGAATATGGCCTACCAGGGCATATTCGAGAGGGAGGGTGTGCCGGAGAAGGCGGCGGATATCAAGGGTTCCGACCTCATCGGAACCCTGGTGAATGCGCCTCTTAGCTTCCACCCCCAGGTGCGCGTTCTCCCCATGGAGTCCGTCCTCGCTACCAAGGGTACCGGCGTCGTCACATCTGTGCCGTCTGATTCGCCGGATGACTACGCCATGGTCACCGAGCTCGCCAAGAAGGCCGACTTCTACGGTATCAAGAAGGAGTGGGCCGAGCTGGAGATCACTCCCATCATTCAAACTCCAACGTCCGACCTCTTGGCTCCGTATCTGGTTAAGAAGCTCAAGATTGCCTCGCCCAAGGATGCCAAGCAACTCCTCGAAGCCAAGGAGCTCGCCTACAAGGAGGGCTTCTACCAGGGCGTCATGAAGGTGGGCGATTTCAAGGGGGAGAAGGTTGAGATTGCCAAGCCGAAGGTCAGGGATCAATTGATCAAGAACGGCGAGGCATTTGCCTACTCCGAGCCTGAAAACAAGGTTTCGTCACGATCCGGCGATGAATGGTAGGTTCATCCGAACCATCTGCAGTTCCTCCGACAACTAACTAACTTGTCATAGCACTGTTGCCCTGCTCGACCAATGGTATCTTGACTATGGTGAGGATAGCTGGCGCCATATTGCCTACGACTATGTCGAGAACAAGGACGGCAAAGGCCTTGAGACTTACTCCCCCGACACCCAACATGCTTTCAAGGGTGTCCTCAACTGGCTCAGGCAATGGGCTTGCGCCCGGACATACGGCCTGGGGTCCAAGCTGCCTTGGGACCACAGCTTCCTGGTTGAGAGTTTGAGGTAAGATCACCGGTGAAGGCGCAAATTCAGTGAAACTAACAGTAAAACAGTGACTCTACTATCTACATGTCGTAAGTGAACTTGAAGTGATTAAAGGTCCTCGGGCTGACACTGCTAGCTACTATACCCTCGTACCATGGCTGCACACCGACCTGTTTGGTAAGGAAAAGTAAGTTACGCAGCTCTTCGCTTCTTTAAGTCCAGTCTACTAATCCATGTACAGGGGCAAGGGTAACATCAATCCCGAGCAGATGCTCGATGAGGTTTGGGACTACATCTTCTGCCGGACACAACTGTCCGACGACCTCGCTTCCAAGTCTGGTATCCCCAAGGAGACGCTGGAGGGCATGAGGAGAGATTTCGAATACTTCTACCCGCTTGACATCCGATGCAGTGGCAAGGATCTCATCCCCAACCATCTTACTTTCTGGCTGTACAACCATATCGGTAAGTCGCCATCACAACAATGTGGGCCACCGCTCCTTGCTAATTTGTGCAGCTCTCTTCCCCCGCGAGTACTGGCCTCGCTCGGTCCGCGCCAACGGTCACCTGCAGCTGAACGGCGAGAAGATGAGCAAGTCGACGGGCAACTTCATGACTCTGAACGACGTCGTGCAGAAATATGGTGCGGACGCCGCACGCGTGGCCCTCGCCGACGCTGGTGACGGAATCTCAGACTCCAACTTCGTCGAAGATGTCGCCGATAACACCATCCTGAGGTTCTACACCAACAAGGAATGGATCGAGGAGACTATCAAGGACGACAAGTTGCGCACAGGGCCGCTCAACGACTTCCAAGATGCCCTGTTCGACAACGAGATGAACGCTCTGGTGCACGAGGCCAGGAAGCACTACGAGGAGACCTCATACAAACTCGCCCTCAAGGCCGCACACTATGACTTCCTCAACGCTCGTGACATGTACCGCGAGGCGTGCAACGCCGCCGGCATCCCGCTCCACAAGGAACTCGCCCTCAAGTACATCAAGCTCCAAGCCCTCATTCTCACACCCATCGCGCCTCACTGGGCCGAATACGTGTGGTTGGAGATCCTCGGCGAGCCCAAGTCCATCCAGACGGCCGTCTGGCCCGACGTGCCTGCCGCCGACCCGGCCCTCACCGCGGCGCGCGAGTACGTCCGGCAGACGTCATCCAACATCAACTCGGCCGAGGCAGCGCAGCTCAAGAAGATGGCCAAGGGCCGCCAGAGCGACTTCGACCCCAAGAAGCCCAAGAAGCTGACCGTTTTTACGACGGCGTCATTCCCGGCCTGGCAGGCTAAGTACATTGAGCTGCTCAAGGAGGTGTGGGATCCAGTCACCAACACCCAAAGCGTCGATGACAAGACCCTCAACGGCCGCATCGGCAAGATGGGCGAGATGAAGAAGGCCATGCCCTTTGTCCAGGCCCTCAAGAAGCGCCTAAGGGACGGCGAGCCCGCCGAGGCCGTGCTGGAACGGAAGCTGGCCTTTGATGAGGGGAAGACCCTTCTGGTAAGTTTCCTTCTTCCCCCTCCCCCTCCCACCCCACATAGAGGCCATTCGATGACGTTATCTCTTTAACACTAACCCCTCCCTCCTCTCTCTTTAGGCAATGGTCCCCGGCCTGAAGCGCGCCGCCGGTCTCGAGTCGGTACAGATCCTGGCCGTCGAGGAGGGTAGCAAGAACGGCAAAGACCTGACCGCCAACGGCGAGGAGGTCGAGATCAAGGCGCCCGTAGCCGAGTCAGCCCTGCCGGGACAGCCGAGCTTCTTCTTTGAGAATGTCTAAGTCGCTGTGGAAGCTGTAGGTACATACAAGGGCCGTGGCCGGTTCTGACGTGGCTTATCTACGTAGTTTACCTCCGTAGTGGCTACCCGAAAGAGGGGTTGTTGGATCGGGGATCGGGGACTTCGGATGTTGGGGTCATGTGTGCTAGTTAAGTGGCTCTACTACCTGAACAGATTACGGCCGCGGACGAGAAAATGCGGCCGTAGGTATGCAATGTGATAGACATCATGCAATACTAGAAGACCATTGTTTTCTCGAATTGGGCACTGGTCTAACGAATTGTAACTCATGGGAGTGAACTCTGTGCATGTCAAAGTTGTGGATAGGGTATGGTTGGTTACTCAGCCGGATGTCCATATGGTGAGGTAATACTCCCTCTTGTCTTCTGTCATGAAGAGATGAAAGCCAGAGGCCTTGGCAGACGCTCTCGACACAAGACAACCCATCCCTGAACTTGGGAGGGCAGAACGCATGTGCAACTTACCTGACTCGGTCCATATTACAGCTATGAGCTCAGCTCCCTCTTTTAGCGCAACAGGACGGCCGGTGAGGGGCAGAAGACGGGCGACAGAGTGAGCCTTATTACTAGCACATCCCCCTCGCAACTTGTTCCATCTCTCTGTCCTTGGACTCTCACTCCTCTACCCCTACCACAATATCCCATACCCAAGCTATATTTCCCACCCACAAAGCCTTGCAAAAATCCCCTCCCAACATCCGGAACTAAGCAGCCATCATGCGGCCCTCACCCTTCCTCATCACCCTCTTCACGGGGCTGGCCACCGCGCAGAGCATCATCGACACCGACACCGACACGACCACCATGACGTCAACCGACGTGTCGACCGAGACGGCCCCAGGCATTGTCATCACCACCATCATGACGATCGAGTACACCACCACGACCATGACTCCCTCGATGGTCGTCATCTCGCCCACTTCGAGTATGTCCCCCTTCTTTTCCCCCCTACCACTACTCCCACTATACCACTACAACTATTTCCTCCTCGCACCCGCCCCACTCCTCGTCCTCCCCCGACCACCACCACCACCACCCCAAAAGCCCACCACCCACGCCGTCTACATCGCCCTTTTTCCCCACTAGCAAAGACCAAAAAAAAAAAAAAAAGCAAACACAACCAACCAATTAAAACCAAGAAGCTAACCCCCCCCTCTCCCACCCAGCCTCCACCGCCACCACCACCGCCACCGTCGTGCCCGTCGCCGGCGCCAACGCCCTCGGCGCGCAAGTTCCGCTGGCTGGGCTGGCTGCTGCGGCGGCGGGTGTGGCCATGGGCATGGCGGCGCTGCTGTAGCTTTGGCTTTGGCTTTGGCTTTGGCTTTGGCCAGGTGGGTGTGTGTATGGGCGCGGTCCCACGACCTGCAGGGGGCCGCTTTGCGTTTGCGGAGGGTGCGGAGGTGAGGATGGGAGGCTGGGAGACTGGGAGAGGGTGGGGGGGAGGGTTGGGAGTTGGCGCGGTGAGCTATGTGGTAGGGGGATTGGTTCGATGGAAGGTCGGTAGTTGGGCGCCGTAGTGTATCTTCTCCTCCGTTGTCTCTCTCGCTCGTCCCAGCGTTCATACACTTAATGGTTGTAACCTCCTGAACCGGTTGGTGATGGGTGTGATCGGGGTGCAGTAACGAATTGCCTGCACACTCTGTCGCGGCCGGCCATGCTTAGTTTGTTTACGTTGATCAAGCTCCCTCCCCGTCCCCCCACATCACAATATCGTCGGCCTGTCTAGTGGCGCCTAAGCAGTAGCAGCAACCTGCTCGCCACCGTTCTGACCAGGCGGCTTCGGCAGGTTATCCTATCCCTAATGTCAGCCATCCCTCCATCTCCCGTCGCAACACGGCCTAAGCCACATTGAAGAGACCTACCAGATCAAAAATAACTCGAATCATTAAGCTGCAGCTCGGGCACACGCCGATATACTCGCCGTCCATCAAGTCGTAGAGCGCAATCTCGAAGCGGTCGCCACAGGGGCACGGGTAGTGGTAGATCTGCAGGGTCTCGTCGTAGGTCATGTCCTCGATCTCGACCTCGTCGTAGATGGAAAACTGCTCGTCGTCGGCCATGTTGTTGATCGGTATTTCGCTCGTTTTACGTATAGCGCCGGGTCGGTTTGGTAAAGGGCCGGTATGCTTGAAATGCAGGGTTGACGTGACTCGACGATTGTTGGTTTGGAGGCAGAAAAAGAATTTGGAGGGGCAAATGCTCCGCTGGCGCGGGGTTCCGTTTGCGGCCCCACGCCTCCGTCTTGGCAACGGCCGGTCATCCACACATAAACACTCACGACGGCATCGCGGAGTGTGCAACTGAATAACGTTGATAGTACTATCCCCTACAGAATACAATGTGTACACTAACTACACTACCACTATACACATCTTGCGCAGCACCACCGCTCCAACAACAATTCAGACACAGAGATATTAAGATTATCAAATGAATGGACGGGTACAAAGCAGTGCCACAACATGCAACTCATCGAGCCTTGCGCAAGGAAGAAAGGTTAAGACGAGACAAAAGGAAAGGGAAAGAGAAACAGCGAGAGGACCGAAAGGGGACAGGGGAGAAAGGAGTAAAAACGGAAGGAGAAAAAAAAAGGTATCACTCAACAACATCGCCCACCACTCGCTGGTTGGCTCTCAGCCACTCCCCGGCTTCCTCTGCACTTCAGCCCACCACAACCAACCATTCATCCTCCACCAACCATAGGATCGACAAGTCCTCCCCCCACCCCTTAAGAGAACCACCCTCCCCAGAATAACCACTCAGCAAGACCTACGCAGGCCTACGATTGACTGGCCAAATAATTCGCGGCCTACAATTTGTTCACAAGGAAAACCGTCAG
Source organism: Chaetomium globosum CBS 148.51 (assembly GCF_000143365.1). Lineage (NCBI taxonomy): Eukaryota > Fungi > Ascomycota > Sordariomycetes > Sordariales > Chaetomiaceae > Chaetomium > Chaetomium globosum. The sequence continues at coordinate 3,035,911 of NT_165982.1, forward strand.
CCGTCCATCCATCAATCAGATCATCCAGACACTCAGAAGGGAATACCAGAAAAGGAAAAACGAAGACGAGAAAAACGCCCACTAAGCCACCCGCATCCCCTTCTTCCTCATCCCCGTCCTGGAAACAACAGCGGCAGGATTGGTGATGCTACTTACCCTCTCCAGGTTGTAATCGTACTTCTCCAGCGCGGCCAGCGCATCACCGCGCGAGTAGCCCATACCGGTCAGGTTCTTCAGAATCGGGTCGTCGTGCTCACCCTCCTCCGTAAGAGCCCTGCCCGGGGCAGCGGGCCGGCTGTTATCTCCGCCAGCACCCGTGGCCGCGCCGGCCTCCCCGTTTCCATTACCGTCCCCCGCCGCATCAGGCCCATTGGTGCTGGTAGCGAGGGTATGCGATGAAGCGGTCGGGGTGGCCGAGTCCAGGCCCGCAAACAGCGCGTCCCAATCGTGTGATTCGGCCGCCTGGCCCTGCGGCTGCGACGTGGCAGGTGGCTTGGCCTGCGTGTTGCCCCCGCTAGTGCTCGGGAAGGACACGTTGGGCGGCGGCGGCCCGGCGGTGCTGCCCGCGGCAGACGTGCCCGAGAGCGAGCCGAAATCGAAACTGCTCTCCGTGCCGAACGAGGTAACGCCGCCGCCCGGATGCGCCGAGTCGCTCTTAGCCTGGCTCGGGGGCGGGCTGCTGTCGAAGACGGGGTTAAAGTCGTCGAGACCCGAGCGCGAGATGGTGGCGAAGTCGTCGTCGGCGGAGCCCTCCTTGGCATCCTCCAGGCCTTCAAAGTCGTCCTCGAGGTCGTCGAAGGGGGCCTTGGAAGCCGTGGCAGCCGTTGTGGGGCGGCTAGCATTGCTGGCAGTGGCGGCGGTGGGCTGGTGAGCCGCGTTGGAGGAGCCAAAGATGTCGTTGATGTTGGAGGAGCTGAGGTTGCTAAGATCGGCGGACGGCGAAGCGGCGGGAACAGGTTTGTCGCTGCGAGGGTGTTAACTTGATCAATTGAATAATATTTTGGAGTACACTAGATGGACATGATAGCTAAGACTGAACTCATGCATACCTCGCAACCGGCTCAGGGGAAGCGGGAGAAGCAACCCCGGCGCCTGCATCGGGCGCGGTCTTGAACACGGCAGGAGACGCGGACCTCGACTCGATGCTCTTCTCAACCGGCTTGGCCGGTGGCGACGCGGGAGCAAAGTCATCATCAAAACCGCCGCGCTCACTCTCCGTCTCAGACTCATCGTCCCGCTCGAGCTCTGAAATGGGAGGGAACTCGCTGTTAAAGGCGGTGAAAGGTTTGGCAGTGTCAGCGCTCGAGGTCGTCGCGGCCCTGGCCTGCTTAAAGCTGGCAAACGCGGACTCAAAGTCCTCCTTCGCCTTGTCCTGATCGGCAGCGAACGGGTCACCCTCGGCACCGGACGCGGGGGGCTTGTTCGACTCCTCTGAGATGGAGCCGAACGCGGGCTTAGCTTCGGCGGCCGATACGGGAGAGGCAGGCCTGGACCCGGAACCCGAAGCGAAGCTCTGCCCGGTCTTCGCTGGCTCTAGGGGAGAGGCGGTGCCCTCCTGGTTGGTCTCGGTTCGGCTCAGCGGCGGCGAAACTTGGCGGGATGTGCTCAGCGACTCCGCGGCATCAACGTACTGCGGGAAGCCAGAGTTGCTGCGCCCAGCCTCCGCCAGCGATGTAGGCTCAGCGGTGACGGTCGGCTGGCGATTAGCATTCGGGCTGGCCGACGCAGGCGTGGCAAACGAGCCGACGCTACCGGTGGAGGTGCCTGTGTTCTGCTTGAACATGGCAGCCGCCGCGGGCGGAGGTGGCGTGCCTGCCTGGCTACCAGGACGGGCAGGGCCAGGGCCAAAGACATCGTCAAAAGCCTTGTCAGTGAACGACCTAATGGGCGGGGAGAAGGTCGAGGTGATGTCAGTGCTGCCAGTCCGCCTGAAGAAAGGGTTATTAGCGCTCGCAGTGGACAGCGCGGGGCTGGCGACCTGGGCCGGAGGTGGCGAGTTGCTAGAGCTGATCTGCCGAGCTAGTTCCTCGTTGCTCTTAGTGAGATCCTCGGCTTCGTTCTTCAGCTTGTCCCGCTCGCCTTCATTGGTGGCCAGCTGCTTCTTATTAATCGCAACGAGCCCCTTTTGTTGGCGCGCCTCAGACTTGAGCTTCTCGATCTGCGGCTTCAGCTGCGCAATCTCGGCGTTCATGGTTCGGATCTTCTCCTTAAGGTTGGCATTTTCTTGCTGGTCCGCTTGGAGCGCCGTGACGACTTGTCGATGTTGGTTCTGGAGGTCCTGATAGCTGGCATCAATCATGGCATACTCGGCCTGCAGCTTTTTGGTCTCGTTCTTCGATGTCGTGAGTTGCGTCTCCAGGGCGCGGACGTCCTGGGCCTCCTTTTCGTACATGGCGCGAAGCTGCGCTAGGCGCTGCTCAAAGTTCTTCTTCTGGGCGCTGGACTGGCTCAGCTCATTCTGGTTGGCTGTGCGCTGGCCCTGCACATCCTGTACCTGCTTGGTGAGGGAGCCAATTTGGTTCGACAAGTTTGCAAGCTCCGTAGTCTCGTTCGTCAGGTTCTTGCTCACTTCCGGCTCGGTGTCGCCTAGGAGGTCGTCTTCCACGGTAGCGGGCTTGGCACTGGCCGACGTGTTGGAGCCTCCGGTAACATGAGTGGTAAGGCCGCGCCCGAACGAGGATGACGGAACAAACGGCTTAAAGGTTGATGCCGAAGGCGAGGGCCTAGCAGGCGAGGACGGGGCGTGCGGGCTAATACTAGTTGCAAACGGATCGCCAGCAGATCCACCCGTGCCGACGGGGACCTGTGGCGGGGCAGGAGGGTGGATATCATCCAAGCCGAACAGGTCATCCATCGCAGAAGGCTTGGGTTGCGGTGGTTGCGGTCGCGGCGGAGGTTCGAACGCCGAGGTGGCCGTTTGTGGACGAGCCTGCTGGGTCCGCATGCTTGGAGGAACAAGGTTAGAGGGTAAGGTAGCAGGCAAGGCCGAGCCATCGCGCTTGGTCCTCTGCTGCCTGATGAGGTACATGGCGACAGCGAACTCGTCCCTTGTCAAGCGACCTTCCGAGTTGATGTCTGAGAGATCCCAAATCTGAGCGAGTGCATCCTCCGAGAGATTCGACTGACTAAAGAACGGCACTGCTTCCTCGCCTGTGATAAAGCCCTTTTTCGTCTTGTCCAATTCCTCGTATAGCTGATCAAACCTCGTCTTGTCGGCCGGCGTAACCAGCCATTCTCCCGTCGTCTGCGCTACGATCGGCGGACGCCCGAGGGGGCTGCCCGTTCGCATTTGTGGGACGGGCCCTTGCCCAGTAAGCTGCCTCGGAACGGCCGAAATGGGCGGCGCGTTGGTGGTCGGGGACTGTTGCCTCTGGATGCTGGCGCCAGCCGGGCCACGGCGCGTGGCGGCCTCGTAAAGGGCGGCAGGAAGGATGTTGGGCAGCCCGCGTAGCGAGCCAGTCTTGACAGATGTGAGCAGATGCATCGCGATGACGAATTCGGTCTGCACTAAGGCACCACGCTGCTCCGTGTCGGCAAGCATCCAGATGCGGCCCAAGACATCGTTCGGGAGACCCGATTTCTCAAAGATCTGCTTGGCCGCCTCGCCCGGGAGCATGCTACCATTTTGAAGGGATTGGCGCTCGAACAAGCCCGAGTATTGTGTGACCTTCTCGGGTGTCAGGGGCGGGATCCGAATCGGGCCCGGAGCGCCGGTCGCTTGGGACTGAAGCGCGGGTGGCGGAGGCGACGGCGCGGGAGTTGTCGTGATGCCATCAAACTTGGGCAGGGGGCCCGGGTTGAAGCGCACCCTCGGGTGTCGGCTCGCGGCCGGCCTGCGCATGCCCAATAAGACGCAGAACGATGCCGAAGCCGGCGGGTGTGAGGAAACCCCGGTTCTCCTTATCCGCAATCTGCCATATCTGTGTGGAAGGTAACCGTCAGTTCTGTATAGGTATGCTCGGGACGTCCCCGACCAGGAGCACGCGTGTTTCCGAGACTCACCTCTCCCAGCACCCTCGAGTCTAATCTCGTCTTCTCGAAGAACTTGACAGCGACCTCGCCCGTTACGACGCCCACATTATCGGTATCGGCCTGTCGAAATAACTGCCCGTATACCCGCTTCTCCTCCGGGGTGAGGTTGAGGTTGGGCGCCCCTGACCATGATTCCATTAGCTCCTGCCGCTGCCCAAGATGAATGCGAGCGTTGCATTGTCGCAAACCCGACACTGAGCAATGCCAAATCGGCAATCTGTAAAGGAAGGGTTCTGCAACCTACCCGCATCAACCGACGCTTCAGAAGCCATGGTGAGCGCAAGCTACACCTTCCTCGTCCGAGCAATTCGTGACTGATCCCGTCTGTGCGATGCGAAGGACGGAATCGCTCGGAATCGTGTCGTTGGATTTAGCTGGGATTTACCCGCCCAGGTATGCCAAAACAAAAATTCCAACGTAAGCAGACCGTCGTCCGTGCCGGTAGGAGACCTCCCTCTCAAACAGTCATGTGAACAAATGGAGATATGTGCATCTGGGTTCGAGGTAACAAGGTGGGGGAAGGAGTCGTTGACACCAGCGAAGGGTGAGGCTGGGATTGCGACTCCTTAGCTCCCTTGGGCAAGGAAAGGACCAAACAGCGGGCGGGAAAGTCCGCATGTGGGTTCATGGAGGGAACTTGGCGTTAGCGTGTTCTCTGATTGGATCCCAAAGACCCAACCAAGACCATCACACACGACCTGCAAGACCTGCAAGACCTGCAGCCAACGGCAACTGCAGCCAGGAGGGCGCTGCAACAACACCAAACGCGACATTATTGGTACTCTCCAGGCTTTTCTGAGGCCTCGCCAGAAGTGTACGTAAGAGGAAATGCCTAAGCTTGCCACACCAGGTCGAGAATACCGTTGACGGGCTGGTTGTGGGACGCGATTAACACGGTGTTATTGGGTATCTGCCGTGTGGAGTTGGAGTTGTGTTGCAAAGCCAGCAATTGCTCCGGCTGCTTTACTCTTGATTAAAAAAGGACTACACTTTCCGTCTAACAGAGAAGATCACGGGCCCGCGCTTGCCAAGAATACCCATAGCGGAAAAGGATCATTGCCAACGGGAATCCCAGGTCAAAAAGTTAATAAACCGCCTGGTTAACACAACATTACCAAACTACCGGCAGACCCGGTCCGCTTAGTACTCAGCCTCCAGCTCCTCCTCGCCCATGGAGTCGGTAGCAACCTCCTCGTAGTCGCGCTCCAGAGCCGCAAGATCCTCGCGAGCCTCCGAGAACTCGCCTTCCTCCATACCCTCGCCGACGTACCAGTGCACGAAAGCGCGCTTCGAGTACATGAGGTCGAACTTGCTCGACAGGGCAGACCAGGCCTCGGCAATGGCGGTGGTGTTGGAGAGCATGCACCTAGAACAGAATTAGTAACGAGCCTCATGCAACAGACGTGGGAGGGAACATACACAGCGCGGTTGGCCTTGGCGAGGTCGCCGTTGGGCACCTGGTGCGGGGGCTGGTAGCAGATACCAAGCTTGAAGCCAGTCGGGCACCAGTCGACGAACTGGATGGTCCGCTTGGTCTTGAGGGTGGCGACGGCGCTGTGGGCATCCTTGGGGACGACATCGCCACGGTACAGCAGGCAGGTGGCCATGTACTTGCCGTGACGGGGGTCGCACTTCACCATCTGGTTGTTGGGCTCGAAGCAAGACATGGTCATCTCCTGGACCGAGTTGGCCTCGTGGGCGGCCTTGGCGGCCGAGACGACGGGCGCGTAGGCAACGAGGGGGAAGTGGATACGCGGGTAGGGGACCAGGTTGGTCTGGAACTCGTTCAGGTCGACGTTGAGCGAGCCGTCGAAGCGGAGCGAAGCGGTGATGGAGGAAACGACTAGCAAAGGGGGGTCAGCTCCAGTTCACTCACGGTTGATGTGAGAACATACCCTGAGCGATCAGGCGGTTGAGGTTCTCGAAGTTGGGGCGCTCGAGACCCAGGTTACGGCGGCAGATGTCGTAGATGGCCTCGTTGTCGACCATGAAGGAGCAGTCGGCGTGCTCGAGAGTGGTGTGGGTGGTCAGGATCGAGTTGTACGGCTCCACGACCGAGGTGGCGGTCTGAGGAGCGGGGTAGACGCAGAACTCGAGCTTGCTCTTCTTGCCGTAGTCCACCGAGAGGCGCTCCATGAGCAGAGCACCGAAACCGGAACCAGTGCCGCCACCGAACGAGTGGAAGACGAGGAAGCCCTGAAGACCACTGCAGTTGTCGGCGACGCGGCGAACCTTGTCCAGGACCTGATCGATCAGCTCCTTGCCGACCGTATAGTGGCCACGGGCGTAGTTGTTGGACGCATCCTCCTTGCCAGTAATCATGTGCTCCGGGTGGAAAAGGCCGCGGTAGGCGCCGGTGCGGACCTCGTCGACGACGTTGGGCTCGAGATCGCAGTAGATGGTTCGCGGCACATATTTGCCGTTACCTGCGGCTGCCGGATAAGTTTATGAGTAACTTGAAGGACTCCCGGGGTCTCATTTCCTACCAGTCTCAGAGAAGAAAGTGCTGAAACCCTGATCAGGGTCGGCGGCCTTGCGCTCCTCAGTGAGGTAGCCATCGGGCTGAAGTAGCGGTCAGCAAAGGTTTGGTTGTCGGAAAAGCGCAAAATGGGAAAACACACCTGAATGCCGTGTTCAAGGCAGTAAAGCTATAGAGGGAAGAACAGTCAGCATCATCAACACTTCGAGATCGACGGTATGGTCGGATCGTCCGAGCTCCTCAAACGGCAGATCCGGGTCGGGAGGGGAAGAAACATACCTCCCAGCAGGAGTTGGCGATCTGGCAACCAGCCTGGCCGACTATACACAAACGAAGTCAGTATCATCTGGCGCAAATCGAGATCCGGGACCTGAGCTGCAAGCTTGCAAACAGCGGTGCCGACCCAAACATCACCAGATGCGGTGAGCTCGGGAGCGCGCCATCTACGGATGGGAAAATCCAGCAGAGATCTTTTCCGACGTACCGTTCAAGCTGATAATCTCACGCATTTTGGCAGAGTTGTTGCAGACGCGTGTAAGTAGGTGAAGGGTCGATAAGCAGATGGAGAAAGCGACTGTTGCCGAAAGACGACTTGCAGACTGGCGGAGAGTGGAAAATTGAGGTCAAGCGGAAGCCTGAAGGTCAGTTTGGGTGAACAGCTGGTGGGGAAATTTGATTGTTGACAGTAGCGCTCCCGATGTGGGCAAGCGCGACTCCCCACTCTGTGTTATCAGCCAGTCGCGCTGCCCTGCAGGGCCCTGCAGGGGCTCGCGTCAGGGGATGATCCGTGCACCCCCATCACATTCACCAAATGCCGAACCACTTTTTTCGAGCCACTTTCATCTCGCTTTTGATATTCGTCCTTGACATTCACAGGGGCAGTCTGATCATAAGAGAGCCTCTCACTCTCATGATTCTTTGATGATCATCCTAATATTTACTTCCCAGGCGTTGCAGTGTTGTTTTGTCAAGCCTGGCAACCCGGCCAAGAAAGAAGAGCAGTTTTTTCTTTTGGGAAATTCTGGCTTGGCCAGGATTGATTTGTCAGTTCCAAAATGGAACGATCATCACATTCTAGCTCGTGAAATAAAAATGGTCCACCCACACGGACCAACCACACCAACGGGCCTGCAGCGGGCTTCAACGCAGATTCGTCGGGCCAGTTTAGGGGCGTTGGCAGCCTAGTGATAGCACCATGGTGTTGAGGATTTGGTGGGTTCACCTAACCAAATGCCACCTCCACGGGCGATTCTCCTATCTCATTGCCCAGTGACATTCATTAGCCCAGCAGGTAGTTAGCTATCAATCAGCCAAAACAAAGAAAGGCATTGGTTCGCTCATGTGTTACAAGTCCACACCTAGCAGCGGCTCTAACCACCCAGAAACGGCCTCTGCCCGTTCCGCGCCCGTTCCGAACTGTAGGCATCCAACTTGACGGCCACTAAGCAACACTCGACGGCTGCCTTTCCGTTTCTCGCCCCCTGGAGCCTCAACCGCCACTGCCCAGTTTTGACAATCCACTCCTCAGCGTCGCCTTGTTCATCCACCCGCTTCCGCTTCCGCGGCATCAGCGCAGCGTCTATGCTTCCCGTCGTCCACGCCAACTGCTCCTCTTCGGGGACCGGCGTCCACGGCTTGCCGTCCAACATTACGCTCGATTCGGAGTCAAGCAGCACCTTAACGAGGTCCTCGCTCAGTGGCGTGTTCCCCGGCGAAGGCGGCGCGCTGCCCCCGGTGCCCTTCCCCATCAACAACCCCCCTAGCTGTGCGGTAGGTGGCAAACCCAACTTCGTGGCGACGACCTCCAGCAACTTCGTCACGCGCGCGCGCATCTCACCAAAGAACTCGGCCCGCGCTTCCACTGCTCCCTCCCCCGCCCCCTGGCCCGGCACGATCCGCAGCCGGGTACTCTCGTCCCCGATCTCGAGCACTAACTCCAACGCCCGCTCATCCACAAACGGCCGCCCATAGTTCACCCACCCCGCGCGCGGGTCCGTCGCAGTCGGCTCCGCGGCCACGGCAATCCCACTCTTCAGGATATCCCGCAACCTCAACACAATCTCATCCCTCCCCCTCGCCAAATTAAACGACACGGCCGACGGAATCAGCCGCTGCTCCAACCCCTTAAAATTAAAATACCGACAGTCCCGCAACAGCTCGGCCCGGTGCTGCTCGCCGCGGATGGCGACGGGGTAGCCGCGCAGCAGGTGCAGCAGCTCCGCAAATGTCTCGGGGGAGCGGCCCTCGACCGAGGGCGGGATGATGGAAGGCGGGCGGAGCAGGCCCTCGCGGTCGAGGCCCGGGAAGAGGTCGCCGCCGGGGGCCGAGAAGAAGGCGGCGAAGCCGAGCGTGAAGAAGTTGGGCGAGTTGCCGGGCGCCGAGAACAGATCGCGCGGGATGCGGAATTGCACGCCGCCGATGGTGGTGAAGATGGGTTCTTCGTAGAGCTGTGATACTAGTTTGGGGACTGGAGCGTCCGGGGGTAGTTAGAGAGAGACGGGGTTATGGGGTAATGAATGTGTGTAGGGGGTGGCAGTGGAGCTGTGGTAGGGAGGGCGAGGTAAGTGAGTCTCACGGTGGTAGAACTGAGCGTCGGCGAACAGGCGCACAAAGTGTGTCGCATCGCGGGGTTGCACGTGGTACCCCTGGAGATGCAGTGAGATGTCCCGGAAGGTGATGGGGTCACGGTCGATGTAGAGGGTGCGGATGGCCGAACCGATATCCTGGCCCGCTTCCTCGGCCCGCTTCACTTGACATCTAAAGTACTGGGAAAAGTACGAGGGTGCTGGGCAGATGTCAGTGAGGTTCGTTGATGCATAACCCAAAAAACTCTTAAAGCCCCCCGGCTCTCTGATGCCCAGTGACGAGTGCGGGGCGCTGGGTGTAAACGAGGGACGCACCATCAGATGATATCGATGCGCCAGAGAGCTTGAACAGCTCAGACCCAAGCTGGACGGGGAAAACGCGCTCATGCGGCAAAATATTAGGAATATGGTGAGTAGAGACCCCGGACTCGAGGAACAGTTCCTCGGCGCCCACCGTCGACGAGGGCATGTCGTCGTGTGACTGTGGATTGGTCATGATCAACAAGTCGCGTTAATCCCAGATTACAGCTAGCAGGAACCAAGAAACCTATCCTTCCTCATTCTCATGACTTTCCCAACCAAAACAATGATGGGATTGCCTTGCTTGGAATTGGACAAGTCGGAGGGGGTTGCAAGCAAGGATCAGGGGTCGGGATCAGTCAGCACCATTCTGCAAAGTGCCAAGTGGCTAGGATGTGTGGCTCGTGCTCAACAGCTCGATTCTCATGTGGCGCTCGGGCCGTATCTTTCATCTCGAACCCGATCAACCCCGCAAACGCGAGCAAAGCTCTTGTGATAATGGCTCCAAAACACCACAAGAAGTCAATTTCAGCTCAGGCCAGGCTATACAACGGTTTATTGCTAGACACGCCCACCCGTAAGTTTTAAAACCTAGGTAACAAGTCGGACACACTTTCTCCCTGCGGTGTCCTTTCTGCTGCTCCAGATTCAAAGTGCAAAGATGCAAAAATTGAACAGATTGTGGTTGCGCGATCCGAGATTCGAACTCGGGTCACTCGCTAGTCCAAGAGAAGATGGGAAGCGAGAATTCTAACCACTGAACTAATCGCGCTGGATTTGTTGTTGTCGGGTTCTTTTGTTGTTTTAGTTTATCAAAATCCCATGGAAATTAGAGGAAAGAAAACAACCTAGACCAGGAAGGAGCAGAGCACAAAGGAGCACAGGAAGGAGCACAGACACAGGAAGGAGCAGACAGATACCTACTGCTGCGCAGAAATCAACCAGAGTTACAGGCAACTATCAAACCGCAACCCCGCCTCCCGAGCTTCCTGCATGATACAATCTGTTCCAACAAGAAGAACCAACGCTAGGCAGATTTCCGAACCGCTACCAACAACAAAAGCATTAGGCTACCACCTCGGCACCTCGTATCAGGGTCATCACTCAACGATGCAACAAGAAATTCAGAGTTGTCATTTATCAACTTGTCGCACTACACAGTGACACAGACCATCCATGGTCGATCACAGCCTACATACATCATCATTCCTTTTTTTGCACCTCTTCTGCCGAATGACAGCCTATGAATCCGTTTACAAACCCAAACTCTAAAACTTTCCGGCGGAACGCTGCCTTGCTGCATCGGCCCATCTCGTATGCCTTGTTTGTCCCGGCAACGCGGAAGAGGCTGCCAACCGGAGACGTTGCGGCGTTTGATTGGCAGCAGAGCATGGGGTGGAAAGACCTCCTGCAGCCAACATGGAGGGCGCGTCGTACACGCTACTGGCACGGCATGGGTTTCAGTGACTTGTCTTGCCGCGGGGTGGCCACACTCTCTCGCACATCTATGCGATGAGTCGCAGCCTCGGCTCCAATCGTGGTGCCGCCCTGTCGGTCAATCGCTGCGCCGAGGCCTCTTGCAGGCTACACCCGCCCATGAGTGGCCGAGGTGACGGGCCGTCGGTTGGCCGCGTGTATCGAAGGAGGCACAGAGGCATTGTTGGGGCTTGGAAGGTGAGGCCATCCATCATCTAGAACCCGTGAATGTGATGCCACTGCAGTATCACTTAGCCTTGCGTGATGGAGGGTGGTCAATTACGTGGGGTTTGAAAATCAGAGGGATGGAAACAAGGAGAGCCGCCATTCCTGCAGAGTGAAGCCAGTTCCCAGCCTCTCCCCCTTTCCCTCCCCTGACTACTGGAACTACACCTACCCAATTGCCCAACAGCCTCACTCTTTGGCATGGCTGCTCGTGTACCTCGTACCATGACACCTCCATCTCCCGGCTATGGCGACGCGGCCAAGGCGGCACACCTCATCAAGGCTGCGAAGGAATTATTGCTCGGTGCCGGAATCGAAGACTTCGTGGCCCTTGTCAATGAGAACACTCGACTAAAGGATGAGAAGAAGACACTTGAAATAGACGTCAACAGTCGAGATCGAAAGATCGCAGAACTAAACCACAAAATGGACGTTGCAAAAAGCCAGTTGGATACTGCGGATGCCCGAGTAGGAGATCTACAGAATCAAGTCGACGACCTCGCGCGAGAACTTAAAGAAGCTCAGGAGGGACTGAAGGCGAGCCAGAAGGATATGGCGAGCAAAGAGGTGGCGCTGGGGAAAGAAATAGCCATACTCAAAAGGAACCTCGACATTGAACGCGAAGAGCTCCATGACCTGAAAGGCTTCTCAATCGAGCTTATGCCTGTGGTTACGAGCCACAAGGAAATGTGAGCGGAATCTTGCTGCCTGCTTGTGGAAGGCTAACACGGCGTGACAGACGCTCGAAGCTCAACAAGATATTCTTGTCAGCCAGGGACATGGCTGAAACCTATTTCGGGGACATGCCGCCCCAACTCCGGTCCAACTCCGCCCTCTGGGACAACCTGAAAAGACACCCGGCTTTCAGGAAGGATATCCCAATTCCTCTGTCCGGCACTCTCGTGGCCAAAGAAATGCGAATGGCTGCCTTCCTCGCCTTTGTCGCGCACGAAATGCGGCACAATATCTTCCAACCCACGTACCTGTTGCCGGACGTGGGCCTTGCCAGAATTCTCGATAACTTGGGCGACAAGGACTCAGATCGCGAGGCTCACTTTCGTTCCGTGCTAGTACGCTTAGCTGATCTCAGTCCCAGCAATACCAACGCTGTCATCGTCTCCCATATCAATGTCGTGATGGCCAGCGTCGCCGAATACGTGCACGATCTGATCCCAGAAAAGTCCCAACCAAGCTTCGACGTCAAGTTTCGAAACCTCTGCACCGAGGCCGCCGAGCAATGGAAGTTTATCCAAAGGCTCGACGGCAAAATCGAATTTGATGTCTCTCCCGACGTAGCCAACCCCCTCTACAACCCCACCTCCACCACCAACTCCGAACCCGGACCCTCCAACAACAGCAACAACACCACCACCAACACCAACAACGCCAAATCCCGCCCCAACCCCAACAACAAAAAGTCCTCCAACCCCACCCCCGCCACCACCGCCACCACCACCACCACCACAACGGACCGGGACACCCCCAACCTCCTCACCGACGCCGTCGTAATCTGGCCCGCCTTCTACAACCAAAGCACCGACGAGCAAGAGACCCTCATGCCCGGCTTCCTGCTCACCGCCGGCCAGGTCGCCGTCGCCAAGGCCGAGGAAAAGAAGACCCAGCTACAGCAGCAGGGCCAGCAGGCGACGACGAGCCAGCGCCGCGCGCAGCGCCAGCAGACGCGCTCGTCGAGGGCGGTGTCTATGTCGGCGGGGGTGGGGTCGGGTGCTGCGGGTGTGTTGGGGCTGGGGGGGTTGGGATTGGAGGGTGGTGGTGGTGGGGTGCTGGCGGCGCAGAGTGCGGTGTCTGGTGGTTCGGGGTCGGGGACGGGGTCTTTTTTATCGCAGGCGTCTGGGGGTGTGTTGTAAGTAGATCGTGTTAGGTAGTCTTTCTTTTTTGTATGTGGGTTTGTATTGCTTTTTGAGAACCACAAGGTCAGCATTGAGAATCGAACTATATCAAGACCGTTCTTAACTGATATCCAAGTACAACTCGTGAATAAGAAAAGGGATAAGGGCAAAACAGAGATTCTTCCAATCATAGTTAACTCAATACAACTGGAAAACTGGGAGTGAGGTTGAGATCTTTTGGTTCATGACGAGGACAGGAAGGACAGAATCTTAAACTTCTATGTGTTGTCGTATGCCTTTGGCATTGACCTCGTTAGGAATAACACTTATACAACACCAAGGACGTTTCTCGTTCGTCGTTGAAATTATGGCGAAAGCCTTCAGCCCCCAAGCATGAACCAACCCAGCAAGGATCACCACCTTCGAATATCACCAACCGAGAGGCAGGGCGGTAACTCTAGCTTTTGTAAAGTTCTCCCCTAATCATATCGATCCTAGACACAAAACAACAGCAGACAAACAACCACATCCAAAACACCGAGCATGAAGTGCACAAAAGTTTATTGAACAAGACGCCCCTCGCTGTCCTATGCAGAGTGATATCACAAGAGGCAAGCCCGTCCCAATCCGAAAACAAAAAAGACAAAAAAAGAAAAGACGACCTAACCTGGCCGTGCCCTAACTCCAACACGCATTTCGATAGCTCAAAGAGCGTGACGCCGGCCAGTGCAAAACCGCCCAACAAAAGGAAGTGAGCCCTGCCGACTCCAGGGGAGACAATAAACCAATATAAAAAAACGACCGCAATATTCAGCCGGGCTTCCTCCCACAGGGGTATAATGATTGTTCCCGCGGCCAGAACCTGACCCAACAATGAATGAATGAATGCCACCCAACACCGCGACATCCAAGCCCCCGGATCCAAGCAACACACACAACACACGCACACACACATTAGTAGTTCACGACTCATGACCGAATCCGCCTCACCCCACCCGACGCCCCCCTGGCCGTCCCCGCCGCACTCGGCGGCCTAGCCCCTCCCCTGACATCCCCCCTCTCACGGCCCCTCTCATCACCGCCGGCAGCCCGCCTCACCGTCCCCCCAAGATCGCCGCTCGCCTTCCGCCTGACCTCTCCTCCAGGCCCACTGGCACCACTCCCTGAAACCTTCCGCCTCACCTCCCCTGTCGCGCTGCTCCCCGAAACCTTGCGGCGCGCCTCCCCAGCCCCAGCCCCACTCCCAGTCCTAACAAGACCGGAACCAGAACCGGAACCGGAACCAACCCCCACACTCGCCCCGCCACCAGCAGCCGAGCTCCCCGCGCTCCCGACCCTCCCGACGCTGCGCGCGCGGCCGCGCCGCTCTCTAATCTGCGCCAGTGCCTCCTCGCGCGTCATGGTCGGGGTCAGGGCCGGGTTGCTGGTGTCGAAGCTGGGCCCATCCGGGTTGTGGATGCTGCTGGAGTCGCTGCCGCGGTGGCTGTCGCCGGTCTGGCGGGACGGGGTGCGCTGCATCTTCATGAGGCGCTGGGCGAGTGTTGGCCCGCTGTCCTCGTCGGGTTCTTCGCGGAGGGGGACTTTGGTGGTGGTGGTTACGGTGGAGGTGGTAGACGTGGATGGGCGGTAGTAGGATGCTGTTGTGTGCGGGCGGGTGTGGGCGTCGAGGGTGGTGGTGGTGGTTGCAGTGGTGGAGTGGGGTGGGAGGGGTTCGCTGAGGGGACCGGTTAGGGAGGCGGCCGGTTGTCGTGGAGGGAGGGTTATCTCGCCCGGTGCCTTGGTGGTGAGTCGCGCATCGGGTTCTTCTTCTGCGTCGGCATGGTCTGCCTCTGGCGCTGCGGGGCCGGGGGTGGTGGGGATGTTGAACACTTGTACGGGTTCTTGTCTGTGTGGGGCGTCGAGTAGTGAGAGCAGCGATGTCCGCTGTTTGCCAATCATGGCAAAGTCTGGCGGGTCGAGGGACGGCGAGCGACGGTACATCGGGTTGTTGTCTACCGGTGTAATGGGGAGGCTGGATGCCGCCTCAGTAGGGGATACACCCGATGAGGTCGTCGACTTCGCCGCTATTTCGTCAGCCTCGGCTTGCGAGACGGTCCGGAAGATACCCTCGGCCGGGAGGAAGATGGTGCTTCGCCGCGGCTCTTTGCGCACCCTGAGCTGGTCGGTCTTGGACAGCCTCGGCGATGCCTTGGGCATCTCAGCGGAGGCTCGACGGCTCTCACTAAGGATCATCGAGTCCCCTGCATCCGAGATCAACATGCTGGTTCGCTTGCGTGGGCCCGACCGTTGGACCGAAGTCCTGCGCAGCTCTTTTCCCGCCGAACACATCTTGAGCTGGCATTCCGCCTCGAGGAAATCGACCTGTTCCAGGGCTCGGTCCGCACGCTGCTTCTCCCATTCCCAGAGCATCGTGATCGTCTCGATTTCAGGGTCACCATGGCCGAACGCCGACACAGACGACAGTCTCGCACGTTTCCGTGGCCCTTCGGAGTCGCCGCCGTCTTCAGTAGAAGCGGCACGTTTAACCTCGGTCTCGCTCTTTGCCAACGTCCTGAGGGCCTCCAGCTCCTGCTCTAGTATCTTGGCGCGGGCCAGGGCTTGATCCAGTTGCTCCTGAAGTCCAACCAGCCGGTACTGAGCATCGAAAGACTCTTGCTCCCGGGCTTTGCTTCGCTCCCGCTCAGTCTGAAGCTCCTCCTCCGTGGCTTTCTGAGCCGCCCGAGAGGACTTGAGTTCTTCCTGCACTTTGACGAGGGTGCTCTGTACTTTGAAGGTTTCTTTTCGGGAGCGGCGGATCTCCTTTTCCCATCGTTGTTGAGAGTGGGCGTACATCTCTTTGGCACGGCCGGAGTTTTCCTTTTTTCTTATTAGCTCTACGTGGGGGGATAGGCCGCGCGGGGCACCTACCATCACAGCCTCCAAGCGCTCTCCCACTTTCCTCTCGTTCTTCTTCCCCTCCTCGACTTCTTTCCTCAATGCAAGTACCTCATCACGATATCGCCGCGCCTCGGCCTCGGCCTCCTCCCGCCCGAGCATAGCGCGCTTGAGGGCGGCATCGGCGGTTTTGCGCTCGAGGGTTTTGGAATGCATGGCGAGGGTGTTGAATTGGTTGATCTTCTCGTGCACCGAACTGTCGCGGGCAGACGGGCTTTCTGCCATGCGTTGGTGTTGGACGGACGCGAAGAGCGCAGATTCGCGTTGCGCGTTGTGCGACATTGGTTGCAGCGGCTGTCCGCCGCCGCCGGGGCTCGACGGTACTGACATCGTCGAGCGGGCTCTGTATGTTATTGTAGACTCATGCAAGTCTTGGCTGAGTTAACTTGTCGAAGAGACAATGTGCAGCCTGTCTACCTCTTCCCGCCGCGTGGACAAGGTATTGACTGACGCGCAAATGCGGGATCCGGGTGCGATGGATTAGGGGATGTCGCCGATCGAAAAGCAAGCGGAGAAAGCTGCACGGGAAGACGGGGTCGCCGATTTGGTAGAATGTAAAAGCGATAAGATTTTCCTAATGTGTGCGCGTTATTCTGGCTCCCGGCTGTTCCTGGTCGTGGTGTTGATCGCGTGGATTGCAATGTGTGCGGCGACAACGTCAATGATTTGGCGGGCGGACGTTTAATTTGCTCGGGTGGGTTGGAGTATTGACTGCCCGACTCATCCGTTCTTGGCCAATGACCGATTTTCCTATTACCAGGGTCCAGTTGCTATGGGAGACGGGAATGCAATTGTGGGGCACCGTGCTTCTGGAAACTGACCCAATCGGTCTCGGAGCGTTCCATGCCACCATGCAAGTCCGGCGGAGCAGGAAGCGAGACGGGACCATCCTCATCCCACTCTTGCTGCTCAGCCTCGCTTATCCGGCTAGCCCGCTGGAAATCTGGCTACATTTAACGGTGGGCATTACGTTGTCTCCTTGAACTCTTCTCTGTTTGGCCTTTTTCTCCCCCAATTCCTCCCCGAATTCCAACAAACCGGTTGTCGCCCTCACCCCCATATCTCCCAATGGCCGGCGAATCCTCTGTTCGGCGGCGCAAGCCCGAACCCGCCACGGACACCCCCCCGGAGTCTGAGACGGCCGCGTCGCAGGACGAGGAACCGAAAAGGGATGCACCCAAAAAGTCAAAGAAGAAATCGACCAAAGACCGCCTCGACGACGACGAATCGACCTCGCACGTCCTCGACATCTTCCGCGTTCTCACCTTCCTCGTGCTCGCCTACTTTGGCCTGAGCTACCTCATTTCCAACGGCGAAACCTACACCTGGGGCGTCACCAACGGCTCCAAGTACCTCAAGACTGACTGGTGGATGAAGCAACTTGTACGCCCCTTCCCCTCCCCACCAATCCACAACATCACAAGCTAACCACCTTCCCCACACAGCGCGGTCCCATCTACCTCACCCCCGAGGAACTAGCCGGCTACGACGGCAGCGACCCCGACAAGCCGATCTACCTGGCGATCAACGGCAGCATCTACGACGTGTCGTCCAACGCGCGGACGTACGGGCCCGGGGGTTCGTACCGGTTCTTCTCCGGGTGTGATGCGGCGCGCGGGTTCGTAACGGGCTGCTTTGCCGAGGACCGCACGCCCGACATGCGCGGCGTCGAGGAGATGTTCCTGCCGCTGGACGACCCTGTGGTGGACCGCCATTGGACGGCGGCCCAGCTGGCCGAGTTGAAGAAGCAGGAGATGGCGGAGGCGGAGCGTAAGGTGCAGGAGGGCCTGACGCATTGGGTGAATTTCTTCAAGAACAGCCCCAAGTATGACTTTGTTGGTTATGTGAAGCGGCCTGAAGGGTGGCCGGGGACGGAGCCGAAGAGACCGCTTTGTGAGCAGGCGGCTAAGGGACGGAAGAAGCGGGTTATCCCGAAGGAGGGGAAGTGAATGGGAATAACTAGGGGTTGGATAGAATTAGCTGGGTGTTTTTCTGTGTACATTTTATCGAGGAGGTTCTCATAGATCCCATACCATCAGACATTCTAGTGCGAAGGCTGAAAATACCATGTAAGCACATCCGTCTTTCTTTATGCAGTATGTAACACACGCCATGGAGTATGTACGATACATGTACAGTGATCATAAAATATAGAATAGAATACCCCCAACATCGCCTCCACCCATCCCTCCAAAGGTATATCCGAACCAGCAGTCACCCATCGGCACCACCCACTTCCCTAACCAAACAACAAATTAAATCCCGCTATAAACAACCCACCCACCAACCAAAAACACCACCACACCACATCCACCACTCACTCCCCTCCTCAAAGAACAAGCGCTGCCACACCCGCCACCACCAGCGCGAACGCCCCCGGGCACGGTGAGCACACCCGCGCCCGCCGTCGAGATGGTCGCCTGGGCCGCGTCCTCGGTGCCCGTGGGCGTGGTGCCGCCGGTGCTGCCCGTCTGGTCGCCGCCGGTCGAGCCACCAGCACCGCCCGCAGCGCCGCCACCAGCACCGCCGGCCGCTCCGCCTGCACCGCCGCCGGGGGTCACGCCCTGGGCGGTGGCGGCGAGGGTCTTGAAGCTGTCGAGGGTGCGGTTGGGGTTGGATGCTCTGTGTGGGGGAGGGGGAGGTTAATTTGGGTTTTGGGTTTGGGGAAAAGGGGGGGAGGGCTTACGGTTCGTTGATGACCATGACCATGCCGTTGCCGCAGTGACTTGCCCTGGGCGCAGTACAGCCACAGGGGGCCGGTGCTG